>NC_083101.1:98492342-98823429 GCF_949774975.1 Lagenorhynchus albirostris | reverse complement strand
CCCGGCTTCCTCCATGAAGAAGACCTTCCTGCCCGCCTGAGTTTCCCCTTCCTCCCCTCTGACTCAAAAGCCCCTGTTGTCTGGAGCCCTTGTTGACCATGGACATGAACTACACATTGTCTCATTCTGTCCAGTGCAGACCCTCAGCGTGCCCTGAGTTCCCTTGCTTCCACCAAAAGATCGGGAGTTGAGGAACTTCCCTGGCGGCTCAGTGGTTAAGATTCCACGCTCCCGATGCAGGGGGCCTGGGTTTGATCCCTGCTCAGGAAACTAGATCCCACATGCATGCCGCAACTAAGAGTTCACACACCACAACTGAGGAGCCCGCCTGCCGCAACTAAGACCCAGCGCAACCAAATAAAAAAAAAATTTCCAGGGGCAAAAGATCAGGAGTTGAGTCTTATGGGTCTTTGTCCCCATCACATTTAGCACAGCCCTAGAATGTGGAGCTGGGAAAGAAGGAAGGAGGAAAGAGGGAGGGAGGAGGGAGGAAGGGAAGAAAGGAAGGAGGGAGAGAGGGAAGGGGAAAAGGAAAAATGCTCAATGCTGAAAACCTTCATGTCCTGGGACAGGCAAAAATGCTGTCTCTAGGAAAGGAAATGAGTGGGGCATTGGGGCTGGAGTGTGGGTGAGTGTCCAGGAGGGACGTCGGCTCTAGATGGCCGGGGATCTGGGAAGGACCAGCTCTATCCTTACAGGTGCAGAGTCTGAGGGAGTGTGTAGGGGAGGGGAAGGGAGGGGGGTGGTCCCTTCCTCCTGTCACTGTATTTCTCCTGTAGTGGTCGGGGGTGGGGTGGTGGTGGTGATGGTGGGATGTTGATGCCTTTGGTGACAGGAGATAAATGAATCCATCCTAAAGAGCAGCTCCTTTTCTAGAAATGTAGTAGTTCAGCTCTTGACTTCACTGCCTTGGGGTTTTAATTAAATGTCAAATATAATTTAGGACTGGAGCGCTGATAGGTGTGTGAGCATGAAGTCTAACGCCTTATCTTTCTGGGTCTCCCTGGTACGAACCTGATTTGGGGGGTTAACTGATCACTGTTTGAATGCCACATGAGAAAATATTTGATTTCCCCCCTCCCCTCATCTTTGGTTTTGAAATAATAGTTGGAAAAGTAAAAAAACAAAACCCCCGAAACTTGGGTATATGTTATATATAAAAAACCAAACTGGGATCAGAGACCTATAGAAATATGTATATTCGATCTGTAGTCTTTGTTTCCCAAATCAGGTTTGGAATGGCATAGCTATTGACCTATTTTCTCTGCTCAGCACTAGGTAGCTAAGGGCCTTGATAAAGCTCTCCCACCAACCTCTTCTGCCCGTTCTGTGGAAATAAAGAGGGGGGAGCTCAGACACCTGTCCTGGTTGCTGCATGCAGTCTGTCAAGGTCCCCAGGATTATTCAAGAAAGTGAGACGAAGTTCTACACTTTCCTTGTGCAGGTGAGGGTGCTGAGGCCCGGAGCAGGAAGGGACACGGCCAAGGTCTTAAACTGTCTCTAAACTGGGTTAGTGGCAGGGCCAGAAACACACCTGAAACCTGCCTGAATGGCTTTAGCAATTGATGGAAGCAGTGTGTCGCAGGAAAGTAATTAGGGTAACTTCATTTCAATTCAATTCAGTAAGTATTAAGTGGCAACTGTATCAGAAATTGCAGAGAATGCAAGACAGTACTGGACGCCACCCACAGGAGATCATCTATGTCTTTAAGGGGCTGAGAGTTCTTCCTCTGTATGATTTAAAATTTTTTTAAATTTAATTTCTATTTTATGTTGGAGTATAGTTGATTCACAATGTTGTGTTCGTTTCAGGTGTACAGCAAAGTGATTCAGTTATACATATACATATACATATATCCATTCTTTTTCAGATTCTTTTCCCATATAGGTTATTGCAGAGTAGTGAGTAGAGTTCCCTGTGCTCTACGTAGGTCCGTGTAGATTATCTATTTTATATATAGTAGTGTGTATACGTTAATCCCCAACTCCTAATTTAGTCCTTTCCCCTTTGTATGATTGATACAGTTATTTTCTAAAACACAAATGATCATCTCACGTCATTGTGCGGGGCCCTGTAAACCTCTCCACTGAATCCCTTTGTGTGGCAAAGTGGACCTTTGATATGCTATTCTTAACCTTCCTCTGCAGCCTCTTTCCCTCCAGTCTGTAACACACACGCCATCCTCCAGCCAAACCAGACCTCTCACCAGCCCCACGCGTGACTGAGATGTGCACAAAGTTCCCTCTGTCTGAAGTCTCCCACTTGGGTTGGTTAGGATTGCATTGGGCTGCAAGTAGAGGGTGTTGGGGTAGATGGGGCTTAAGTCTGGAGGACCTTATCCTTCTCACAATGCAAGAAGACAGGCAGTTGCCAGACATTTTGGCTGTTCAGTGATGCTGTCCGAGTTCCAAGTCCCTTCTCCCTTTCCGCACCGCCATGCTTTGCTTGTCAGCGTTTTGTCCTTCTTCTCAACTCCTGATGGTAGCAAGCTGCCTATGGTGGCTTAAGGCATCACATTTGCCTTCAGGGCAAGAGGAGAGGAAGGGCCAGAAGCAAATCCATCTGTTCTTTGGTGCGAGAGAGCAGATGCTGCCCCAGAACGCTTGCCAGCAGATCTCCTTTTACTTCCCACTGGCCAGAACGGGGTTACATGACCACTGCTAGGTGCAGGAGAGCCTAGAAGACCAAGAATCCGGCAAGGGGATGAGGATTTCATAACTGGCTTATGGGAATGGGTTGAGAAGTAGCTGAGCTCCCTAACCCTCAAGTGGGGACCATTTTGAGATGGGCGTCACTCTGTTTTCCAGAGCTTCTCCATGGAATTGACCTCAGACACCCACCCAGGTAGCTGGCTTAATAAAATGCATCTCCTGGGTCACTTCCCTCTTCACAGCTGGTGTTTCCTGCATCCCCTCAGGTTGGCCAGGTGTGCTCTGGTCCCTGGCTCCGGGTCTGCTTCTGGGGTGATCCAAACTAGAGCATCATCTTAGTCATCTCTGTATTTCCAGAGGTCGGCACAGTGCTTACTTGAGAGCAGACATCTAGAGCCCAGTGGAATGAATAATGGGACAGATGGGGAGGATAGGTCTATACACAGAGTGAAGCGTAGTTAAGCAACAAGGCAAAGGGGGGTCACACGGTGTCGTGGTAGAGACGTTGACTGCTCACCAGATGTCTGCGTGCTTCTCTGTATTTTCCATCCTTCTGGCAGTTCGGTGGGAGCTATATGACAAGGCCCGGCCAATGGCTGGGAGGGGAAGTGACGTGTCACTGTGTGCAGCCCTCCAGCTCTCTCTTTCCTGCCACAGTTACCTGGAATCCATGCGTTGATGCAGCAGGCAGTGTGATATGATGCAAGCAGCCCAGATATCTGAGCTCCTGTTTGGAGGACAGCTACCCAGAACAGACTTTTCATGAGTGGGAAACAAACCACATCAAGCCATGGAGTTTCTTCTTTTGTTACCAGAGTAATCTAGCCTCACCTGCACCATCTATTCACTAACGCTTACTTTTGAACTCCTGCTCTTTGGTTCTAGGTGCTAGGGAGAGAGGTAAGTTGGGGGTGCCGAGGCCCTACCCTCTTTAGCGTGTCGTCAGGTCACTCACGCCAGGTCGTGGACAGTTCTGACTGTGTTTTTCCAGTTCATGTTTTCTCTCCCAGGTGGGAGAGGCTCCAGCTTAGCTTCCCCTCTTCCCTTCTTTTTTTTTTTTTTTTTTTTTTTTTTTGGCGGTACGCGGGCCTCTCACTGTTGTGGCCTCTCCCGTTGCGGAGCACAGCCTCCGGATGCACAGGCTCAGCGACCATGGCTCACGGGCCTATCCGCTCCGCGGCACGTGGGATCTTCCCGGACCGGGGCATGAACCCGTGTCCCCTGCATCGGCAGGTGGACTCTCAACCACTGCACCACCAGGGAAGCTCCCCACCCCTTCCCTTCTTGACGGCCTCACTCCTGGCATCTTTGGTGGAGAAGTTAGGCAGATTATAGGTTTGTGGTTCTATTGAGGATGAAAAGCATTAATATCCAATATTTAAAAAAAAGTTTTGACTGCAACTCAGAGTGAAACATTTTTTTTTCTGCTGCTGCCTCCACCGGGGTCCCGGAGCCTGTGAGCCCAGGCTGGGGAGCACGCTCTTGGGCAGGAGCAGCTGGGCAGTGTCCCCGGGCGCCGTGTCCTTACCTGCACCTTCCCCTGAGAAACAGATCTTACATTACATCCGTATGCAACACATATATATATGTATACTTGCATGGGTATGCCAGCTTCAATACCTATCACTGGCAATATATTCTGATATTTTGTTAAAGAATGCTCATTGTGACCCACAGAATTGATTTCCATGACCCTTAAGGATATAAAACCTGCAGTTTGGAAAAAAAAACAAAACAGCCTATGCAATAGAGCCTTTAGGGAGCTAGAAAGTGGTGGTAAACACTGTGGGCTGGGATGGTCTAGGAGGGCTTCCCGTAGGAAAAGGCCCTTGACCGGAATCCATGAGGGTGGACAGGAGCTGGATTAGTAAGGGAAGGTCTTTCTAGGAAAGAAGGTTGAGCAAAGCCTTGGAGGATGAGCCTGGATGTTTGGTGAATGGTGGTCAGCCTACCTGTTGGAGAGTGGGCAAAAGGGAATAATGGGAAATATGGAAACAGGCAGGGGTGATATTCAAAATAGCTAATACCTAGAATAGCTCTGATACCTGGAGGAACATGGGCTTTGACCAATCAGAACATGTACCAGCTGTGACCCCCCCTCAAAGCAATAATACCAGTGTAAGCCTGGCCATCTTTCTGGAAACAGGCTAGGCAAGGAAAAGGATTAGTTGTGAACAGGGGCAGGGGCTGGTGGTGGAGCTGGCAATGGCAGGGTTGGAACCAGAAGCCCCTGTGGGATCTGTATTATGCTCCTTTTAAAAGAGCAGTCTTAGCATCTTTGCGTACGATTCTAGACTCCTCAAGATTCTGAACATCTCATTTCCAGGTGAGGGTCCCGTCGGATTGGGCTGAAGCCTGAGACAGCTGCAGGACTCAGCAAAGGGCAGGGGCAGGTCATAAATAGAGCCCCCTGTGCCTGCTGCGGTGGACAGGCAAGCAGTCTGCTGAGCTACCTGTGTTCAGTGTTTTAGGACTGTGGGCTGAGCGGGACACCAGGGACCTGGCTTTAGGTCCAGCAACAAACTTTCTTTACCATGAGTTTCAGCATCTAATAAAGGAAGTGTAACAATGTCTGCCCCACTGACCTCAGCATTATACTGTGAGCATATGATGACGAGCAGTCAGAAATCACCTTGAAATGAAGAAGTGTATTTTATGGGCATAGGCACTGCCCTGGGGTGGTAGAGGGAACACTTTCCTCTCCACTTGCTCGAGAAGGTAAATTTTTGTTTAAATAACACAAATGTAATAGAACTGTCCAAATACATGATTTTGGCAATGAAATTTGTGGGACCTGACTTGTGGTTTTCTTAGTTTTATAACAGTGTAAAAATAATACATTTCTCATCAAGCTAGAAATAAAGACAATAATAAAAATCTCACATTTATTGTGTGCCGATTATGTGCCAGCCACTATAGCTGGTGCTTCGCGTCTCATTTAATCCAACCTGTGTGGTGCATGCTATTATCATCCTCATTTTGCAAAGAAAAACGATGAGAAGGTTGGTATAACTCAACTGCTGATGACATGGTAACTGTTTCATCTCATGGAGAGAGCTAAGAAAGCAGTGCCCCAGCACCCGCGAAAGTTTCGGGGGGCGTGCCTAAGTCCCTGAAGGGAGTGGTCATCCCCTCGGGCCATCCCCAAGTTGTGTCGGGCTCACAAACAGCCACTTTCTGCTCCCTCCCCTCTACTCCCTCTCCTCTGACTTCTTTCTGCAAAACCTCTTAACTTCCCAAGAGCTTGGGTAGGCGTGTGGTGTACGGATCCAGTGCCCCAGAAGCAAAACGATCCCAGCACTTTCTCTGAGGTCTGATCAGTCCTGTCAATCCAGGAGGCAGGGGATGGAAAACGGGGAGGGGGTGGGCAGACATCTGGGAGCTAGACTGGGAATCTGTGTTCCTTCTGTTTCCTTTACGAAGAGCCACCATACCCAAGGGAGGCTTATGGTCTTACTAGGTCTGCCTTGAGATTCCATCAATTCCAGGGTTCTCCCTGCTTCCATCTGACATTCCAGATCCTCCTCGTGGAAGGTCAACCTCCGGGCACACCTTCTCCCATGCGTCCTTTCTCGTCTCTTGTATTCAGGTGCATCTCTCCTTCCTGACCCCACCTTTGATGACATTTGGCCACATGTGGTCCTTACTGTGAGGGACATGTTGAGTTGAATGTTATCAGTGGAGCCTCATAGTCGGGGCATAGCCTTCGGGACTTCTCCCATTGGAGAGAGAGAAACACTCTTATGTTCACAAACCTACTTAGACTTGCTTCTGTCTTCTCTTGATAGCTATTTATGAGAAAGAATGGGGTAGGGCTTCCCTGGTGGTGCAGTGGTTGAGAGTCCGCCTGCCGATGCAGGGGACACGGGTTCGTGCCCCTGTCCGGGAAGATCCCACATGCCGCGGAGCGGCTGGGCCCGTGAGCCATGGCCACTCAGCCTGCACGTCCGGAGCCCGTGCTCCGCAACGGGAGAGGCCACCACAGTGAGAGGTCCACGTACCGCAAAAAAAAAAAAAAAAGAATGGGGTAATGAGCTTGAATTTCTCATCTACCATTTTCCATCTATGTGACCTTGGGCAAATCACTCCATTTTCTCAAAATTAGAAATAATTTATCTAAAGCCCCTAGCACAGTGCCTGGCTTCAATCAATGGCCCTGAGGTAGTGGAATAAACCAAGAGTCAGGAGAATTGAGCCCTCCTTCTGACCCTGTGACTATTCAGATGAACTTGAGCAAGTTACTTCTCTCTTTGGAGCCTCAGTTTCCTCCTTTGTGGAATTAGCAGGTTCTGATGGTACTGAGGTCTCTTTCAGTTCTGACATTGTCTCTGACACAGCCCCAGACCCCAAGAGACCAGCCCAGGAAGACTCAGCGGCCTCCCAAGAGCTGCTTTTTGAAGGCTCCTGCCATTCTAGGGGACCTGGTTGGCCTCTCATCGGTGACCGGGGAAGGCTGGGCCCTTGGCTGTCTGAGGCCTGGCTTGGAGAGGAGAGAGGGGCAGGAAGGAAAGAGAGAGGACATCTGGGAGGAGGACAGAGTGACCTTGAAGTCGGATCCCCGTCATCAGCCCAGAAATGACAGGTTAAGGAGGGGCCCTGGCATGCTGCTCTTCTCAGCTTTAATTACTATAATTCTGAGAAGACTTGAGTCTAAGACTTAGAATTCCTCCACGGAAAACTATGTCTTTGCAGCGTCCGCAGACAAGGACATTAGTGAACTGGCAGTCAACGCTCCATCAACTCCCCAACGCTCCACCAACTCCCCACGCAGGGAGGGCGGCCACTGACAGATGGAGGTGTGTGCGCGGCACGGGTCAGAGCCCGCCTGAGCACTTTCCCGTGCACCTGGTTCCCCTTTCCCTGCCATCATACGGCTCCTTAGCCACAGTCACAATTACAGAGATATGAAGATGTTTATTACCACCTGTGTGGGGGGGGGCGGGGGTGATGGACAGAGGACAGAGCAATTCTGAGTGAGATGAAAAGATGGGGAAGAATCAGGAAAGTTGACTTTGGGTGTCTTTGTGCCGGATGGCATGTCTGTGTTAGAGAGGCTGTCTGTCCTCTGAGTGTAGTCTGGTGTGGGGGGGTGCCTCACAGGTGCATGTGCGTGTGTGTGCATGCGTGTGTGCACGTGTGCGTGTGTGTGATCATGATGGCGAGTGAGAGGGGAAGGAACAACTGTCAGGGCTTGGGGAAGCCTGGCTTCCACTTAAGGATCTTATTCATCAGGCCCCAGATAGCCTGAAACCTTTCCTGATTCTGGAAATGATTATTCAGTAATTTCAGTGTGGATTCCTGGCAAAATTCTAAAACAGATACCTGAAATTCTTTTTTTTTTGCGGTACGCGGGCCTCTCACTGCTGTGGCCTCTCCCGTTGCGGAGCACAGGCTCCGAATGCGCAGGCGCAGCAGCCATGGCTCACGGGCCCAGCCGCTCCGCGGCATGTGGGATCTTCCCGGACCGGGGCACGAACCCGTGTCCCCTGCATCGGCAGGCGGACTCTCAACCACTGCGCCACCAGGGAAGCCCGATACCTGACATTTTTGATCTGTGAGTTCTCAGAAAAGAAAGGTGATTGCTAGAAGCCAGCGTGAGTTCACTTGGAACAAAGTAGATCAACCCACCTTCTTTCCTCTTTTTGACAGCTGTTAGCTTGATCGGCAGTGTGGCCCAGGGCGCTTCTGCTCAGCCGAGGGTGATGGGTGGGGGTCACCCTTCTCCTGACATTGTCCATGTGCACCTGGGACTTAGGTTTGGGTTGGCCTTGTCGATGGCCAACCATCGATGGCCACTCTTAAGTCTCTATTTTTATCCTGAACATACACAGGAGCAGAGGGGTGCTCACAGACAGGGGGAATGGGACCCCATGTCCACACCGATGTATTGGATGGCTGCCGCTGAGGCCAGCAGGCAGGAAAGAATAGCATGGCTCCACGGGTGGAAACTCACCAGTAAGGCAGGGGGAATCAGGCCTGGGGCCAGGCCTCCAGGACCCTCAGTCAGGGATGTGGGGGACAGCTCTGGAGCCCTAGTGGCCCAGGACCCTGGTGATTCTGGAGAAAAGCTGCACACTTCCAATTACAGGTGCAAAACTTGGGTCCTGAGCAGATTTGATGTCCTCCCTCCCACCTTAGAAAGCCATCTTTGCCTCCACAAATCAGGCAGAGGTCTACAACAAGGCCAGGGAGCTGGTCTCTGGGTTTCCAGTTTCTTTGCAGGTAAAGCAGCCAGGTAGCCTTGAGGAGGGCTGTGTTTTCGATAAATGCACACAATCCCGGGTATTCTTGGGAATATTTGGGAATCAGAACCTTAGTTAGGTGAGTAAGGACTCAAAAGGGGTCCTAACTTGGGTATGAAAGGAAACGTGAGCACACATTTTATACTGAGGGGCTGATGAGGCTTAGCTACTTGGGTTGGTCAGCCCTTGAGCAGACAGTGTAACATCATCCGTGGCAGCCTTGTGAATAAATGAAAAAATGAAGTGCAGTTGATATGCACTTGGGGGGACCTACAGATGCTGAAAAATTGTTCCCTGAAGGGGATTGATTAAATCTCAAATCTCAGTGTAGAAGGGGGTTCCTAGTATTGTGCCACAGAACTCAGTTCTAAACCCTGTTCAGTTCAACCATTTCATCTATGACGTGGGTGAAGACACAGAGAGCAGGATTATTAAATTTTTAGATGACAGTTAGAAGGGATAATTGAGGTCCAGAGAGATAGCTGAGGGTTTGAAAACATCCTGATAGGCTTAAATGATGCCTGAAACAAACAAGATGAAATTTAACAGGGACAAATATTAAGCTCTATATTTAGGTAATAAAAATGAATTATGTCGGTACAGTATGGGGAAGCGTGACTTGGGAGAATTTCAAATTAAAATCCTGGGGCTGGGACACTTGAGTGGCAGACTGCCTGATGGGGGCAGCAGAGAGCAGCTGCTTTGGAGAACTCACCTGTGGGGGAGTGGACCAGGCAGGTGAGGGACCCTGTCCAGGGCAGCAAGTGGCCTGGAGGCTGAATGGGACAGGAGTGACTGGGCAGGCCCGACACGGGCAGGTGAGGACGGGTTTGTGGCACACAGGCTCCAGGTCTGCGGCGTGTCTGAATCCAAGTGAGGCTGGGCTCCCAATGCCTTGGGCCACTTCTGTCCTGGGCCTGCCTGCTCTGATCAGTCCTCTTCTCAGCTGGGGTCTGCCTGGTGTCTGAGGTGTTTCCCAATGGGCACTAGCTCAGTGGGGCAAAGACCGGAAGTGATACTTAACAGAGACAGAAAACCATTGGTGACAACCTGGAGCTGGGGAGGTGAGGGGGAGGAGGAAGAGGGGGGAGCTTTGTGGCAACTGAATGGTTCTGTATCTTGGTTGCAGTGGTGGTTGCGTGAATCTGCACCTGTGAGAAAATGGCATGCACTGTAGTTGTACTGAGTCAGTTTCCTGGTTTTGATACTGTAAGAGAGTTATGTAAACGGTAATCCCGAGGGGAAACTGCATGAAGGGTCTGAACTATTTTTTACAACTTCCTGTGAATCTGTAATTAATTTTTTAAAAGTGAAAGAAAACAAAAGAAGCTAAGGCAGATTCTGCAATGAGTGTCCTAGGGGTGGGAGTGGAGGGGCAGATCTCCGTTCACTCCTGGAACGGCGCTGTTAGGACAGCCTTTGGGGGCGTGTGGAGGGGGAGGCTTTGTACGCAGGAGGACCCCAGGGTTTCTGGCAACTGAAGAACCTGTGACAAGGGACCCGGGACTTTGGGAATATAAAGGGCTGCTCCCTGAGCCCACCACAAACCCCAGCTGGACAGGGGACTGGGGAGACTCCACACGCTCGGGCCCCGCCCATGAGTTTGCTTAGAGTTTGGTTAGTGGAGACATTCTTTGGGGTTTAGTCCTGGGAGGAACACTCAATTATCTGGCTGATCCAGCCTGGGGAAACCCGCCCCAAGCTCTCTAACAGAGGGAAAAGCGGACAGTTAAGGTCTCCTGGCTTGGGAATTTAGAAGGGGTTATAGCTGCAGGGAAGACCCTGCCTCGGTTGGGACCTCCTGCAGCACTGGCTGGGCTGTGGACCAGCTGTGATGCTGCCTCAGAGGGAGGCCAGCTCTGCCTTCTGTTCCAGGGCAGACATGAGGCAGAGAGAGCAGAGGGACACTCCACAGGGGCCCTGGTGGCCTCCAAGGAGGTGGCTGCAAGTGCATGTTCCGTCCTGGCCCAGCTTGGGGGTTTGGGTCTGTCCTGCTCTCTGCACGCTGCCACCCTCTCTCCTGGGGGTTTGAGAGGCCAGTCCAGCCACTGTCCTGTTCCCAAGACAGTGGGATTTGAAAATGGATTTTCTGGAAAGGGCAGAAGTGTCCAATATTTCTGCAAGGCCATCAAGAGGCAGCCCCCTCCCCTGAGGTCCTGGCAGAGCCAGGTGCTTTCCAGGTTTCCCTTCTCCACGGGGGTTGCCTGGTTGCTGGGAGATCCCCCCAATCCCACCGAGACTGGTACCCAGGGCACAAGAAGTAGGAGGCGTGTCTGAGTGCATCTCTCACCTCATTCCTGGGGCCCCTTTCCAGGAGCCGGGGCCTTGGTCCTGCACCGCCTCCTCTTTGTGCCACAGAGTCCCAGAGAATTCGGCCTCTGTAGCTGACATTCCTGCCAACACCATCGGCTCCACTGGATGCCCGCAGCCCACTCTCCCGATGGCATTCTCCTGGGTCCTTGGCAGTGCTGCAGTGCTGCCGAGAGGGGGTCTCTGAGTGGCAGCCCCTTTGATGCCTCCCTTTTCCCCCATCCCGCTGGGACCTGTCATGCTCCCGCCCCACCCCCAGGCCACTCCTTTTGCATCCTCAGTGTGCCAAGGCGTTGGCACCAAGTGGTCATAGATTTTGACCTATGCTGGCAGCAAATGCTTAGGATGGCCTCTGCCTGGGGAAGGGAAGGACTTGAAGACATTGGGGACATCAGTATGACACAAAAGAGCAACTCTAAAGCTCCAGACCAATTAAGGGAGGAGGGGAGAGGGAGGGAGGCTGACCACACCCAAGCTAGAGACAGACGTCCCTGGTGAAGAGGGGTGGAGAAGGACTGTATGTTTTAGGTCATTTACACAGGAGTCCAGAGTTATACACAGCAGCAGGGAGCCTGTCTGGGTTTGGGGCACCTGTGTTCATCAGAGAAAAAGCCAGCAGGGAGGCAGCAGTGGGACTGTTGTGTCATCGGCTATGTGCTTCTTGTATTGGTTTTTTTGTTTTTTTTTCCCCTTGCGATACCCGGGCCTCTCACTGCTGTGGCCTCCCCCGCCGCGGAGCACAGGCTCCGGACGCGCAGGCCCAGCGGCCATGGCTCACGGGCCCAGCCGCTCTGTGGCATGTGGGATCTTCCCAGACCGGGACAGGAACCCGCGTCCCCTGCATCGGCAGGCAGACTCCCAACCACTGCGCCACCAGGGAAGCCCCTTGTATTGGTTTTTTAATGGAGACTGTGAGGCTCACAACTTCTCCTGGTTGGCTGAGCTGATGAGAGACCTCGGCTGGTTTATTTTGTTGCCTATGTCACACCATGTGTTGGAGGATGATCAAGGAGGGTAAAAAATGTGGTCCAGTTATGCCCAGGACTGTAGGGGTAAGCAGCCTCTGGGGGCTTTAAGGCTCCAGATCTCATCACCTGGTTCAGGGTCTGCCTGACTGTGGCAGAATTCTGTTGCTGGGTGACGGGGGGTGCAGTTTGCATTGGCTGTTCCCCCACTCCCCTTCCTGAGTCTCGTACCTAAAGATCTCTCCCATCCCAAACATCCACTGGGCTGCCCAAGGAAGCCCACTGCAAGGCTGCTGTTCACAGGCTAAACGGGTTGCAAACTCAAAAGCCATCAGCATCCGGATGGCAACATAACTGTGGACAGTGGGGATTGATGTGGTGCGGCCTGTGTGGGGGTGGGGAGTCTGCACCTCAGCTGAGATCATTCAAAGTGCTTAAAAACTCTATGTCTGCCAAAGATGATACATCTGCAGATAGAATCTGGTACCTGCTGGTGCAAAGTTTTCTCTTTGCCTCCTGCCCTCAGAAGGGACCTCTCCTGGTCCATCGCCTCAGAGTTCTTCCCACATCAATCCAGTGATACCAAGGAAAGGACAGATAGTTTGAGTCAGGCCTGCTGCTCCTTGTTCAACTTTGGGCAAATACTTGACCTCTCTCTGCCTTGCTTTACTTCTCTGCCAAATGGGTATAATAATATCCTTCTCATCCTCTTCGAAGCTTTGTTCTGAGGACGAAATGAGATAGTGCATTTTTAAAATGTATCCCCTGCTTCACTCCGCAACGAATTTGAGAGAGCTTCTAAAAACACCTGTGATATAAAGGGATAAAAATAAATAATACGTGAAATCATTTTGCGATTGTACCATAAACACATTTTCCTTATCGTCGCTGGGAGCAGTGTGAAAGTGATAATAGATATATTATTTCCCAGAATCATGTTCGATTTAACCTTGGCCTTCAGGGTCTTATCTGAAAAGCAGGCTGGCATGGGAACCTCAGACACTGAAGCTGGCCACCTACCTGGCCCTCAAGCTGGTTTCTCCTGAGGGTGCTTGGGTGGGGGTGGGTGGTGGTAGTCAGTACTGATTCGTCAGCCTCTTTCCGCTGTGGATCAAGGCTCTACTGGCAGCTCCACTGTTGTTAATGCCAAACATCCCCTGAGCATCCTCTCCGTGCCTGGCACCAGGCCGGGTGTTGAGACACAGAGAAGGAAACGACCGAGGCCCGTCCTACAGGGGTTCCTAGGAAGGGACCTGGGAGTGAAAGTCACGACTTGGGAAAGTTTATTAATTCCTTCCCATTTCAATTATTTGTCAGTAAGATGGACGTCGTAACCCTCTTCTTCCTCCCTCACAGCAATGCTGGAAGGATAACACGGGTACTTGCTCTGATAAGAAAAATTGCTATGCAAATGTGAAAAATCATCATCTTTATTCAGTGCTCCTCTAAAATGATTTCAAAAATAACAGAGCTATTAGGATTTGGGAGCCAACATGACCAAGAGGGTTGCCTTAAATATTCCACCATGGAGTTTCTCTGGCACCTGAGCGGGACTGCGAACCCAGGTCACAAAGGTGAGCCCTTCCTGCAGAGAAAATGGAAGGCTTATCACCTTTGGAGCATGTAATGACTCTTTAATACATGCCTAGCACTGAGGTAGGCATTGTGGGGTGGGAAATTGCTTTGGGCTGAATTGTGTCCATCTCCAAATCCCTGTGTTGGAGTCCTGACCCCCACTGTCTCAGAATGTGACTGTATTTGGAGATAATTACCTTCAAAGAGGTAATTAAGTTAAAATGAGGCTGTTAGGGTGGGCCTTAATCCAATCTTGTAAGGGTGTCCTTATAAGAAGAAATTTGGACACACAGAGAGACACCAGGGATGCTCACACACAGAGGAAAGGCCACGTGAGGACACAGTGAGAAGGCGGCCGTTTACAAGCCAAGGAGAGGGGCCCCAGGAGAACCCAACCTGCCAACACCTTGATCGTGGACCTCCAGCCTCCAGAATTGTGAGACAATAAATTTCTGTTGTTGAAGCCACCCAGTGTGTGGTATTTTGTCATGGCAGCCTTAGCAGACTAGTACACATTTATCCAGGAAAGTGTAAATTATTCACTCCTTTAATAAATACTTATTAAGTTGGGCACTATTGGGACAGGAGATATGAAGACGAACAAGAAATATGTGGTTTCTGCTCTCAGGAAGCTTGGAGTCCACTAGGGATATTGCAGCAGCGTTCATTATGGGGAGACAAGACCGATACTCAAGAGAAAACACGATGTGACGTTTAAATTGAACGGTGCTGACTTCAAGTGGTGGAAGCTCAGAGAAAATGAAAATATAAGAAAATCATTAGGGGAAGTCTTGTGGAGAGGAGGCTTGAAAGATGGGGGATGAAGATCTGGGCAGCCCTGAACATTTGTAGGGAACTTATCGGTCCAGCAAGAGGTGCCCTGTCTGTGCTGGCTCACCCGGAAAGTGCTACTCCCTGGGGACTTCTCAGTGCTCCAGGTGACTGGCCGAGACAGG
This sequence comes from Lagenorhynchus albirostris, assembly GCF_949774975.1. Classification (NCBI taxonomy): domain Eukaryota; kingdom Metazoa; phylum Chordata; class Mammalia; order Artiodactyla; family Delphinidae; genus Lagenorhynchus; species Lagenorhynchus albirostris. The sequence continues at coordinate 98,808,729 of NC_083101.1, read as the reverse complement.
CTTTTTCCCTGGGAACCACTGCCACCAGCCTCTCAGGCTGAAAACTCCTGCTCTCCAGAGCCCGGAGCTTGGGCGGCCCTTCTATGGTTATTTGCTGCCATTTCTCCAGGCAGATGGGGACTGCTGGCTGTGCATCAAGTTAGCAATTAACAACTAATTCATTAGGCACCTAATGAACGAATTATTAACGTGGCAAGCCATGTCCAGCTGCTGACTGGGGGGAGAAATGGCTATTAATAAGATCTTGGAGTGGCAGCTGTGGTTTAGTGGTTAAGGCATGGGCTGGGCGACAGGATATGTGGGTTCTAGACTCTTGGGCCAAATGGCTTTACCTCTCCAGGCCTTAGTTTCGCTGCTCATGTGGTGGGAGTAATAAAGCCCTATTAGTGGGCAAATTCAATGTCAGAAAGTCTGTATAAATTCAGGCCATTGGGTTATACACACTCCAATGCCCCTTCATTCTAACTTCCAATGATCTCACCCGCCTCCCCCGCCCCAGCCCAAGCCAATGTAAAGTATACCAGGGCTGTCCCTGTTACTGGAAATCGCTAAGTCTCATTCACAACTTCGTGTGTGCCTGGGGCCCTGATGTATGCAAAGGGCTATGCAGGGGAGGGCAGATGCGGATGACGTGTCCCTGTGTTCACAGCGTTTACGATTTGGTTGAGGGTATCAGACATTCACAGGCAGTAAATTAACTCGAGTACAAAACAATTTGTGATAGAGCTGAGAGCTATAGTATTTCAGAGGAGAAAGATAACTGTGTGCTAGGGTGAGGGGTGTGCCTTGCAGGAGGGCAGGGACTTGAAGCATGACTTCATTGTGCTTTTCTGAGTGTAAAAATAACATGTGCTCATTCCCCCAAATCTCTGAAGAGAGAAAATTGGAAAGAAAAATATAAAGATAATCTGTAATCTCATCAGCCAGAGATAACCGCTGTTGACTCTTTTGTGTGTATCGGGGAGGTATCGGGGAGGATCTGCCAGGCAGAGATGATGGGAGGATATTCTAGGTGGAGGAAGTGTCTTGACAGAAAGCTCCGGGCTGGGGAAGTGTAGGATCTGTGGTCAGCACTTTGGGGGATGGATGTGTGGACCAAGCAGGCTGGAGCCGGGGTCCTGGGGCAGAATGGAATTAGAGGCTGAAGAAGGGGAAAAGGGCCGGCGAGGGCATAAGGGGCCAAACTGTCGAGGGGGGAGGGGTGTGTGATACAGTGCCTTGTGCACTGGACCAGAAGCCCCAGCCAGCAAGCCAGACACTCTGCTCTTCATTACATTCGTGATGCAATGGAACTTATTGATGTAGCTGTCCCACTCGGGAGAAATATTGCAGAAACCTCTGCAGGAAAAATAAACGAATATGAAGCTGTAACAGAGTTGCCAAAGGGAGCCTGGGGCCAGAGGAAGAGGCAAGGCAGGTCTATACCCAGTTGTAGTTGGCTGGTTGGCTGGGGCTCTTTCGAGTGTGTCAGCAAGATTCCTCGGGGAATAAGGGATCTGTCCTGCTTTGCCCCCATCCAGCAGGTGTGATCTTTCTTCAGACTCTTGCCTGGTCCCTCAGAGATGTCTAATCCACAGCTATTTTTTTGGTCATGTAACAGCAGAGAAGTGTATAGTTGACAAAAACTCTTCTGTAATATAATTAAGAGATAATCTTTTGATTCTCTCAGCACTTCCATGAGATAATGTATTTCTATTAATCCCGTTTTACAGATGAGGAAGTTGAGGTTCAGAGAGGTGAACTGACTTACCAGAGGTCATATACCCAGTGAGAATCCGGATCTTGGGACTACAGTGGGAGACAGTATAGCTTGGTGGTAATGTGAATGGTTTTTGGAGACAGAGTAGTTCTGCATTCAACTTCCTGCTCTGTTGTTTTACTCACTGAAGAGTATGAAGAACTCTGGACTTCTCTATTATCTTCATATATCAACTGGGGCTAACAATACCGTTTACCTTCCTGGGTTATTGTGAGGCTTAAATGAAGCAACTTAGGTGCTATAGACTTAGTGCATAGTAGTTGCTCAATAAATGTTAACTATGATTATTATTAACTCTGGGCTTATCTGAGTCACCGACATAACTCAAATATTGTGGTTGTCCCTGAGTTCTCTGCCATGGCTAGTCACTCTGGAGATGGGTAGAATTCAGGTCCAGTCCCATCCCCCTGAGACTTCTTGGCCCCCAGGGGACCAGATACAGAGTTCCCTAAAGGACTCTCTGATTAGCCCAACACCCAAGATGGAGAGAGGTTTCCTTTGGCCCCTGTGATAAGGGCATTGATGCCCACTAGACATCCCATCTGTTCCCCCACATCTACCAGTCCCAGTGCTGTTAGACAGTACCACGTAATTGGTTCTGGCCAATGGGTTGTGGGTGAAAGGGACACTTATCACTCTTCCTGGCTCTCCACACTCCAGCTCTCTCTCCTCCAGCCTCAGTGACTGAGAATGCCTTGTGTTCCGGGAGACGGAAGATGACAGCCCGTCAGTCAGCCTGGATCCCTGAGCAGCTGTGTGGAGCAGAGCCCCCTGTCAACCTACACGGAGCATGTTGCATGAAGAAGAAATAAACCTTGGTGGTGTAACCCTCGGAGACTCTGCAGCTGTTTTTTTTTTGCTGTAGCATAGCCTCGCTTAACCAATACAACCCATCTTGGCTGGGTGAGGTATGACATTTTACATTAATAGTATAATACCTTGCACTGGACAGCTTTCTGCAGCTTATTACAGAGCAGGCTCACACCTACCATCGTTTTTGATCCTTGGAACAATTACATATATGGGAATGCCCCTGCTAAGAGCTTAGTGTTATTTCTTTATGCATTGACTGCTCTAAAATCCCCATTTCTGTACATATCCAGTTTTAAATCAACCCCTCTCCCCACTATACCCTAATTTTACACCATAGCTTCCAAACTCTGTTGCACTTAATTGCTTGTCCATCTGCCTCCCCCAGCCAGGCTGGAAGCTCTTTGATACCGTCTTATCTAAGACAGAGGCAGTGCCTCGTTGATTTGGTTTGCCTGTGTCTATCGCAGCAGGTGCTTTAATGATGGCTGATGGACCACCGGTTGTGTGAGGGAGACAGGGAGGCCCTACTGTCCCCCTCTGGAGGCACATCTCAGTTAAAGGACTTTCCCAAGGTCACACAGCTGGTAAGTGGCAGAGCCAACCAGCCTCCTTCTGACTGGAGAGCCTGACCTGCCTGTTTGTGCACAGGCTGTTTTGAGGATCAAATGAGATCGTATGGGCCAGGGTGCCTTGTAAGGCATTCCACTACTTTTGCATTTCCTATTTCCAAAGGCCAGTAAGGAGGCCCACGTGGTGGTGTCCTAACCGGAGAAGGGCCTGGCTGGCCCAAGGTAGTCTGTCCAGGAGAGGACTGGGTGGGGCTCCCGGGGGAGGAGGCTTGTCTGCTCTACCCTCAGCAGCAGGATGGTACCGGGAGCAGAGCAGGTGCTCAATACAGCGTCCTCTTGAACCAACGGGAAGGAAGAAGCAGGTGTGGGAAGGCAAGAAAGGAAACTGTAACTTGAATTCTGAAAGCAGGGGTCTGGGATGGAGTGCGTGAGGTGGGGAATGTGTGCCCTCTGCCTGCCTGCATCCCCTGTCTCCTGCCCCCGGGACTGGGGCAGCCGGCTCGGTGTGGCACTTGTGCAGCCCGTTTAAGCGCTCTCGATCACTCGCTAACAGACACAACATCAGGCACGCCCTGTGGCCTCCCCGACTCCTGGCTCCTCCTGTCGGGGAGGCCGGAGGGGAGGCCCTTTCTCATCCTCAGGCGGCCTGAGTCACAGCCAGGAGCCAGGAGAGAGATGGATGGAGCTTCTGGGTGTGGTGGTCCGGTAGGGACCGAGCAGCACCTCAGGGAGAAATGCCCCCTCCCTCAGGACTGATGGGAGGTTGGAAGCACTTTTGTAGCAGGGATCAGATTCCAACAGGGACTGATGGTTTTTCTCGGAACAATAGGTCTGCTCCAACGCACCCCTTCCCTGTCTTCCTTCAGGGAGTAGGAAGTTTTCTCTCTTTTGAAAAGCCTTTTGGACACCCCCAGGGGACACTCCTGGCATGGCTGGGCATACGTGGGGCTCAGCCCCGAGTGTGATTTGAAGGGCGGAGGGAACAGCTTCCCAGGTACCTGCCCAAACCCCAGATCTTAGAACCGGAGGGCATTCAGAATTCATGGAGCCACACTTGCAGGTGGATTCGCTGGACTCATGTGCCGGCTCAAGTGACTGGTTATGGTTGCCTGGTGCGTTGCGCTGAGAAGTCTTAGCTGTAATCAATCAACGGCATCTGCCCTAGTGGAGAGAGGGGAGCGGCTGACATGCCACAGATGCAGATTCATCTTCTCGGATTCTCATTTGAACCTCCTTCTCCTGGTGCCTCATTTCTGCTATTAGAGAGCCTTTACTTCGCGTTAAGGCCTGTCTCTGTTCACATTTCTTTAAAATGCATATGCGTCAGAGAGGAGTACCGAGAAGGTATTAACTAATTCAGTGATTGATTGATTGGGACTGATGACCCAAAACAGATCATTATCTGTTTTGCTCGTTCTGGAAGATGCAACGATGCGCTGGCAACTCTTCAAATACGTAGATTCTTTTTTGGCTTAGGATGGGTTATCAGACGGCCTTGCAAAGTGGCAGCCGGCTGAGAAGAAACGGGAAACTAGTTGGATGTGGCGGAAGACAAGCTTGGACACTGGGGCTCCCCCTTCAGGGTTCACCCTGCAACAGGGACACCAGGGAGCCAGAGGTGACCAGGGGCACTGACCACCTGGGGTGCGGGCACACGAGCTCAGCTTTACTCTTTCTTCTGTTCAGAAACTCCTTCTTGGGGGAGCCCCGTGTCCCCAGCACTGTGGTCTGTTCTCTGTGGGCTGTACCCCTGCCACCCACTTCAGAGGGGTCAGGCTGGGGGAGGACCAAGGTTTAGTTTTCAGACTGAACAATTACTGGGGTCACTGGGCAGCGTGTCAGGGGGTGGGGGACTCACACGCTCTCGAGTAAGAGCCAGGCAGTTCACTGTGTAGATCGGGAATTCTAACGAGTCCGACTTCCATCAATGTACTAAGTCTTTGCAGAATTAGACTTTGAAGAGTATAAGCCAATCTAGTGTGAATGAAAAGAACTTAAATGGTCAAAAAATCCTCTGGTCAGATTTATCAATTTTTTTCTAAGAAGAACAGAATAGGAGGAAAGAGAAATATTCATATATGGGTCATTTAGCCCAGTGAGTCCAGTGACAGGGGATAAGTGCTTTGAACCGGGTCAGTGATGCCGGCCCGAGTCTCTGTACTAAGGTTATGTCAGGTGAAAGGAATCATTGGTTTATCCATCCATTCATTCATTCAACAAGCACTTCCTGTGCCAGCCTCTGATGATATATGGATGAAGAAGACATAGGTCCTGTCTACATAGAGCTTGGGTCAATGAGGAGTATAGACAAGAAGTAGGCAATTTTGACAGAGTGTGGTAGGTGCCGAGCTCTGGAGGCCTCAGTTTTCCCATCTGTGAAATGGGAATGTTCCTCTTTACCTTGTCTCCAAGTCACTAGAGCAGCAAGAGCTGTCCCAGCAGTGCTTGGGGCGTGGGCTGCTGGTCCCTGAAGCAGGTGGGAGAGGGTGACCCCAGACATCCCCCTGGGGTGTGGGCTGCCCCCAAACAGAATGGCTGCTGCCTGCACCTGCAGAGAGCCGCACCACATACGTTTCCAAGCACTGCCTTGTTCAGCATCTCATTTGATCTTCCTTCTTCCTTGTGAGGCTGGAATCATCATTCCAGGGGACCTAAAGTCACATGTGTAGCTGGGGGCAGAGCTGGAGGCTAGAACCCGAGGACACTTTGCTCCCTCATTCCATGGGGTACACTGGTGGAAGATGAGTTGGGGGAGTTAGCATGGAGACGGAGACGAGGAGAGGACAGAGATTCCAGTAGTACATAGCTCAGCCTTCCTCTTCCTTTTGTTCTTTCTTGCAACGTGGAAAGCCTTACTGAGCATTGACTACGTGCATGGTGCAACAGTACTGAACTCCTTCCTGGGCTGCCAGAAAGCCCAGGTCAAAAGTGGAACTTGAACCCTAGTTGGACCCTCATTCCAAAATGCCACACTTAGAAAAGGGAACCCTCTTGCACTGTTGGTGGGAATGTAAATTGATACAGCCACTATGGAGAACAGTATGGAGGTTCCTTAAAAAACTGAAAATAGAACTATCATATGACCCAGCAATCCCACTACTGGGCATATACCCTGGGAAAACCATAATTCAAAAAGAGACATGTACCAAAATGTTCATTGCAGCTCTATTTACAATAGCCCGGAGATGGAAACAACCTAAGTGTCCATCATCGGATGAATGGATAAAGAAGATGTGGCACATATATACAATGGAATATTACTCAGCCATAAAAAGAAACGAAACTGAGTTATTTGTAGTGAGGTGGATGGGCTTAGAGACTGTCATACAGAGTGAATAAGTCAGAAAAAGAAAAACAAATACCGTATGCTAACACATATATATGGAATCTAAAAAAGAAAAAAAAAGGTCAGAAGAACTTAGGGGCAAGATGGGAATAAAGATGCAGACCTACTAGAGAATGGACTTGAGGATACAGGGAGGGGGAAGGGGAAGCTGGGACAAAGTGAGAGAGTGGCAGGGACATATATACACTTCCAAACGTAAAATAGATAGCTAGTGGGAAGCAGCCGCATAGCACAGGGAGACCAGCTCTGTGCTTTGTGACCACCAAGAGGGGTGGGATAGGGAGGGTGGGAGGGAGGGAGATGCAAGAGGGAAGAGATATGGGAACATATGTATATGTATAACTGATTCACTTTGTTATAAAGCAGAAACTAACACACCATAGTAAAGCAATTATACTCTAATAAAGATGTTAAAAAAAAAACACAAAAATACCCAACCCCCCCCAAAAAACCCAAAATGCCACACTTGCCAGTTGGGGTATCATCCCAGGAGTCAGGTAGCAAGAATATGATGAAATGGGACCCACCCTAGGTCCAGGATGATTGCAGAATCGTGGAGCGCACACTGCTCTCAGCAGTGCAGACCCTCTAGTGAAGCCAGCCCTGGACTCTCCAAGGAGCAGGGACTCACCCATTTTGGAATAGGGAGGCAGCGGGTGCCTGGACCCCGGGGAGTGGCCCATTCCAGACCGAACCTGCTTTGGGGGGGTGGTGACTTGGGCTGTGGAGTAGGAGGTGGGGACTGCACCTGATGGCTTTGACAGAAGCGGACTCGGCCTGCTCTGCTGCAGGCAGACACCATCCACGCAGGCCTGCCACCAGGGAGGCCGACGGGCAGCTGGCTGTCCAGGGACGTGTGCGGTCTGAGGGACTTCTGGGAGACTCCCTCAGGCTTCCCATCTGTGTGGACATGGAGTTATGGGAGGCAAAGGGACAACTCACATATCCAAAGCTGTCTGGAATCAGGGAATGGGGGCCCCGGGAGTACCCAGTCCTGGGAAGTGTTTCTGTGACGTTGTCTTAGTTTTTGTAATTAAAAGGATTTTATTTTGATTTTATTTCGCTGAACCGTTTAAGCAAAGACCACTTCCCAAATAAGGGAGTTTGAAATCCGTCAGGACTGGGTTCAGGTCCTAGGTCAGCCACTCACTGTGATCACGGACAAGTCACTGGGTGCCTTGGCTTTAGGTTTTCTCGTCTGAAAAATGCCCACCTCAAGAGGCTGTTTGGGAGGCCTAAGAGAAATGAATTTATAGAAAAAAGCTTTGTGAGTTGTTGAGTGCTCTGCACTTGTTGACTGTTTATTATTGTTGTCAAGGAAGGTTCCTTCCAACTCTAAGAGCCTGAGGGCTGATGATGATTGGAATTCATTCTTTCTGGTTAAACATTACCCCTCCCCCTGGGAGCAGTAAGAGAGATAGGATAACAGGAAAGCACTAGTACCTGGGGACAGTGAGGATAAGGAAACAACCTTCTGGATGATGGGAAAAGAAGTTCCCAGGACAAGAGATTGGGGTGAGGGAGGTGGGCACGCAGGTAAACGTGCTCCTCTGGCCAAACTCTAGGGTGGGCCTAAGGAAGGCATGTCTGCTCCAAGAGGGACATTCTGGTCCCCATTTTCTGTCCAGAGCCCCTTGTGAGCTGCCTTCCAGGCCCTGGAGACCAAGCTGGGCCCTTCAAGTGACAGTTCATCTCAGACCCAGCTCTGAGGCTCCACCCACCCTGCCAGGCCTGTGGGGAGCCGCTGGGGCTGAGAGCTCTTCCGGGGGGCTCCAGGCAGCAGGAGCCGGCTCCCCACAGCTTAGCAGAAGCAATCACTGCCCCTCTCCCTGGCTTCTGCCTCTGACCTTGGGTAACCTGGCAGATCACCAGCGCCTGAGAGCTGGGGTGGGTGGCATGCTCAGGAGAGAAGGCAGTTGGGGTCTGCCAAGTGCAGGGTTGGCATGAGGACAAACGCTGGGGCGCGGCCGGGATGGGGCCAGCATCAGCTGAGGGCAGCGTAGCCAGTGCCAGTGGGGAGGAGGCTTCGACAGCTGGGATATTTTAAGCTGACAGTAGCTCATCAGAAGGGATGTTTACCAGCTCAGCTCCTGCTGCCACTGGGGAGTTGTGAAGGTGGCAGGGGAGGTGTGGGGCTTCAGTTTTCTCAGGACGCCTGTGACTTTTGGGGGAAGAGGAGTTTAGAGAAAAAGCCCTTCCCAGACCCATCCCAGATGAAAAGAAGAGCCCAAAACTGCTGGGTGCCTTCTCCCTTTCCTCCGTGATCTCCTGCATGGGAGAAAGCAGCAGAGAGCCCTGGAGCCCTGGCTGGCTGGATGCTCGGTTTCTCTGTCCGAAGGTGAAAGCTTACTAGACCAGGGTGTGGGAGGACCTACTCTCCAGTCCTGGCTCTGCCACTTGCTGGCTGCACTGTAACCTGGGCCTCATCATAGGCCATCTTCAAGCCTGAGTTTGTTCACTTGGAAGGGATGCTGATTTGGCCACGCCTTCTTCCCAGAGGGAGGGAGGATGGTGTAAGGGCTTCAAGATCTGGGAGAAAGAAGTTGTGAAACTGTGAGGTGCTATATCTACCTGAGGTGGTACTGACAGCTTCCTGACCGAGTGACTCCCCGTCTGCATCCCTTCATCCCCTACCCTGGGGCTAGGGGGGCCTCTCTGGCATGGGTGCAGCTGCAGAGATGTCTCTGAGGCCCTGGGGAGAGACTAAGTAAAGCCAGATTCCCACCTCTTGCTGGTGCCTACCTCTAAAGAGAATGATGAAACCCGGGAGCACAGACCGAAATCAATTAGAGAAATCGATGCCCCTGACTGCGGTATGCATTGCTTTCCTCCTAGCCTGGTCCCACCCACCCCGCCCCAGCAGCCCTGTTCACTCTTTGGGAATCAGAAGCCTTAGTTAAATCCCTGCTGCTCTCCATCCCCAGACTAGTTCACTCTGGCCAGGCTGGGCCTCAGGGATCTGGAGTGGCCCCTGTGGGGAGGGAAGGTTGGTGAGTGGGTCAGCCTGCCATTAGGAGGGGGGACAGGGCTGGAACGGGCCTGGGAAAGCTCATGGATGATCATGACTCAGGCCCAGGGCACTGAGTTGGACACTGTGGCACGTGCCATGGTAAGACAGGATCCTTTCTAGGCTTTAGATTTGAACTCCAAGGATTAGGCCAGACGAGGCCACAGGAAAGATAAAAAAGAAATTTCAATTCTCATGATTTCTTTACTCTGTTGCCGGACAGGGCAGGGAGAAAGGGGGTATCTAAGATGTTCTGAATTGGGACATGAAAATTTATAGCCTGGAGAGCTGTTACTTTGATTATTTATTCAGGGCATAGAGGTTAGCAGGGTGGGGGCTTGGATCAAATCCTGGTTCTGCCACTTAAAACATGACCTTAGGCAAGTTATGTCACCTTTTTTTTTTTTTTTGCCTCAGTTTTCTCATTTGTAAATTGGGGCTATTAATAGTAACTACCCCATAGAGTTATTATAAAAATTAAAGGAATATCCACATGTATCTTGCCATAAAGTTGGCTACCTTGATTATTTTTTCCAATGACAAAGTCTGAGAAGTCAGGACTGTCCCCTGGCTGGTCACTGTGTGAGTAGAAGGTAATTCCCCTCTTCCTTGTCCCCTGTGTTGAAACTATCACATCTTGCCGATTCATCTCTATAGAGCCTCTGACAACCCTCTCCTCGTGTTCAGGCCCACCACTACTTCCTGTTTTGGACCCTCATTATTTCAGGCTGAGGCTGTTAAAATCGCTTCCTAACCCATCTCTTGTCTCCATCCTTCATGGAGCTGTCAGATCAATCTTCTAGAACACTGTTCTCATGCCACTGGCCTGCTCGAACACCTTCAGTGGCTCCTAGGGGAACAAGGGCTAAGCCTTCTATGCTTGTCCTCCACCGTACCTCCCGATCGGACCCTCCAGATCTTCTCTGTCAGGCCCCTCCCCACCTGTGCCCTTCGTTCCTCCCAACGCTTGGACTGTTCCTCAAACCTTTCCTGCCACTGTGCTTGACCTATGCTGTCCCCTCCCCAGAGTGCCCTCCTCTGTGCTCTCCCAGACTCTACCATCCTTCCAGGTCCATCTCGAATCCTACGTCCCCCTGTGAGTCCTCCTGAAGCCCACGGGTACTAACCTCTCCTTCCTCTCACTTGGCCCCAGTGTGCCTTTGGGCTGTTCGCTCTTTTCATGGGTCCCCGATCTAACTCTACCTGTGCACGCTTCCGTGGCAGGGGCAGTCCTGCTCAGGACCGTATTCCCCACAGCCCTTGGCACTGTGGTGCGGGATCCAGTGTTTGTGCTGGTTGATGGCGTGTGGGAGGCCCTGGGTCAGCTGCTGTCCCATGGCTGAGGGCACCTCCGCTTGCCAGCTCCATGGTTTCTGACACATCTTAGTTGCACCTCCTTCTTTTTATTCCTGGTTGGATTTTTCTCTCTGGGGCAAGGGAATCCTCAGCGTTCTTTGCTCCACAGAAGGAAAAGAGGGGATGAGATTCTGCTGGGAGTAGCACAAGTCTGGTCTGTTGAGCCGTGTGGCTAATGAGAGTGTGTGTGCGCATGCGTGCATCCTCGGGTAGGCCTGCAACCCTCCCCCCTTCCACTAGTTCTTCTGCTTCCCTACTGTTCTTCCCCTCCAGAGAATCCACTCCACCAGACGACTAGACCAAGAGAGAAGAGGGAAGGGGAAGAAACTAACGGCCCAGTGTCCTTTCTCCCTCTCCCTGCACATTATAACTCCTGGATCTGTGATGGCGGATGGGCCATCTTGGGTGGGCTCATCTACCCATGAGCTCAGCTGGGATGGGCCCTTAAAGTCTGAGAAAGGGTGTGTGAACATGTATCCGTGAACCTAAGGGCAGCTGTTTACACCTCCTGAGAGTCTCTCTCTTGACCCTCTACAAAGCTGTCTCTATTTCCCTTGAAGCCCCATAGCCTTTTATCTCTGGTTTTCATTTGCCACTTTGGTGTTTATGCCTTGTCATAGGTTCCGAATTCTTCTGGATCCTGGAGGAAAGGGGTGACATTTTACGAGCAACTTTCTAAGAGTCAGGCATTTGACTAGCTGCTCTGTGTACAGTATCTCATCTGGACAAGGTTGGTTTTTTTTTTTTTAAATCCCCATTTTATAGATAAGATAACTGAGGTTCAGAGAGATTAAATTGCCTATGGCTAGCACATGTCCATCTGTGTTTCCTCTGCAGATCCTGGCATGGGGCAGGGGTGCGTGCATATGGGAGATTCTTGGGAAATCATGGGGTGACACTTGGACTCTGCCATATCTATCGGCAGTTCAGGTGCAGGGTGGGTCAGCAGAGACTGAGGTGTAGTGGGAGATGCTTGTATAGACAGGAGGGAAGAAAGGGCCCAAGGTCAGAGGGCCTCATGGACACAACAAGGTGAATGTTGGCCTGGCTGGTGTTGTCCATTGTCCTTGTGACGACTCTGTGATCTGGAGTCCCTGAAGGATCTCAGCCGCTCACCTCCTGCTACTAGATTCCCCCACTGCCACCATGGGAAATCAGTGGGCATCACCCCTGGGTGTTCATCACTGCTTTCTCAGCAAAGCTCCCATACATGCTTCAGAGAATTTTCCTTCTTATGCCCAGCCAGGATTAAAAGAAAGTTATAGAAATTGTTTTTGAGATGGGGGAGGTAGAGAGATGTGCCTAGCACCAATTTTGGAGCCTGGAGTAGGGCCTTGGGAGAGGGAAAATCCGAGGTGGGATACGGAAATGTGGGAGTGGTGGAGGGCATTTGGGGAGCCAGAAGGCCCAGGAAGTAGGAGAGGAGACGGGGAAAATTTATTCAAACCAGTCTCCCAGCCTCCAGCCTCTGATCCAAGAGTATAATTCCTATCAGGTTTTCAATCCTTAACCTAAACTTTTCTGAAGCCGGTTCCTAAAGTCTCCCAGCTTCTGGAGTGAAAATGTGAAGTCCTTTCCTAGAACTGAAGAGGCCCGTTGGAATGGCAGGGAGGGCAGCCCCGAGGGGACTTTCCCCAGCTCCAATCCCCAAGCCTTCCTGCCCCAGGTTCTCCACTCACTGTCTAGGGCCATGCCTCCAAGCGGGCACCACTCAATGGCAGGGTGACAGGATGGAGCGAGGGCTGATGCCCCAGGATGGGGCAGATGTGAGGCGTTCGGAGGAGACCCTCAGCTCTGCGCTTCCAAGGCTGGAGAAGCCGCGTTCCCGCCTGAATCCGCAAGATGGAAGTTGCTCCCTCTAGCTTTTCCACTAGCGAAGGCTAGGCTGCAGGTTTTGTAAGTGACCCCTCCCTTCGCGCCCAGGTCCATTTCTAGCATTTACTCTTTTCCAGAGTTTTGTTCATTTAAAAACGCATCTTAAAATGCACTAACACCTACTCCTTCGATCCAGCCCAGATCCGGTTTTGGGTAGCGCGTAAACTTTACGAGGCACTGTGTGTACCACGCCCCGGCACTTCGGGTGCGCGCGCAGAGCTGAATGTGTGCGCGGGAGCCGAGGGATGCTGGGCAGCTCTAACGCAGCTGAGGACGTGTCAGATGGCAAAGTGAAACTGGGGTACCCGGGGTGCGTGGGTGTGCCCGCGCGTGTCCACAGCCCACCGTCTCGCCCCCTCTTGTCGGAACGTGTCAGCAGTCTCACCTCTCCTTCAGCCCTATCCCAGCCAGACGCTTCCTTTTTGGTGCTTCTGAGCGTTTACTGTAAATGCCGTGACTAACGCACGCTGGTGAGCCCGGCCCGTTGACAGATGGATCAATCGCCCCCTTCCCGGAAGGGGGAGGGGACCCCACCCAGAGCCTAGGAAGCGGGTAGCTGCCTGCTGCCTCGGGAGAGCCCCCCGGAGCCCAGCTCGCAGCCTAGCGCCGGCCGCCGAGCCTGGTGCGGAGACCTGGCCCGGGTCGGTCCCGGGGCGCTCCCGCCGGGGTGGGGTGCGAGTCCCCTTCCCCGATCCCTCCAGCGCAGTTCGGGCAGGTTCGCCGGCCTCCGATGAGGAGGTCAGGCCGTCACGGCTCGGCAGACTTCTTCCCGCACTGGAGGAGGGAGACAAGTGGGGAAGGGCAGTCTCGAAGGGCTGCGACGCTGGGGCGTATAGGGGGCGAGCGCGCCGCGGGCGTGCGGGGAAAGTTCTCGAGCTCCGCGCGGAGAGCACACGTGTATGCGTACGCGGGGCTCGACCGGGGCAGGCAGGCTGCGCGGGGACGCTGGGGGCTGGCTCCGGAGGGGATCCTTCTTCTCCCTAGCACCTTCGGGAAGACGCTCTGCCTCGGCTCGCTGGCCGAAGGACGCATCCGCCCGCGGATAGTGGCAGCCCCCTGCCCAGACCCTAGCCACCAAGCAGGGTGTTTTTTCTAGCGCCCTTCCCCCCACGGCCCCGGGATGGCTCGGGCGCCCGGCACTCCACGCCCTTGGGCCTCCGCTGAGCCTCCCCAGGCCTCAGTGAGCCGGTGGCCGGGGCGCGGGGGCGGGGGCAGTGGGGGAATTGGCGCGCGGCGGGGGAGGAGGAGGGTGCGGAGGCTTTGGTGGGTTTGGGCTGGAGCCCGAGCCTTTGCCGGGGGAGCCGGTCAGTTTCCGGCAAGGCTGCAGGTCAATCCGGGGAAGGGCGGGCGGCAGACCAGAGGGAGACAGCGGCGGAGCTCTCCTCTCGGCCCACGTTCCCCGGCGCCACCGCCACCGCCTTGTCGCCGCCGCCGCCGCTGCAGAGTGTCGCTGCTCCGCTGCGCGCCCGCGCCTCGCGCCGCCAGCGCCTGGGAGCCCGAGCGCCGAGCCCCGGGCGGAGGAGAGGGGCTTGGGTGCGACAGCCCCGGCGAAGGAGCCGAGAAGGGGGAAGGGGGCGGGCGGAGGGAGGAGCAGGGAGAGGGAGAAGGGGGAGGGAGAGGAGAGCGAGGGAGAGCCGGAGAGAGCGGGAGCAAAGAGCGAGAGCTGGGGAGAGGAGAGGGAGGGAGAGGAGAGAGAAAGACACACGCACGCAGAGACACACGGTCACTGGAATTATATTAGAAAAAAGTGACACGAGCAAGGGTTAGCGGGAGAAGATTTTTTAAAATCTTTCCGTCGTCTTGTGAGAAAGAAGCGACTCCGGTCTCTGGTCCTCGAAGCTCCCGCTGGTTTGTTCCTAGGCGCTTACACCCGTCGGTGGATTTCTTTCTTATCTGCGCTTTATTCTGACCCCCACCCTCGCCGCTTCCTTCCAGCCCTTCGCTCTCAGATCGCTTCTCCCCCACCTCCCCAGTCCCCTCCCGGGAAGCGCAGGGGAATCGGACCCGTGGGGACTCGCGCCTTCCCGGATGAGCTGAGGGGAGGGCAGACTTGAGGACCGGCTGTCGGCTTGGAAAGCAAACATACATCCGAATACGTGTATATTTGATTTTAGTGGGCAAGGGGGGCGTCGAGAGGCCGCCCACCGCCCTCCGTTCCACTACCTCCTCCAGCCAGAGGCGAGAATCGCAGGACTCAGGATCTTCATCGGGTGGACTAGCTGGGATCTCCGCATTGGATTTGGGGCCGATTATCACTGCTTGGCTATTACTATTATTATTATTGTTGTTATTTTTTAATCCAAGGGAGAAAGACTAAAAACAAAACAAAACTGTGGGATTTATTTAACATGATCTTGGCAAACGCCTTCTGCCTGTTCTTCTTTTTAGGTGAGTATCTGCGGGTGGCGAGGGCAGCGTGTCCGCCGGAGCCTCGGGGGCTACGCGGGCAGTGCGTTAGAGCGCTGGAGAGCAGCCGGGAACGCGGGGGGCGAGCGGGGCGCTGGCGGGGGACGGACCGGCGGGGAGCGCGCGGCGGGGCGAGCCGGGCCCGGGCGTAGGGGAACCGAGCAGGGCCGGCGGCGAGGATGCGGGCGGAGGGACGGGAGCTGGCGGCGAGGATGCGGGCGGAGGGACGGGAGCCGCGGCTGGCTGGTTACGCGGGGGATTGGCAAGGAGACTTATAACACCCAGACGATCCCCGCGCACACGCACGCAGACACACACTCGCTCACTCACACGCAGTGATAGCGCTCATTTCCCTCAAAATAATGGGTTCAAATTGCGGCAACTTAAGGAAAAAAAATAAAATCCAACTCTTGATCTGGAAGGGAGAAGGGAGGGGAGAGGCTCAGTGTCGTGGAAAGGAAAATCATGCCAGTCCCACCTTTCCCGGCGGTTCCCTGAGTCGATCGTGGTAGAGGACATGGGTTTCTCCAGGAGCTCCCGGTTGGACATCTGTGGGGGCAGCCCTGGCAGCCATCCCCCACCTGCCAATCAACCTCTGGAAAATGCACCTCGCTTCCCACTCTCCGAACCCCTTCCTAGCGGCTCCACTGCCTGGAACACTTTTCAAGTTTCTCCCCACCGTTTGCCCTCCCTCCCGCCCAGACCCGAGCCAGGTGGGTGGGCGGGAGTGGAGTGTTTCTAGCCGCTGTTCAGTGTGTTCCCTTGGCCACCTCTGGGGCAGGGGACCCCATGGCTGGTGGGAAGAGATGGGAGGGAGGCCAAAGTTTGCTTCCTTGGGTGAAGAAGGAGAGGGGTGAGGGGAGAATCCTGGACTGAACAAAGACCACTGCTCATTCTGTAAGCCCACTCCCCCAAGGGCAGCGAGCAGGGGCTGCCTGGTGCCCCTGAACCCCGGCAGTGTCTTTTGCACCCCGAATTACCAACCCCTCATCCCCTTTTTATGCTACACAAAATCTCAGCTGCTTGGGAAACAGGGGTATAGAGGGAGCATTCTTGGGGGTGGAGGTGAAGAAAAGTGGGTGTTTGCAAGGCTGTGTGCTAACCAGGAGTCCCAGGCAAGGCTGCTGCCCCAGTAGGTGCTCCAGAGAGGGAGCAGGCTCTGAAGGAGCACACATCTGCTTCACTGTGGGTACTGCTCCTGCCCCCCTGGGCTGCTGTGTAGCCAGCGGTGAGCCAGGTTGCCCAGATGGGTCACGAGGGCACCCTTTCCCTCCTGGAGGAGGGGAGAGGGGAAGGCCTGGGGAGGTAGGTGCAGATCCCGGAAACACTTGCTGGGGGGTGTCTAAGAAGTATCCTGACTAGGACGGGGGCTTCCAGTCCCATCGATGTTGGTTGGGGTCTGGGCCCTTTGCCAGTTCCCTCCTCTTCCCCCTCCCACAGGCATGAGTTCCCCAGGGGGCCAGGCTGAGCTCTAGGGTGTGGCCTTCACGGTCCAGCCTCCCGAGCCAGAGGTGGCTTTTCTCCGGGCAGCTTTCTCGGGGTGGGAGGGGCTGAGGGAGGAGGCTGGGTCGGTGCTCCTGGCCTACTGTGCTCCTGCGGCCTTTCCCGGCAATCCTCTCTCTCTGAAGGGGCTGTTACGAAACCTGACCTTTTCTCCTACCGCTGGTTAAAAAACGCAGCTTTTTTGGGCCAAGAATGAGTAGGGCCAAGAAGAAAAGAAAATTGTATTTCAGGAAAAGCAGCCAGATTGCTTGCTCCTGAGCTGCGCACACCCGGGGCCGGCAGGTCTTCCGGGTCTCCGTCCCCCGGTGGAGGAGGGCAGTGCCAGCCCGGCAGTCACCTCCAGGCCCAGCCCCCCAGGCTGCAGGCAGGCTTGTCCCAGCTGAGGAGCCTGAGGAGAGACTGTTCTCCTGTGCATGTGTAGGGGGCCCGTTCAGAGGTGTCCTCCCAGGTGTCTGTGACCCTAGTGTGCGGGGAGTTGAGAGCAGGAAAAGAGCAGGGTGCTGTCGGCATCCTCTTTGGTCACAGCCTTTCAGTCCCTTCCCATGAGAAGCCCCTTTCCGAAGCTGGGGTGTGGGGTTAACTGAGTGACCACAGGGCATTGAAAGGCTCTGGGTTAGGCCAGTCGAGAACAAGGGATAGGTTGGTGCTAAGGACATTTCAGCACCAGGGCCCTTTCCTGGCAAGGAACCCATAGTTGGGAGTTCGTTGGAAATTCCACTTGGGGGAGAGGCTTTTCTGGAGCTTGAGAGGTGGGGGGCATTTTCAGTGGGGGGGTAGAGTGAAGCATGTTCCTAGGAGCAGGGGCCTTCGGTGCGCCCCTCCAAGGTTCTAGTGAGGTCTGCGGCTGGAGAGGCCTTTCTGGCCCAGCCTGCCTGACCTCCAGTGTTGACAAGCTCAGGGAGAAAATGAGCTGGGGGTGGGGATCAGGGCTGGTCCGAGGGCCCACCTCTCCCTGGCATTCTAGCTCTTGCGGGGCATTTGATGCACGAGGGTGGCTGTAGTTCTGTGTGGCCTCTCAGTCCTTCTGTGTCTTTAAAAGCTCTTCTACATGTCTTTGCTTTCCTTGAGGGATCTGAGTTTTCTCCTGATCTAGAATTTGGAAACATCACCAGGATGCCTTCCAACCTTTACTCTCCTAGAATTCTTGGCCGAAGGCACCGAGTTGCCATGACTTCTTTCTGTGGCTGGGTTGGTTCTGGGGGTCATGACTCCGACTAGAAGAGTCAGGGAGTTTGGTCGGAAGATGCACCGGCCCTCCTACAGAGCGTTTCCCTGCCTGGGAGCTGGCAGGATGAGGGAAGCCCAGGATTCTATAAGGATCATCCCTTGGGGCTCTAGACCTCACCTGTAGGGCAGGGAGGAAGGCTCCTTATTGCCCCAGTTCCCTAGGCTAAGGTCCTGACCTTTAAGCCTGGGTAGGATGCCCCTTTCTCATTTTACCTCTGACAGTGCAGCCTCAGGTGACGCCAACGGGGGAGGGGAGATGCCTGCTGGGATGCTGGGGTGAGCGGAGTCAGTGGAAGGCCCAGGGCTGGGCCGGTCTTGAGGCTCCAGCAGGCTGGCTACCTGGCTGGCTAGGTGGGGCAGCAGGTACCAGTGAGGCTGGGTCAACACAGCTGCTGCTGGGTGGCCCAGATACAGCCGAGTCCTGCTCAGAGACCCAGGACTTTGCTAAAGCCGGGCAGTAAAGCTGCTTCCTGGGCCGGGCGGAGGACACTTCTCCACCCACACCTGGGCAGATGCCCCACTGTCCATGACCACATTCCATGCTGGTTTCTTCAATGGTCTTGTCCCAGCCTGGCCACAGCCTTCAGCTCCTCCTGTCCTGAGGCAGAGGTGTGGTCAGGAGGAGAAGGGAAGTCTTTTGCTCTGGACCCTGAGGGCTTCTCCAACCCAGGCCCACCCCTTGCTCTCCTAGTGGGGTAGGCCTGGCCCTCCAGGAGCCCATTCCTTGATTCCTTTCCCCTCGGCACTCAGTCGGGAGTGACAGGCTCGCGGTGCAGCACTCTGCCTCTAGGTGTCGCTGTCTCCCTGTGGTAGCTGCCCCCTGAGCCGGGCCTCCTTGGGGAAAGGAGTGAGAAGTGGCGGTTCTGGGTAGAGATGGAGGGGATTCTGTGGGATTGGGGACAGGGGGTGGGGGTGGGGGACTTCTCCCTAGGATCTTTTTATGTTTTGGGGCAGGATGGAGTGGAGGAAACCCCCCCAGATCACTCCTTGGGTCTCGGAAAAGCCAGTGTTGGCTTTGGGCCATGGTATGGTTTTCTGTGGGGCAGGATCTGAGTGAGGGGCTTGGAGAGGACCTGGAGACCGGGAGGAGGTCTGTGTCCAGAGGAAGCCGTTCTGGGAGCTTGCTTTTGAAAGGACCAAGCGGCCCTTTCTTTCCCTGCCCTTCCCCTCCGAATCTCCTTACTTGACCTCTTCCCTTCCGAGGACCGTGGGTTTGGACACTTGAGGCCGTGGGTGAGGAGGGTGGGCTGATTCCTGCTTGTTCATCGTTGGGGAGGCGAGGGGCTGTGTGCGAGGCCAGGGTCAGCTTGCAGTTGACTTGTTATTTGGCTTCTGGAAAGAAGAGAAAAAAGGGGAGACAGAGGGGAGAGGGTTTCGGGGAGGGTGGGGAGGAGAGGAAAGAAAGAGAAAAAGAAATAGGGGAGAGAAAGGGAGAGAGACAGCCCGATGGAGAGAGGGAGAGAGGGAGGTGTGTGGGGGTGGGAGGTGTGGTGGGATGGAGTTGCTGGGTCTGCAGCATTTTCTTTGGCGGGGCCTGGGGTGGAACTTGTCCGTAGGGTATGTTTTCTGTCTCCGGCTGCACTGTGGGACAGGAAGGTGTGGAGGGCTGAGCCCCCCTGGAGGAGCGCCTCCTTCTGGGCTCAGACCATGGGGTCATGCTTGTCTCTCCCTGTCTCCTCGGGAAGTCTGGGGACCCAGAATGGGTAGACTGGGGGGTTAGAGGGGCATTTTCGGCCTGCGCGTGACCTTGAGTTGTCATCTCCCTTCTTTGGGCCTCAGTTTCCCCAGGGTAGAATGCAGGGGCTGACTCCGGCCTCTAAGAGGCTGTGGTAGATGGACCTCTGGCTGGACCTGAGGTTGCTGGGAGGAGGTCTGGGTGCTCTGAAAGTGAGATGCCCCCTCGGCCCACCCCAGGAGGCCCTGCAGCCGCCAGCTCTCTGCTGAGGCTGCGGCATCCTTCTCTGGCTTCCTGGCATCTTAGACTGTCTGTGGTCTTGCTGGGGCCTCTGGCTTTCCTGTGCTCCTGGGCCCAGGGCTACGGAGTGGAACCAGAAGAGAGTCTGGTAGGACCAGGGCAGAGGGCAGCTTTTCTCCTTTGGGTCTGAGGAGAGCTGGTGGACTCTTGGGACCCTTTAGCAGCCCTTCCTCCGACCTGCTGTCTGTTGGGGAAGGCAGCCTTGAGTCGGCCTTGCTGTGCCGAGTAGAATGGGTGTGACTTTCCCAGAAAGGCCCAAGCCCCCAGGCCTGCCTCTGGGGTCGGAGACTGCGGCCCTCATTCGTGCTTGTCTTCCCTCCCCACCACCCAGACGAGACCCTCCGCTCTTTGGCCAGCCCTTCCTCCCCGCAGGGCCCCGAGCTTCACGGCTGGCGCCCCCCAGTGGACTGTGTCCGGGCCAATGAGCTGTGCGCGGCCGAATCCAACTGCAGCTCCCGCTACCGCACGCTGCGCCAGTGCCTGGCCGGCCGGGACCGCAACACCATGCTGGCCAACAAGGAGTGCCAGGCGGCCCTGGAGGTGCTGCAGGAGAGCCCGCTGTACGACTGCCGCTGCAAGCGGGGCATGAAGAAGGAGCTGCAGTGCTTGCAGATCTACTGGAGCATCCACCTGGGGCTGACCGAGGGTAAGTCCGCCCGCCGCGATGGGAGGCACGCTGGGGATGGGGTGATGGGAGGGCCTCCTGGGGCCCAGGTTCAGCGGGAGGGCCTGGTAATGGGGCAGAGTGGCCACAGCTCTCTCTCTCTCTCCACCTTCCAGGGAACCTAGAACCCAGAGCAGGTAGCTGCCCAGCCTAGGAGGGAGAGACAGACGAAGGAGGAGGTGGGGAGGAGAGACGGTGGGGTGGTGGGAGGGGAAGTGAACCGGGGCTGGTTGGACGGCCGTGTGCAGTGGTGACGAGAGAAGGTGAGGCAAGGGTACCCAGGTGGATGGACAAGTGGGGACAGAGGAGTGAGAAGGGGTAGGCGGCGTGAAGGTGGAGCTGTGAGGTCTGCACGAGAGCAAACCAGCCCTTGCCGCTCCCTGCTGCCCCCCTCCTGCCTTCCTGCTCCCAGGAGGCCTGCCCTTCAGGTGGCTTCCTGACCCCGGGCTTGGCCTAGGCACCTTCAACAGAGCTCTGAGCGGCGTGAAGGCAGCAGGTCCCACAGCCCTAGGCAGGCCCGCCTCCAAGGCCCAAGGCAGAACCTGTAAGCCTTTCCCCGAACAGCCACCTTCCCCATTTCCTCCCCCTCCAGACTGGGGTGTGGAGGATTTGCTGGCCACCGGGGTCAGGCATTCACTTATTAATGCAGCAACTGTTTATTGAGAGTTTACCAGCTGCTAGGCATTGTGGCA
Organism: Lagenorhynchus albirostris; assembly: GCF_949774975.1. Classification (NCBI taxonomy): domain Eukaryota; kingdom Metazoa; phylum Chordata; class Mammalia; order Artiodactyla; family Delphinidae; genus Lagenorhynchus; species Lagenorhynchus albirostris. The sequence continues at coordinate 98,787,537 of NC_083101.1, read as the reverse complement.
ACAGCTGAGGCAGCCTCTGCCTTCGTGGAGCTCCTGGTCGGGGGGATGCAGAGAAGTTATTTGGTGGCAGTTATCTGTTATTTGGTGATGTGAGTGGAAAGCACTGGGTGCTACGGCATCACTGAGCAGGGGCGTCAAACCCCTTCTTACAAAATCTAAAGTGCCTTCCTGGAAGAGGCAGCCTCCAAGCTGAGATTCAAGAACGAGCTGCAGTTACCTGGGGAAGGTGTATGGGGAGAGTATGGGAGGTGGAGGGAGAGCTTGGGCAAAGGCCTGCGGGTAACTCAGGTTAGTGGAACTCGCTTACAGACCTTCAGGTAACTCAGTGTGGTAGAGGCGGGTGCAAGTGGGGATGGGGGAGGAGAGATGGGAGGGGTACGGATCTGGTGGGCAGCACCCCTGGAAGGTTTTACACGATGGATATGTGCTTCAGGACAAAGTTCATGTGGTTCCAATGAAGAGAGTAGATTGGAGAGACTGTTCGGAGGCCACTGCTGTGATACAGGCCAGGAATGCTGGCGGCTGAATGAGGACAGTGGCAGGAAAGAAGGATCTAAGAGCTGTCCAGGAGGTAGAAGCAACAGGTCTTGGGGAAGGGTCAGAGGAGTCGGGGGGCTCCCAGTTTTCGGTCTTGGGCAGCTGGGTGCGTGATGGGGCTGGTCACAGTGAAGGTATTGAGTGGGGGGAGGGCTGGGAGATGTGAATTTGTTCTGGGGTGTGTGCCTCTCATCGGCCCCGCCCTACAGACAGCTGGGCACGCAGGGCTGGGGGTCACGTGAGGAAGAGCGACTGGACATAGGGATTTAGAAGTCTCCAGCAGACTGCAGGTGGTAACTGGGGCCGAGGGAGTGGGTGCAGTCACATTGGGAGGAGGTCAGGGACAGAGCCCCCAGGGCCACTGCCATTTAAAGATGGGCTGCAGGGAGGACTAAGGAGGCTCTGGGGGTGAGGTAAGAGGGACAGTAGGATACCTCGGGAGGGACTCACTCTCAGAGGAAGGAGGGTCACCAGCCTCTAAGACTTTAGGCCCAGCAGGAGAGGGGTTTTCGGAAAGGGTCCCTGATGCCCTTGGGGTGAGCGCCTTAGGTGGCTGCTGGGAGCAAAAGCCTGCTTAGGGGGTGCCTGGGAGCCGGGGAGAGGGGAGTGATGACTGTGGCCAACTTCTTGAATTTTGGTGTGAAGATGGGAGAAGAACAAAGGATGACTTTTTTTTTTAAAGATGCGAGAGTCGAGCAGTTTAAATTCTAAAGTAGGATAGTAGTGCTGGAGAGGCTGAGGTGAAGAAGAGAGAGGGGTGCTCTGTGGATCTGTGCCCTTGGGGGCGGGGAGGCGTCAGCCTAGGATCTGAGGGGCAGCACCGCCTCCAGCTGTTGGAGGGGGAGGAGGAAACTGGACCCAGGGGTGGGGCCTGGATATCGAGAGTTTCCTGAGCAGTGGCCCCGAGGGTTCCGATGTGCCCTGAAAATAGGAATAAGTGGGCATGGAATTATTAATAGTGTTACCACCATTAGTAACAAAGTAATTCCTCATGAATCGGGTGGTCACTTCTTCCGTTGCTAGCAATGCTGGAGTCCTAGAACTAGAAGTTAGCAAAGAGAGGGAGCTGGCCACAGAGACGGGCACTCTGTTCTCCGTGAGACAAGGAGCCGTGTCCTCGCCCACCACACCAGCTGACTCTGTGCCCAGAACATTAAAGGCCCCGATTCAGCCTGCTGGGTTGTTTAGGTTTTTGCTTTGTTTCCGACAGCCTTCCGTTTCAGCCCGAGGGGGATTGGGCAGAAGGTGGGTGGGCTTGCTGTGGGTGCAGGATGGACAGGAAAGGGATGGAAGAGCTGCCGGCTAGAGAGTTGGGCGGGCCGCCTGAGAACCTTGCCATCGGACTGGCTCCGTGGGCACCGCATCAGGGCTCCGGGGACCTTGCTCGGAGCCGGGAGGATGAGGCAGTTTGAAGATAACAAGAAGCATAATGTGCATTTTATGCTGCCTCCTGCTGTGTCTTCAAGGCCCTTTCAACCCAGGAGGGCCTGACTGTAAGCTCTCCCCGTTCCAAAGCTTGAGATGGCTTGTTGGTTCATTTACTCAACAAATATCTGTTAAGCATCTACTGTGTGCTTCAGAGGGTGAAAGCACTGGGGAAGCCGTGGTCCCTGTGCTGGCGTGTACTGGCTGGGGGACCCTTCCCCTGGTCCCACTCTAGAAAGGCAGACCCCTGCTTTTCTCCTTCCTCAGAGCCCTGGCCCCCACCCCTTGCAGATTGCACAGTCCCCTCCCCCTGGGTCTTGGGGCTAGAGGTGGTTTCCATCCAGGGCTGACCGGAGGAACCCAGAGGCTTTTTAACAGCAGGTGGTGTTCCTCTGAGGGACAGGATCTTCCTGAGAGGGGGCTATTCCCAGTGTGGGGTGAATGGTCTCCTGGGGAGGCTACAGGCACACCCTCCCTATTCCTTAAGACTCTTAATAACTTGGCTTGGGCCGGGGTGGGGGGATCGCGGAGAGGAGAGACCCATGTGGGTTTGCACTTAGATTCTGCCTTCTCCTGCTGCGATTCCCCGGAGACTCGGCTCCACCTTCTGCCTCTACCTGAGGCTGAGCTCGCGGTGCAGACTGAGGCTCTCAGCGTGTGGGCAGAGCCGGCGGTGGCAGGATCGTGGCCTCTGCCAGGCTCCTAGACAGTCCCAACTGCAAAGGGCCTCGGGATCATTCTGGCGGGGAAGCTGAGATGCAGGGAGGCGAGTCGGGGGCTTCCCAGGGCACACAGCAAGCAGCTGGTGGGACCAGGCCCCCGACTCCTTATCCGGACCCCTTTCCACTGCCCTGAGGGAGAGCTGTGGCCTTGGGCCCATCTTCCCCTCTGCCATCACCACCCCCGTAACCACCGGTATTTACACGGTGGGGCTGTCACTGTTGGCTGCCCAGGGGACCAGGCTTCTTGCCTTCTCCAAAGGCAATGCTGAAGTTCAGGGTCATCCTGGTCCTGCCAACGTGAAGCGCCGAGGCCTCTCCTACGTGTCCTCTCCCAGGTCGTGGCCCCGGAATCTGGCATCCTGCATTTGGCTTCAGTCTGGCTGCCAGGCAGGTCTCGGGTTTCCTGCTGGTGAATTCCGCTGCAGGAGCAGGAGATGGAAGTTGAGTTAAATAGGACGGGCCCCTCCCACGCGGTCATGGAAGAGGCTCTTTTCCCCCAGAGATCCATCCCCTGTCGCCTCCTAGTCAATCGTACTAGCCATACCCAGGCACGGTCCTATGCCAGATGCTATAGGGACAGACAGACCCTGCTCTGGGGGAGCAGTGCAGCCCACAGAAGGTTGCTGTGTGAAAAGTTAAGCAACAGTAGTACTTGTTTAAGAACAATTTGGTTTCAATAACACTTTTTATTTTTGGAGACAGTATTCATAATGGTTAAGAACTTGGACTCTGGAGCCAACTTCCTGGGTTTGGAACCAGGCTCTGCCACTTACCAGCTGTGTGACCTCGAGCAAGTACCTCAGTGTCTCTGTGCCCCAGTTCCTTATCAGTAAAATAGGGAGAATAATAGTGCCTACCCCCTAGAGAAATTAAGAGGATTAAATGAGCTAGTACCTCTGAAGCGCTTCTAATAGTGCTGGCATGAAGGCAGCACAATACAACATCATCTTTATTACAAAAGTGCTTCCTAAACGCTTGTGCTGTTTGGCTGCAGCAGAGAGCATGGCTGGTAACCCCACCACAGGGAGTTTCTCCAGTGCCGGTGGGTAGAGTGGAGGATGCTGAGATCATGCAGGCCTGCCAGGACCCTGCATGCCCCGGGGGTAGGTGGGATTGGAGACAGGCCTGAAGGAAAGGGTAACCTTTGGATTAGGTCCGTTGGCCGGTACCAGTGGGCACCCCCTGTGCGTAAGGTGCCCTGTGTGCTGGGTGTGGCAGGGCCCAAGGTGCCCCTGTGAGGTACAGTGAAGGGCGGGGCTGCTTCTCCAGGGGGCATGCTCTTCCTCCATGTCCTCTGGGGGGTCTGTACCCTTCTCTGGGGGGTCTGCCTGGTATAGCAGACAGGTGCCTGGTCCGTGGACCAGCGGAGGGCTGGTTAAGCCTTGAGGGCTAGCCTGTGGGTGACTTTGGGGGCCTGGCTGAACGAGCCCCTTGCAAGCAGATTCCAAGGCTCCTCTTCTGGGGGCCGGCTCCTTCCTGCAGGTGGCCCCCAGGGGTGCTGCCCCACGTGCTGCTCTTTAGGCGGGGGTACTTGCCCATGGCACTGGGCCCCGGGTGGATGGGAAATCAGTGTGTGAGGCTGTGGTCATCATCTGTCTCCCCCGCCCGCTCAACACACACACACACACACACACACACACACACACACACACACTCTGAGTGATTATCCATTGATTTCTCCTCGCCGTCATGTCTCAAGAGGATATTTCCTTTGCTGCCGAGGCATTGGCAGAGGAGGCTGGAGTCCCGCTGAGGTGGTGGTGGGTCTCCAGGGCAGCCTTGTGTCATTTATCTCCTGTCACTCGCTTGCTTGTCTGTTCCCCGAGCCTCTGGTGCACCCCGGAGCCTGGAGGAGAGGGCTGAGAAGCAGCAGGTGGAGGGGAAGACGGGTCGGCAGTCAGTCAAGACAGGAGCCGCAGTCAGGCCTCCACCCAGCGGACCTTCAGCCAGTCAGATTCTCCTGGTGGCATGGTGGGAAGCAAAGGGGAAATCCTGTCCCCTTAAGTCTGGGCAGAGCCAGCCTGGTGTGATGGGAGAGAATGCTGGTGTGAGGCTGGAGTCCAGCTCAAGCTCTGCCATGAGTAGCTGTGTGATCTCAGGCAGGTTGCTTCGCCTCTCTGGGCCACCTCAGAGCCCTCCCCTGTGAAATGAGGAAGTTGTACTCAATGACTGTGGAGGGTCCTTTGGCTTCAGATCCTGGGATTTGTACCTGGCCTTCCACAGGGTTCCAGCTCCCCTGTGCCTTCTTTCCAGAAGCATTCGGAAGTCCTTAGAAGAGGCCGGGACATGCAGAGAGGTCACGAGGGAGATGTATTAGGCAGTTCTGACCTGCTCTGGTTGGAGAGAAGTACCTTGCTCATGTGAAATGTGCAGCATTTCATTCCTAACCTGCCCTGTGCAGCACTTTGGGCAGGATGTGAGCCCGGGCCTGACACGGTTCTCTCTTCTAGGTGAGGAGTTTTATGAAGCCTCACCCTACGAGCCAGTGACCGCCCGCCTCTCGGACATCTTCAGGCTTGCTTCAATCTTCTCAGGTGAGTGGGCTCATGCTGGGGCCTCGCCAGACCTGCTCTGGTCCCCGTGGGTGGTGGATCAGGCCTCGGGGCTTGGCTCAGGTGTCGGCTTGCCAGCAGGTCCCTGAGCGCCTCTGAGCCTGGGGTCTTCATCTGTAAAGAGGGAACCGTAACACCCACCCACAAGGTTGTGTGTGGCATAAAGCATTTAGGGAATTGCCTAGAATGAGCTTGCCGTGCAGGAGATCTTGAATCTGAAACGTGGTATTGCTCTCCCATTTCGTCACCTGTCCTGCCTGGCTGGGTCCTTTCCAGCTGTTCTACTCTGGGCAAGTTACTCGACCTCTCTATGCCTCAGTTTCCTCTCTGGTGCAGAGGGGAGAGTACCTACCTCGTTGGATGGTCATGAGGTCAGAGTGAACCAATGGCTGTCCAGGGCTCAGCATGCTGCCGAGTGCGTGGGAGCCATTAGCCGTGGTTGTCGGCGTTCCTATCATCATCGTCCATTCTGCTCTGAAATTCCCCTCTCCCCTGGGGGCTCTGCTTCTTGAATCCCGCTGAGGAGAGCCTCTGCTCTCTGGTCACTCCTGCCTTGGCCTGCCTGGGGAGTGAGAAGACCCATTTGAGCTCTAGCTTTGCTTGCCGTGGTCTGTGTATAGAAGCCCAGTGAGTTTTTTGGTTCTTTCTTCTTGGCCTTGTTCCCTCTGGCCTTTGGGTGACCCAGGTGACCCAGGGCAGCCTGCCCCTGCTCGGGCACTAGGGAGGACCTTCCGGTTTGGGGAACTCTTGGGGCTGGGATGAGCTTCCTGGAGTCACCAGTGCTGCTTAAAGGGGGCCAGGGTGGGCTTGTTCGCGGGCCCCAGGCCTCAGACTTCCAGGCACTTTGTGGAAATATGTAAAACCTTCCGAAGTTTCTTTTGCTCTAAGCCAGGGTTTCTCAACAGCAACATTATCGACATTGACCTGGGTAATTCTCTCCGTGGCAGGAGCCGTCCTGTGCACTGTAAGCTGTTTAGCAGCATCCCTGGCCTCTACCTACTGGACACTAGTAGCAGTCCCCCAAGATGTGACAACCCAGTGTGTCTCCAGACACTGCCAAATGTCCCCTGGGGGCACAGCTGCTGCCAGTTGGGAAGAACTACTCTAGACTGTGAAATGAAAGATTCTCCAGTGAGACCCTAAGCCCTTTCAAATGAAGAACTCTCTAGGACAATGTTTCTCAAACTTTTTCTTGTTTTCATTGTTGCCCCTCTAAGGAGAAAAGTTAATTCTCTCTAACTAGAGAAATACTGTCTTAGTCTGCTTGGGCTGCCATAACAAAAGACCATAGACTGGATGGCTTAAATGACAGAAGTCTATTATCTCACGGTTCTGGAGGCTGGAAGTCCAAGATCAAGGTCTGGCAGGTTTGGTTTCTGGTGAGGGCTCTCTTCCTGGTTTGCAGACATCAGCCTTCTCACTGTGTCCTCACAGGGTAGGGGTGGGAATGGGTGGGAAGGAAGTGGGGGATTGGAGTGGGGAGATAGAGAGAAGAGAGAGAAGAGAGAGGGGGGTGGAGAGAGAGAGAGAGAGAGAGAGAGAGAGAGAGAGAGAGAGAAAGGTCTCTTCCTCTTCTTATAAGGACACTAGTCCTACTGGATTATGGCCCCACCCTTATGACCTCATTTAACCTTAATTACCTCCTAAAAGCCCTATCTTCAAATACAGTCACATCGGGGGTTTAGGGCTTCAGCATATAAGTTTGGGTAGGGGACACAATTTAGTCCATAGTAAATGCCAAGTATTAAAGTTTTGTCAGGTAGGGTTGAGTTTTGGAGGACCACAAACCATTGTTATATCTACCTTTTTTTAGCCTACCCAGGAGCCCGTTTTTGCTCCCTTGGGGGTGATACCCTCCTCTGCCATTGAGAAAGCATGCTCTAAGGGATTGAGATAGGATGATACACATGTACTGGTGGGAGAAATCCTGGGCCCCATGAGAAGGGAGGCACTGGCCAAAGGGTGACCATCTGGACATATCCTTGGGCCCTGGTGGTGGGCAGGGTTAGTGGTGGATGGTATGGTGACTTCGAAGATGGTCTGTGCATTGAGTGGCCTGCCCTGGGTTCTCATCATCATACCCCGCAGTGGGGTGATGGCCGAGGTTCCCATCCTGCCTCTGCCTGTGGCGCTGTGATGGTGCAGTGACAAGCCTTGCCCATCCCACAGGGCTGAACTGGGTGATGGACTGACTGAGGCCCCTCCTAGCACAGACGTTCTGATTCTCACATTTCCTGGTTAGTTTTGGGCCACTACTTTTGAGACAGTGCTAGGGGGCTCCAGCAGATTGAGGAGATGGTTTGCGCGTGGACGCTGTGATGGGGAAATCCCAGTGGCCCGACATACCCGTTTCCCACCCTACCGTGGGCTCAGGTGCTACTGCCTGGGCGGGAGCCACTGGGTTTACCTCCAGTGAAGAAATGGCTTTGGCTTTTGCCCCCTGAAGGTTGAAGGTCAGAGGTCAGCACCCGAGCTCAGGCCCCTGCTGCTTCCTGGACTGACACTAAGTATCTTCCCGGCAGAAAATCTTTCCGTAATGGACTTGAGACTCTGTGGGACAAGGATGTTGACAAGACAAATGAGGAGGTTACTGGTCTGCAGCTCACTGAATCAGCATTCTTTACCTGCTGCTCAGATGGAACTGGGCCCCACATGACTGTAGATCCCTGGGCTCTGGGGACCACTCCCCACAGTGAGGGCAAGGCTCCCCCTCATTGCCCCTGCTGACCCCGCTCCACCCAGAGCAGCCCTCAAGTTGCTGCACGGGTGGCTCTATCTGGGGAAACTCTGGTCCGTAGCTGGGTGGGGAGGCCCTGGCCCAGCCACAAGAAACCAAGTGGGCCATGGTGGGGAGCACGCAGCTGAAAGAAGGCTGGATGGGGAGCCGGGACCCTGATTCCAGCTCATTCTCTGCCACAGATGAGCTGGTGGTCTTGGGCAGGTCACTTCCCTGCTCCGGACCTTACATTTCTTTTCTGAAGAAGGAGGAGGTGGGCTCAGAGCAGCCTTTTCCCCATTGAGGCGCACAGACAACGGCAGTGTTGTTTGGTATCTAAGAAGAGCAGAGCAGCTTGGAGCTCTGGTGGTCGCAGGCCCTTGCCTGGCTGCCCTGCGGGCTGAGGGGTCAATATCTGGGCGCATGTATCACCCGCCCACCTGCGGCTTGCTGCCTGGGAAAGCCTGGTCTGGGGGACCCCAGATCCTGCACTGATGCTCCAGGATGCCCCCCGCCCCCGCCGCCATCTCTGTGTGGAGAGGCTGCGGTGTGGGCCATGGGGGCTCCTCTAGGTCGCACTTCCCCCAGTCGGGGCCCAGGGACTTGGAGAAGGGCGCTCTTGTATCTTTGGGGCCGAGTTGCTACCGTCTGAGAATTCGGGGCCTCCTGGAATGTGTTTTCTTCTTTCCTGCTGGCCTGCTCTCTCTGTTGGGCTTCTTCGAAAGCCCAGCTGGGATTCTGTTGGCAAAGAAAGCTGCTGGGACTCCCCCAACACTCTCTGATGCTGAGGCCCTGGGGGAAGGGCAAGTCCTCCCCTCTTGTCTGCTCAGTTCAGAGACAGGCGCTGGGATCAGCGACTGGGTCTGGGATTCCTGGTGTCCAGTTAAGCCCAAGTCCAAGGCCGGGAGGGGAGCAGTCTGACTCTGGCCTGAACAGTGGGGACAGGGCTGTTGGAGGGATCCAGATGTCCTGCCCTAGCGTTATAGATGGCAAGGGAGATTTCACGGAGAAGAAATGAAGTTTGTTAATGAGGTTTGTCCTGTTTCTAGCAATTTAAACTGCCCTTGGAAACAGGAAACGGAGTGTTTCTGGAGGTCTTGTCGGGCCTTTTTGAGCTATAGTGCCTACATTTGTAAAGTGAGAAGGGGATGGCTACTGGTCTGGTTGATACAGAGGAGACCATGAGGATGGATGTAGGCAAAGTGACAGCCATCCCCTCTGCCGAGGACGCTTCTCTAGAGGGGTCCCTTGGGTGGAGTCCCTCCCTCCCCGAGCGCCTGGGACCCCGTGAATACTGAATCCCAGCTGGTCCCATCTGGGAGGCAGGAGAGGATGGAACAAAGTGGAGAGAGGAGAGAAAGGCTTCTTAGGGAAAGAAGAGATGGTTCAGGCAGAGAGAGGTTGTGAGGGGTGATGCGGGCAGTGAGGGAAGGGAACTGCTCCATCCACGTGGGGTGAGACCATCAGAGTGAGGATGAAAGGCCTGGGAGGGCCAGAGAGTGGTTTCCGTCGCCGCTGGGCTGTGCCTCAGGGACTGGGAGAAGCGACAGGCAGGTGGTGTGGGCCGGGCTGTCAGCGAGCGCGGCCTCTGCATTTCTGGTGAGGCTGGGGGCCCCCGGGGCCCTGGGCATCCGACGCAGGCATTGGAGATACATGGGTGTGGAGCGTATTTTATGCAAACATGTCTTGTCTTTTCTATAGCTGGAGGGGGACTTGGAGATCATCTAAGCTCACCCCTTACCTGACAAAAAGGGAAACTGAGGCCCCAAGGGAAGGGATGGACTAGACCGGGATTCAGTCCTGCTTCTATCCCTGCTCAGTGCGTACCTCAGGCAGGGGCCTCACCTCTGAGCCCGGGTTTCTTCTTACACAACACGGGACTGATAGCAAAACCTACCTGCCCGGGTTTTGTGAGGACTAAATGAGAACGTGCAGGTAGGTGCCTGGTCCGGTGCCTGGCACGTTGCACTAAAACACGTAGCTTCTTAGAACTGACAGTGGAGTGATTTCTCCAAAGGCCATTGGCCGGCTGGGCTAGGGCCGGCCTGGAGCCTGCATCCGGGAGATGGTTGCATGGCTTTTGGTGACGTGAGGCTGCCTTCCACCCATGCTAGTGCTGGGTGGGGGCTGCAGTGGGAGGTGACGGGGCGATTTGCAGGGGACAGTAGGTCCCTGGGGCTACTGCTGAGCCTCTGTGGCCTTAGCTGCATTGTGACTGGGTGGGGACACAGGGAGGCTGGCGAGAGGCCTGGGCTCGGGCCTTTTGTGGGTTGGAGGAAGAAGCGATGGGTGGCGACAGCCTCAGCTGGCCGCAAGCCTCTGGGGTGGGTCATCTTGCTTGGATGGAGCCAGGAGAGGCCCGGGGATGTTCTAGTTGGAGGCTCCAGTGGTCCCCTTTTTGGGGGCTCAGGAGAGGAGGGAACCCTACCCCTGCCAAGAAGCCTTGCAGATGGCCCCTGAGGGATACCACCCTCCCACTCTGTGCCCTTGCACTTGGCTCTTATTACAGCACTCACCCTCTGATTGTGGGCGTTGGTCTCTGTGTCACTGCACCCACGCCTCTCTCTGTGTTCCCCTGGGTGTCTAGTGCTGTGCTGTGCTCCTGACCCCATCCATGGAGGATCCTGGACTAGAGGGCGGTTGTGGACTTGGAGGCCTGCTGGTCCTAGTTTGAATCCTGGTCCTGCCCTACCAGCTGGTTGACCACAGGGTGGGTCATTTGACTCTGAACCTCATTTTTCTCATCTGTAAAATGGAGCCCTGTAAGGATGGGTGATGACGTGTGCACGGCTCCCCACAGGGCGCCGGAGCCCAGGAGCACCCTAGGTGGTGGCCACAGGTGATGCTGTCAGGGGCTGGGGGAGCTAGTGGTTTAGTGTGAGCTGTTAGCGCTGCACAAGGGAGGGTGGCTAAGAGGTCCAGGCAAGTCTGAGGCGTCCCGTGTGTGCCGCCTGTCAGGTGGCCCTGAGGTTTAGAGAAGGAAAGGAAAGCTCACGAGGGCTTCGTGGAAGAGGTAGGGCTGGGGCCGGATCTCCGTGTGGTGCAGACGCTACGTAAGATGCTGCTTTGAGAGGCACCAGACCGTGTCCTTACTGGCTTGTGGGGCAGGCGGACACCACTTAGACGCCCACTGGGTGGTTTGTCAATGGTGGTAGAGTAACCGTGAGAGCTCAAGGGAGACAGCAATAGGCGGTGCCTGGGGAAAATCAGCAGAGTCTCGGAAGAGGAGAGACTGGGATCTGGGAATGACATTCCCGGCAGCATCATAGCATCATGGCTCGGAGGCCTGGCCAGGCTCAGCAGGAACCGCATACCTTCTGGGCCTGGTGGGCTCAGATGACAGTGACTAGAGGCCTTGTGGCAGATGGGAGGTTGGCGTCTCTGGGGTCTCCTCCCTTGGGACTCCTGCCCAGGAAGTCTCCGGGACAGAGCTCAGTGTGACAGCCTGGCTCTGGGGCTGGGTCTGTGGAGAGGGGCTGAGCTGCCCTTGGGTCGGGGAGGAACTTAGCCCCGGGCTCAAGACTCAGTCCCCTGTGAAGGTTGCCTGAGTGGCCATGTAGGGGCCGGGAGAGGGTCGGGCTTGGCCTAACTCCGCTGGATGCCCAGGGAGCCCCCCTCCCTTCCCTGGCTCCGCTGAGGGGCTGCCGAGCCTTTGTGCCCCCAGCCCCTCCTTCCCTGGGGTTGCTGAGCAGAAGATGGCAAGCAAGGTCCAGCAGGTCGGCTGGTGCCTCTCAGAGACCCCACTCTGAGGCGGCCCCTGTGAGGAGGCGGTGGGGCTTTGGGGACAGAGGGCATGGGAGGAGAGGAGGAAGCAGGCAGCCTGTCTCCCTGCCACCTGCATGGTGGCTCGGGCGATAAACTGCTTATCCTCAGGTTGTCTCCTTGAGCTGAATGCAGAAGCATGTTATTTAAATTTCAAAATCACATTCTTCTTCTAACAGCTGTCAGAGACTCTGAGTGTCAATGAAAATTGGGCCTTAGCTGCAGCTCTGTCACCTCTTACATCCCCCCCTTTCAGGGAGGAACTGTCTGATGGCCCAGGAGAGGGTGTGGGGCAGGAGGAGGGACTATGGGAACAGGGAGAAGTGGGGAGGGCAGGCCAGGTGACCCGTGACCCTGGCCGCGCTGGTCAGCAGTTGGGACCCACAGGAGGATGCCAGTTACTCCATCAGGGGCGCCAAGCGCTTCCCCTCTTCCCTTTCATTTCCTCTTCTCCGTGCCCCCCTCCCCAGGCTCCCCCAGCCAGGAGAAGGATTTGCTCACAGAAGGCGTGAGCAGGGTGTCGGTGGCTTCATGTTTGGTTGTCTTCATGTCCAAGGAAGAAATTGCGATTAAAAAAAAACAACAACCCGGAGAGAACAAAATTTAACCCCAAAGAGAGGCTTTTTAATGGTAGAAGTTCAGGTGCCACGGTTGGGGTGAGGTCTTGGGGGGGGAAAGGTATTTCTGGTTCCCTTCAAATAGCATCTTCCCTCTTGTGTGGAAAGAGATATGGGAACGTATGTATACGTATAATTGATTCACTTTGTTATAAAGCAGAAACTAACACACCATTGTAAAGCAATTATACTCCAATAAAGATGTAAAAAAAAAAAAAGAAAAACAAAGAGGAAAAAAATAGCATCTTCTAGGGGCACCTACTTGCTTCCCCTTGGGCGGATAGACAGGCTCTGCCAGCAGCGGGGGTCTGTGTGTGTGTGTGGGCAGTTCTGGGCTGGGTCTGCCAGCTGTTTCATGGCTCCTGAGGTGGCTCTGCAGGGCTCTGGTCCGCCCGCCCCACCCCGGCCCCACCCAACCCCGGCCCTGCCCCAGGCATGCTCCTCGGGCTTACCCTGAGCCATGCTCACCTTACTTATCTGGGTGGAAGGTAGGATTTGAGTAACTGTTCTGGGAATGCTCCTCCCAACCGATCTGTCAACATGTTCTTTTTTTTTTTTAACATCTTTATTGGAGTATAATTGCTTTACAATGGTGTGCTGGTTTCTGCTGTATAACAAAGTGAATCAGCTATACGTATACATATATCCCCATATCCCCTCCCTCTTGCGTCTCCCTCCCACCCTCCCTATTCCACCCCTCTAGGTGGTCACAAAGCACTGAGCTGATCTCCCTGTGCTATGCAGCTGCTTCCCACTAGCTATCTATTATACGTTTGGTAGTGTATATATGTCCATGCCGCTCTCTCACTTCATCCCAGCTTACCCTTCCCCCTCCCCGTGTCCTGAAGTCCATTCTCTACGTCTGCGTCTTTATTCCTGTCCTGCCCCTAGGTTCTTCAAAACCTCTTTTTTTTTTTTTAGATTCCATATATATGTGTTAGCATACGGTATTTATTTTTCTCTTTCTGTCAATGTGTTCTTTTAAGCCCATGAGTGTGTAGAGAAAGGAACAGATCTGAATGGGGTCAAGTGTGTATGTGTGTGTGGTGTGTAGGTGGGGAGTATAAGTGTGTGTGGTACGCACATGGGTGGTATGTATGTGTGTGTGGTGTGTGTGTGTGTGTGGTGTGTGTGTGTTATATGTGTGTGGGGGGTGATGTGTGTGTGTGGAGTGTTATATGTGTGTGTGGGGTGATGTGTGTGTGTGGTATGTGTATGTGTGTGGTGTGTGTGTGTGGAGTGTTATATGTGTGTGTGGGGTGATGTGTGGTGTGTGTGTGTGGTGTGTGTGTGTGTGGTGTGTGTGTGTGTGGTGTGTGTGTGTGGAGTGTTATATGTGTGTGTGGGGTGATGTATGTGTGTGGTGTGTGTGTGTGTGTGGTGTGTGTGTGTGAATGTGTGTGGTGTGTGTGTGTGGAGTGTTATATGTGTGTGTGGGGTGATGTATGTGTGTGGTGTGTGTGTGTGTGTGGTGTGTGTGTGTGAATGTGTGTGGTGTGTGTGTGTGGAGTGTTATATGTGTGTGTGGGGTGATGTATGTGTGTGGTGTGTGTGTGTGTGTGGTGTGTGTGTGTGTATGTGTGTGGTATGTGTGTGTGGAGTGTTATATGTGTGTGTGGGGTGATGTATGTGTGTGGTGTGTGTGTGTGTGTGGTGTGTGTGTGTGAATGTGTGTGGTGTGTGTGTGTGGAGTGTTATATGTGTGTGTGGGGTGATGTGTGTGTGTGGTGTGTGTATGTGTGTGGTATGTGTGTGTGGAGTGTTATGTGTGTGTGTGTGTGTGTGGTGTGTGTATGTGTGTGGTGTGTGTGTGTGGAGTGTTATATGTGTGTGTGGTGTGTGTGGTGTGTGTATGTGTGTGGTGTGTGTATGGAGTGTTATATGTGTGTGTGGGGTGATGTGTGGTGTGTTGTGTGGTGTGTGTGTGTGTGTGGTGTGTGTATGTGTGTGGTGTGTGTGTGTGGAGTGTTATATGTGTGTGGGGGGTGATGTGTGGTGTGTGTGTGTGGTGTGTGTATGTGTGTGTGGTGTGTGTGTGTGGAGTGTTATGTGTGTGTGGGGTGATGTATGTGTGGTGTGTGTGTGGTGTGTGTGTGTGTGTATGTGTGTGGTGTGTGTGTGGAGTGTTATATGTGTGTGTGGGGTGATGTGTGGTGTGTGTGTGTGTGGTGTGTGTGTGTGTGTGGTGTGTGTATGTGTGTGGTGTGTGTGTGTGGAGTGTTATATGTGTGTGTGGGGTGATGTATGTGTGTGTGGGGTGATGGATGTGTGTGTGTGTGTGTGTGTGTGTGTGTGTGTGTGTGTCGGGTAATGTGTGTTTATGGGTTTTGGCAGTGGCCTCCTTCTGCATGTGGAGAGGGAAGGAGGGGAAGGAGGCAGGGATGGAGAGGCCTGAGTGGGAAAGTGGGGTGTGTGTGGCCCTTCCCTTGGGGAACAAGCGCTGCCCTTGGCCTCTTTCTGACCTCTTCGGGAAGCCCTGGGAACAGTGGTCGGGGTGAATCCTGAGGGATGGAAGGCCATCCTTCTCCTGAGCAACAAAAATTAGCAGACTGAACCTTATGTGTGTGTTTCTCGGCCTCCTGCAGCCTGGAGGTTATGTCATTGGACTCTGGACGCTTAGGTCCTCTCTCTGAAGAAACGGCGTGTGTGTGAGTCCATCCCTCAGATTCACGAGGCATCCCTTGCATGCCATCCCCTGATCTAGGTGCTGAGGGTACCTCAGTGGACAAGACAGAGGAGTCTTGTTGCTCTAGTGGAGCTTACGTTCGATTAGCCTAAGACAGAAAAACCAAACAAGCCAACAACTAGTCAAAAATAAAAAGTAAGATAGTGATGAATGCTAAGCAAGGATTAAAATAGCAATGATGGGCAGAGGTGCCTGGTGGCTACTCTGCATTGGAAATGCCAAAGGATGACTCCTGGAGAGTATCCAGCCCTGGGAAGGCCTGGGAATGGCAGAGGGAACAGCTGGGGAAAGGCCCTTAGGTGGGGATGCGGGTGGTGGAGGGCGGGGCTTAGGGAAGGTCACAGGCTGGGACAGTGATGAGGTGGAGGTGATTTGGGAGGTGGCCACAGAGGAAGGCAGGGGCCAGATCCCTGAGATGCTGCAGGCGACTTAAGGAGTTTGCGTTTCTTTTTAAGAGTAATGAGAAACCTTTGAGGATTTTAGATACTAGAGTAGCACTGTGTGATTTATGCTTTGGAAAAGATTGCTCTTGTGCTGTGGGGGAGCGGATCAGGGGCTGGGAGAGTGGCTAAGAACTGTGACAGTGGTCCATGTCCTACAACGGCAGGAGAGGAGAGGACGCGAGGAGCTGGGATCTGTTGTGGGGCTGGAGTTAAGGATGACTCTGCTAATTTAGGCTTGAACACAATGGTGCCACTGTTTACTAGGATGCAGAAGATGAGGGAAGGAGCAGGTTGGGGGTGGGAGCTGAGCTCCAGTGTTCTCTTTCAACCACGTGGGTGTTGAGATGCTAGTTAGACCTCCACCTGGAAATGCCAGGTAGGCAGTCGGATGTAAGTCTGGAGCCCTGGGAGAGGTCAGGGTTGATATATAGGTTGAGAATCGTTAGCATATAGATGGTATGTACAGCCGTGGAACCATGAGGTCACCTAGGGAGAGTATAGACAGAGAGGGAGGCTGGGGCTCTTCACACAGAGAGGAAGCACTAGCAAAGGGGGCTGAGACCAGGGCCAGTGAGGAAAGGGGAACCAAGTGGCGGGGAGGGGGGAGGGGAGCTCCGCAGGCAGGGAGACGAGTGTGGAAGGGGAGCCCCTGGGCGGGATGCTTGGGAAGAGGAGGAAGGGAGGACAGTGAGCTCGATGGGAGATCATTCTTGAGAGAGGGCAGCGGGGAACGATGGGGTCCGTAGATGACAGTGCCAAGGAGGAGTAGGGGGTGGACTGGTGTCAGGAGTCCCACAGGAGGAGAAATGGCCCGGAAATGACCCTGCGGAGGAAGCAGGACTCCCTCCACCTCTGGGCCCGGAGCTGCCCAATGGTCACTTCTTCCCAAATCAGTGTGCTAAATGACCAAATCTCTGATTTTACCGGATTTATGAATCTGCAAAAACTTGATTCCTTTCATCATTTGTAAAACTTTTAGAAATTCACATTTGAATATGGTTTTCATGGCTTCTGAAGATTCTTGCAAATGGTCTCCACTGCTGTGTTTTAAGATATATGCAGTTTTCTGGAATTTAAGCATCAGGAGTTGATGTAGACTTCTTAGAGCAATAAAGTATATTTCATCATCAGTAAAAAAAATTAGCTTACGATTGGTGCTTCCAGTCTTACCTTTATTCATCACACACACAAAAAAGGCTGACGAAGGATTAAGGTGAACCACATCAATATGAAATGCCTCAATTTTGGTTTTTAATTGTTATAAATTCAGAATTAAAGCTGATAAGCCATTGTGGGAATTGGCATGAGAATGGTAAAAATCTTAAATATATAAAAAAAAAATCACGCCAAGACTATATTTAAAAGGACAGAGAGCCTTCAAAAGTGGCTAACAAAGTCGCTTCAAACGTGAAATACTGAATGAAGTTTTAATTTTTAATTGCTAGAAACACAAAATCAAGACGCATATGCCTTTTGCGGAATTGGAGAAAATTCTGACAGTGCTTAAAATTTGTCAAAATATAAAATGATATTCAAAAGCAATTGATTTTTTTTTTTTTTTTTTTTTTTGCGGTACGCGGGCCTCTCACTGCTGTGGCCTCTCCCGTTGCGGAGCACAGGCTCCGGACGCGCAGGCTCAGCGGCCATGGCTCATGGGCCCAGCTGCTCCGCGGCATGTGGGATCTTCCCAGACCGGGGCACGAACCCGTGTCCCCTGCATCGGCAGGCGGACTCTCAACCACTGCGCCACCAGGGAAGCCCAGCAACTGATTTTTTTTGAATTGATTTGCAGTGAATTTGCCATTCATCAAATTGACTTTTGGTGGGTTGGCCTGCTTCCAAAAATGCAGGGGCTCCGGAGAGCGCTGGGGTGGCCGCGTGCTATGTGGGGTGGAGGTGAGGGGAAAGTTCTGACAGAAAGTTGAGGACGTTAGGGAGCCTGGACTAAGACTGCTGGGGCCGGTTTGAGGAGGGCGGGCACCAGAGCAGTGGGGTAAGGGCTGGGCTCCCACTGGGCCCATGGGCCTTGAGTGACAGCAGAGCCCTGGCAGGAGGGCATTTTGGGCTTGGTCGGTCATCTCTCGGGGAAGTTGAGCTTTCACTTCATGCTGGATGGCGTGGGGCTCCCGGACACCAGCCACAGCTCCTGATGGTGCGGGGGCCCAGAAGTGAGAAAGATCTTTGAGGTCCTGCTCTCTTAGGCTTCTTGGGTAAGCAGAGGGATCTCTGAAGCCCTTCTCTTGCTCACCGACAGGGAGACTGGGAACCCTTTTGGCTCTTGGTATGTGATGCGTGTGGCTGGAGTGACAGGCACATGGGACAGGCCAGTTCTAGCAGGGCGCGTGAAAACGGAGAGATGGAGGGGAGGGTTTTTCTAGCCAGGGAACACATTCTTTTAAAAAAATATTTTTGTACAAATTTTAAAGGTTACTTTCCATTTACAGTTATTATATAATATTGGCTATATTCCCCATGTTGTACAATACATTCTTGAGCCTATCTTTTTTTTTTTTTGCGGTACGTGGGCCTCTCACTGTTGTGGCCTCTCCCGTTGCGGAGCACAGGCTCCGGATGCGCAGGCTCAACGGCCATGGCTCATGGGCCCAGCCGCTCCGCGGCATGTGGGATCTTCCCGGACCGGGGCACGAACCTGTGTCCCCTGCATCGGCAGGTGGACTCTCAACCACTGCGCCACCAGGGAAGCCCTTGAGCCTATCTTATACACAACAGTTTGTACCTCTCACTCTCCTATCCTTGTATTGCCCCTCCCCCCCATAACCACTAGTTTGTTCTCTATATCTCTGAGTCTGCTTCTTATTTGTTATATTCGTAGTTTGCTGTATTTTTAAGATTCCACATATAAGTGATATTATACAGTGTTTGTCTTTCTCTGTCTGACTTATTTTACTTGGCTTAATGTCCTCCAAGTCCATCCATGTTACTGCAAATGGCAAAACTTTATTCTTTTTTATGGCTGAGTAGTATTCCATTGTATGTATGTATGTATGTGTGTATATATATATATATATGTATACACACACACACACACACACACACACACACCACGTCTTCTTTAGCCACTCATATGTTGATGGTCACTTAGGTTGTTTCCATATCTTGGCAATTATAAACAATGCTGCTATGAACATCAGTACATATATCTTTTCGAATTAGCGTTTTTACTTTTTTTTTGGATGTATACCCAGGAGTGGAATTGCTGGATCATATGGTAGTTCTATTTTTAATTTTTTGAGAAACCTCCATACTATTTTCCACAGTGGCTGCACCAATTTACATTCCCACCAACAGCAGGGACCACATTCTTAAACAAACATTTATTGCACATGTGCCATAGGCTGGAAACCGCTTGTGGCATTTGTGTCCACATTATCCCGTGGAATCTTTAGTGCAGTCCTGTGTGTAGGCAGGGTGGGTGTTGTATCTTCATTTTGCAGATGAGTAAAATGAGGCTGAAAGAGGTTGTGTTACCTGTGCACGCTTGCTCTGCTAGTCAGTGCCCCAGCCGGGTCCTCTAACTCCCCAGACATGGCTGGGAGTCCCTGCTCTTAATCACCAGCGCAGCCCCAAGCAGGATGGGCAGGGATGCTCGTGAAGCCTGCAGGGTAAGCCTCAGGCCAAAGGGAAAGTTTCTGTTTGTTACCTTGATTATAATCTCATGTTCACACCGGAATGTAAGCTCTAGGAAGAGAGGAGTTTTGTCAGTTTTGTTCATTTCTCCAGCAGTGTTCCACATGTACTGGGTGCTCAGTAATTGACTGTTGTAAAAGTTAATGAATCTTGAGGGAGAGCTGGTCATGGGTGGCCCCATAGGGCAAGAAGCATGGAGGTAATGGTCAGGGTGGCTGCAACCCAGCAGGGAAGACGGGGGGCCCCCACGTGGAATCTCTTCTCCTTGCCCCTCCCTCTTCCTCCTCACCCTTCCCGCCTTTCATCCAGCCCTGTTTAGAGTTTGTTTAGTCTACATCTCATTGTTGAGTGCCTCTCTGCTCACCCTTGTGCCCCTAATTATCTGGACTCAGTTGACTGTCCTCCTTTTTGAAACTCTTGTCTTGGTTTCCATGACACCAGCATCTCCAGATTGTCCATCAGGTCATGGTCCGCTCCTCCCCAATCTCCACTAAACGATGGCACCTGGAGCTCTGTCCTGACCCACTTCCTCTTCTTCATTGTCATCCTCAACCTCAGCTACCTCATGTAGTTATGTGGCTTTAAATAGCCTCCAATGTCAGTCATGCTCAGTTTTATCACTAGCTCAGACCTCTTTTCTGAACTCCAGACTCATTTATCCTCTTGCCTTTCAACATGTCCATGTGGACATCTCACAGGCATCTCAAACTTCAGTTGAAAACGTTCTGTTCTGCCCCTCCTTCTTCTCTCTAAGTTTTTCCTGTTTCACCAAATGATTCCACCATCCGCTGGGTGCTCAGGCCAAAAACCTAGGCGTTTTCCGTGATTTCTCTCCTTCTTCCCATTCAGTATCCAACCCATCCTGTTGGCTTTATCTCTAAATTATATGCAGAATACGCTCGTTTTTTGACATCTCTGCAGTCACCATTCTCCCCAAGCCTGCTACGGCAACAGCCTGTAACTAGTCTCCTTTTTAGCCCCCTCCCCTTCATGGGAACTCGGTCTTCCATCTGTCAGCCAAAGTACATGAGGTCGGGTGACTCCCATCCTTAAAACCCTCTAAATGCTTTGCATCTTAGAATAAAATCTGAAGTTCTTACCCTGCTCTGCAAGGTCCCACATGATCTCTGCTGACTGTCCCTCTGGCTTCCTCTTCCTCTCATTTCGTTTCGGAAACTCCAGCCACTTTCCCTTCCTTTTGCCTATAAACACACCGAGCTCATGCCTGTCTCAGGACCTCTGTACCTGCTCTTCCTTTTGCTTGGGTTTCCCTTACCTTGGATTTTTTTATTTGCATGTTTCACTTCTGCCCTTCATTCTTTCTCAGCTTGGATGTCACCTCCTAGGACAGGCCCTCCCTCATTCCGCGTTCTCTTCTGAATTCTGCTTATTTGATTTTCTTCATAGCGCTTTACATTGCCTTATTTATTTGTTTGTGTGTTTATTACCAGTCTTCCTCTCAATAGAATAAAGGCCTCTGGAGAGCAGGGACTCCGTCTTTTCAGCTCACGGCTGGATTTCTGGGGCATGTGGTCAGCACGTGAAAACAGCCGTTGGCTGACAGCTGTTTGACCTACCAGGATGTGGAGCTGTGCCTTGTGAGCCCTGGTGTGTGTGTGCATGTTGAGGTGTGCACACGCGCTGTTGAGTTTGCAGGGTGGGACAGGGGAGCTCCCTTATTCCCTCCAGCTCGCAGAGTCCTGCAGTGGCGTGTGGGGGGATGGGAGTAGACAGGAGAGTCACAGAACTTCCTAGAAAGCCATATAGTTCAAAACCTGTCATTTTGGGCTTCCCTGGTGGCGCAGTGGTTAAGAATCCGCCTGCCAATGCAGGGGACACGGGTTCGAGCCCTGGTCCAGGAAGATCCCACGTGCCGTGGAGCAACTAAGCCCGTGTGCCACAACTACTGAGCCTGTGCTCTAGAGCCCGCATGCCACAACTACTGAGCCCACGTGCCACAACTACTGAAGCCCGTGTGCCTAGAGCCCGTGCTCTGCAACAAGACAAGCCACTGCAATGAGAAGCCCGCGCTCCACAATGAAGAGTAGCCTCCGCTTGCCACAACTAGAGAAAGCCCGTGCACAGCAACGAAGACCCAACGTAGCCAAAAATAAATAAATAAAATAAATAAATTTATTAAAAAAAATTGTCATTTTTCAGGTGAGGAAATGAGACCCAGAGAGGGTCAGTCTTTGTTGGGGGTTTCACACACTTGGGAGAGATAGAGACAGAATTAGGGGCCAGGTTTCTGACTTCCACTTTAGTGACCAAGCTGCAGAGCATGGCCTAGGGGCCCAGGGTCAGCTTGAGGGTGGACATGGCCAGAAGCAGGATTAGGGACAAGCGACAAGCGTGGCAGTTTCCTGGAAGGCCAGAAGGAAGAGATGAAAAATTCAAGTCCTATTGCTTTTGAAGTTTTGTGGAAAGGTAAGCATCTTATTTTTGCTCCTCCAGGGAAAGGCCTGCTCTGTGGTTGGAAGGTCTACCTTGATGGGCCTTTCAGTTTGGGGCGGGCGGTGGGGTAGTGAAGCCCCCAGGGGACCTGCTCTGGTGACAGCAGAGGCCCATCAACTCCCTTCTGCTGAGGATGGGTTGGTCGATTGATTGTGGGCTGGATGGGGTGTGTGTGTGTTGGGGGACCAGGCCAGGGGCACCTCTGCTTCTCCTCTGAGCCTCTGGTTCTCCAGCTTTGGAAGGCACCCTCAGAATCATGGGGAGCTTGTGAAATCCAGATTCCTGGGTGCCAGCCACAGAGCTCTTGACTGGGAGGGTCTGGGTGGGACTGAGCATCTGTGGGTAACAGGCAGTTCGAGCGAGTCACAAATGCACCAAAGTTTAAGAACTTCACGTCTAAATCAGTTACTTCTCTTCAAGGGCATGTACACCATTGCCAGAATGGGAAATGGGCATAGGAATAGATATTTGAATAGTAGTGCATTTTAACACGTCTTGGAAAAATTCAGAGCTAACATGGATGTTATCATCCAGGACAAATCTAGGTAGGTATTGAAAAATTTAAAAAGTGAGTGTATTGAAGAAATTTAAACATTTCATTTAATATAAGAATTAAGGGAGTTAAAGAAAAAATTAATTAAATATCGGCACAGGTGGTACTGGTAACATGGCCAAAACGATATAGCTGGTACCCGGGTGACTGCGGTTTGGTAAACCTAGCTCTATAAAAGAAAATATTCAAGGATATCATTTTGAAGATTTAAAGACAGATGGTCATTGGCTTGGGCGGCACCCCAGGAGGGAAGGGGGGAGGTGGGTGAAGCTTGGCTGGGGTGAGGCAGTCCCTCTACAGCTGTCCCCAGGGGCTGGAGCTGGGAGGATGAGTCCACGGAGGTTTTGGGAAGTGCCAAGCACGGTTAAATCCCACCTCCCTCTCCTTTGAGCAGCTGTTCCCATTTACTCCTTGGCCCATCTGCGCTCTTCTCAGCAGGCCTGGAGAGCGGGCTGGCCCAGGCCTGGGAGGAATTCCTTGCTCCTGAATCCCTCAAAGGTCCTGTGTGGTCTGTGTAGGGATGGGGCAGGGTGGTGGTGGGCTAGCAGGGACCTCCCTCCCTGCTGTTTGGATATTTTAGTTCAGGGGCTGCGGCCCACACTGGGCTCGTGTTTGCAGTCCAGCACATCCTTCTTCCTCCCCAGTGGGGTCTCTTGAAAAGGATAACAAAGGCTTCTGGACCCGAGGGAGAGGCGCCTTAGTGCAGATGCAGAGGCAGTGGATGGGCTGGGAAGAGGCTGTCCCAGGTCTGCCTGCCCCAGCACGGGCTTCCTCACTTACTGGGGGAGCCAGAGCAGGCCAGTCCTGGGCCTCTCTCCAGGTGGAGCGGGGCCCCATCGTCGGCCCACTGGCCTCTCTACCCACTCCGGGAGGATCAGAAGGGGCATCTTCCTGGTAACTAGGCAATTGCTGTTACTTTCGCCACCCTTTGTGTGTGCGTGCGTGCGTGCGTGCGCGCGTGTGTGTGTATTTCGTAGGAAATTTACCAAGTTTTGGCCCAGGGGTTTACATTTCCCACCCCCTTAGCAAAAGCTTTCACTATTCAAGTTCCAAATGGAAGCCGCTGAGGCTGTAATTACACCACGTTAGCTCGGGAACATACTGAGGGGAGCGGGAAGGTGCACCTGGGAACCTGAGAGCCGCCGTGGGCCTAAATTAGCTGCTGTTCATTGGCGGTTGTCACCCTGCTCCTCTCTGGGGCCCCTCATGTCCTTGCTCTCCTCCACCTCAGCCCCAGGCTGCTTGACTGTTCGCTTCCACCAGCCAGCGTCCTGACAGGTGCACTGAATGGGAAAGAACACCCTGGTTGGTCCGGGAGAGCCCTCCCATGGAAGTGGTGCCCAGAATAACCTTCATGTAGACAGGTGTCCTTGCGTCCTCGCCTGGCCCGGGCAGAGTGGCTTGACAGCTGCTCAGAGACTCGCCCCCCACCCTGCCCCATGGCTGAAAGCTCTTGCATGGCTCCCCAGCATTGTCTCTGGTGGTCCCTCTTCCAGGCTGCATCTCCAGGCACGCTGGATTGCTGTGGGCTCCTTCCAGCCTCTGACCTTGCTGTTTTTCTCTCTGCCTGGGACCCCCTTTCCACTCTTTTTGCTTCCTCTCCCTCATCATGTAGGTTGCAGGAGAGCTGTTGCTGCTTCTGGGACCCCCTGGTCTGGGCGGGATACTTTCCCCTTGGCTCCTACAGGCAGTGCCCTGACCTCCCCAGCACATCAGCATCCCCCTCAGCCTTGACCCCAGCCACGTGTCTGGGGAAGTGCCTGGCACACGGTGGACCCTCAAAGATTCGTTAATTGAATGGGTAGGAAAACGAACCTTGATTCCCTTTCTGCCCTAATTCCCCTTTTATTTTTACAAAAAGGTAGGGAACTTTTCTCTTTCTGCCTTCACAGGGCTGTTGTTGTCTGGGTAGGATATTGGGGTGATGGTTCAGTCTTCGATGATCGCCCCCCTAGTTTCACTTCCACCCCCGGGCTGGACCCCACATTGATGCTTGACTGCGCACGGTCTTGTACTGATGTTGCTGGCCCTGTGTCATTTTTGGCTTCCTTAATAATATTAGCCAACATTTTTTGAACACTTATTATGAACAAGGTACTGCACTACATTTATTTTTTCACTCATCAAATACGGATACAGCATTCACTATGTACCAGACACTGGCACCTATGGAATCAGCAGTGAGTACAACTGAAAAAACCCCTGCTTTCATGGAGCTTACATTTGGTAGAAAAATACAAATGACTAAATAAGTGTATACGATGGCAGATGGTGATGTGTAATCTAGGGAAAAGAGATCAGAGTAGGGGGTGAAGGGAGTGACTTGTTATTATGTGTAGGGTGGTCATGAAGGACTCACAGATAAGGTAACATTGAGCAGAGACCTGAAAGAAGTTGAGGAAAGGAGCTGTGTGGTCATGGGGGTGGGGGAGAGCTTTCCAGGGCAGAAATCAGCAAGTGCGAAGGCCCAGAGGTCGGGTCATGATTGGCATGCTCCAGGAAGAGTAAGGAGGCCAGTGTGGCTGGAAGGGAGTAAGTGAATAGGGGGAATGAGTAGGAAGTGAGGTCGTATATGACAGTGCTGGCTAATGGAGGTATGTTATGAGTCACATATATGCAATTCTAAAATTTCTTTCCTTTTTTAAAATTTTTATTAGAGTTGATTTACAGTGTTGCGTTAGTGTCAGGTGTACTGCAAAGTGAATCAGTTATACATATACATGAATCTACTCTTTTTTATTTTATTTTTTTTGAATTTTAGAATCTTATTGTTTTATACAGCAGGTTCTTATTAGTTATCCATTTTATACATATTAGTGTCTGTATGTCAATCCCAATCTCCCAACTCATCACACCACCCCTGCTCCCCCGCCAATTATCTCCCTTGGTGTCCATACGTTTTTTTCTCTACATCTGTGTCTCTATTTCTGCCCTGCAAACCGGTTCATCTGTACCATTTTTCATTTCATTTCAATTTCATTTCAATTTCATTTCAATATCGTTAATATACGATATTTGTTTTTCCTCTTTCTGAATTACTTCACTCTGTATGACAGTCTCTAGATTCATCCACATCTCTACAAATGACCCAATTTTGTTCCTTTTTATGGCTGAGTAATATTCCATTGTATATATATATATCGCATCTTCTTTATCCATTCATCTGTCGATGGGCATTTAGGTTGCTTCCATGACCTGGCTATTGTAAACAGTGCTGCAATGAACATTGGGGTGCATGTGTCTTTTTGAATTATGGTTTTTCTCTGGGTATATACCCAGTAGTGGGATTGTTGGGTCATACGGTAGTTCTATTTTTAGTTTTTTAACGAACCTCCATACTGTTCTCCATAGTGGCTGTATCAATTTACATTCCCACCAACAGTGCAAGAGAGTTCCCTTTTCTCCACTCCCTCTCCAGCATTTGTTGTTTGTAGATTTTCTAATGATGCCCATTCTCACTAGTGTGAGGTGATACCTCATTGTAGTTTTGATTTGCATTTCTCTAATAATTAGTGATGTTGAGCAGCTTTTCATGTGCTTCTTGGCCACCTGTATGTCTTCTTTGGAGAAATGTCTATTTAGGTCTTCTGCCCATTTTTGGATTGGGTTGTTTATTTTTTTAATATTGAGCTACATGAGCTGTTTATATATTTTGGAGATTAATCCTTTATCTGTTGATTCATTTACAAATATTTTCCCCCATTATGAGGGTTGTCTATTTGTCTTCTTTGTAGTTTCCTTTGCTTTGCAAAAACTTTTAAGTTTCATTAGGTCCCATTTGTTTATTTTTGTTTTTATTTCCATTACTCTAGGAGGTGGATCAAAAAATATCTTGCTGTGATTTATTTCCAAGAGTGTTCTTCCTATGTTTTCCTCTAAGAGTTTTATAGTGTCTGGTCTTACAGTTAGGTCTCTAATCCATTTTGAGTTTATTTTTGTGTATGGTGTTAGGGCATGTTCTAATTTCATTCTTTTACATGTAGCTGTCCAGTTTTCCCAGCACCACTTCTTGAAGAGACTGTCTTTTCTCCATTGTATATCCTTGCCTCCTTTGTCATAGATTAGTTGACCATATGCGCCTGGGTTTATCTCTGGGCTTTCTATTCTGTTCCATTGATCTATTTTTCTGTTTTTGTGCCAGTACCATATTGTCTTGTTTACTGTAGCTTTGTAGTATAGTGTGTGAAGTCAGGAAGTCTGATTCCTCCAGCTCCGTTTTTTTCCCTCAAGACTGCTTTGGCTATTCAGGGTCTTTTGTGTCTCCATACAAATTTTAAGATTTTTTGTTCTAGTTCTGTAAAGAATGCCATTGGTAATTTGATAGGGATTGCATTGAATCTGTAGATTGCTTTGGGTAGCATAGTCATTTTCACAATATTGATTCTTCCAATCCAAGAACATGGTATCTCTCTCCATCTGTTTGTATCATCTTTAATTTCTTTCAACAGTGTCTTATAGTTTTCTGCAAACATGTCTTTTGTCTCCCTAGGTAGGTTTATTCCTAGGTATTTTTGTTGCAATGGTAAATGGGAGTGTTTCCTTAATTTCTCCTTCAGATTTTTCATCATTAGTGTATAGGAATGCGAGAGATTTTTGTGCATTAATTTTGTATCCTGCAACTTTACCAAATTCACTGATTAGCCCTAGTAGTTTTCTGGTGGCATCTTTAGGATTCTCTGTGTATAGTATCATGTCATCTGCAAACAGTGACAGCTTTACTTCTTCTTTTCAGATTTGGATTCCTTTAATTTCTTTTTCTTCTCTGATTGCTGTGGCTAGGACTTCCAAAACTATGTTGAATAATAGTGGTGAGAGTGAACATCCTTGTCTTGTTCCTGATTTAAGAGGAAATGCTTTCAGTTTTTCACTGTTGAGAATGATGTTTACTGTGGGTTTGTCATATATGGCCTTTATTATGTTGAGGTAGGTTCCCTCTATGCCCACTTTCTGGAGAGTTTTTATCATAAATGGGTGTTGAATTTTGTCAAAAGCTTTTTCTGCATCTATTGAGATGCTCATATGGTTTTTATTCTTCAGTTTGTTAATATGGTGTATCATGTTGATTGATTTGCCTATATTGAAGAATCCTTGCATCCCTGGGATAAATCCCACTTGATCATGGTGTATGATTCTTTTAATGTGTTGTTGGATTCTGTTTGTAGTATTTTGTTGAGGATTTTTCATCTATATTCATCAGTGATATTGGTCTGTAATTTTCTTTTTTTGTAGTGTCTTTGTCTGGTTTTGGTATCAGGGTGATGGTGGCCTCATAGAATGAGTTTGGGAGTGTTCCTTCCTCTGCAATTTTTTGGAAGAGTTTGCAAAGGATGGGTGTTAGCTCTTCTCTAAATGTTTGATAGAATTCACCTGTGAAGCCATCTGGTCCTGGACTTTTGTTTGTTGGAAGATCTTTAATCACAGTTTCAATTTCAATACTTGTGATTGGTCTGTTCATATTTTCTATTTCTTCCTGGTTCAGTCTTGTAAGGTTATACCTTTCTAAGAATTCTTCCATTTCTTCCAGGTTGTCCATTTCATTGGCATAGAGTTGCTTGTAATAGTCTCTTAGGATGCTTTGTATTTCTGCGGTGTCTGCTGTAACTTCTTTTTCTTTTCTAATTTTATTGATTTGAGTCCTCTCCCTCTTTTTCTTGATGAGTTTGGCTAATGGTTTATCAATTTTGTTTATCTTCTCAAAGAACCAGTTTTTAGTTTTATTGATCTTTGCTATTGTTTTCTTTGTTTCTATTTCATTTATTTCTGCTCTGATCTTTGTAATTTCTTTCCGTGTACCAACTTTGGGTTTTGTTTTTTCTTCTTTCTCTAGTTCCTTTAGGTATAAGGTTTGATTGTTTATATGAGATTTTTCTTGTTTCTTGAGGTAGACTTGTATTGCTATAAACGTCCCTCTTAGAACTGCTTTTGCTGCATCCCATAGGTTTTGGATCATTGTGTTTTTGTTGTAATTAGTCTCAAGATATTTTTTGATTTCCTCTTTGATTTCTTCAGTGATCTTTTGGTTATTTAGTAACGTATTGTTTAGCCTCCATGTGTTTGTGTTTTTTACATTTTTCCCCCTGTAATTGATTTCTAATCTCATAGCATTGTGGTCAGAAAAGATGCTTGATTTGATCTCAACTTTCTTAAATTTACTGAGGCTTAATTTGTGACCCAAGATGTGATCTACCCTGGAGAATGTTCCGTGTGCACTTGAGAAGAAAGTGTAATCTGCTGTTTTTGGATGGAATGTCTTATGAATATCAATTAAATCTATCTGGTCTATGGTATCATTTAAAGCTTGTGTTTCCTTATTAATTTTCTGTTTGGGTGATCTGTCCATTGGTGTAAGTGAGGTGTTAAGTCCCCCACTATTATTTTGTTACTGTTGATTTCCTCTTTTATAGCTGTTAGCTGTTGCCTTATGTATCAATGTACTCCTATGTTGGGTTCATATATACTTACAATTGTTATATCTTCTTCTTGGATTGATCCCTTGATCATTATGTAGTGTCCTTCCTTGTCTCTTGTAACATTCTTTATTTTAAACATTTAACATTCTTTATTCTCTATTTTATCTGATATGAGTATTGCTACTCCAGCTTTCTTTTGATTTCCATTTGCATGGAATATCTTTTTCCATCACCTCACTTTCAGTCTGTATGTGTCCCTAGGTCTGAATTGGGTCTCTTGTAGACAGCATATATATGGGTCTTGTTTTTGTATCCATTCAGCGAGCCTGTGTCTTTTGGTTGGAGCATTTAATCCATTAACGTTTAAGGTAATTATTGATACATATGTTCCTATTACCATTTTCTGAATTGCTTTGGGTTTGTTTTTGTAAGTCCTTTCCTTCTCTTGTGTTTCCCACTTAGAGAAGTTCCTTTAGCATTTGTTGAAGAGCTGGTTTGGTGGTGCTGAATTCCCTTAGCTTTTGCTCATCTGTAAAGCTTCTGATTTCTCCATCGAATCTGAATGAGATCCTTGCCGGATAGAGTAATCTTGATTGTAGGTTCTACCCTTTCATCACTTTAAATATATCATGCCACTCCCTTCTGGCTTGTAGAGTGTCTACTGAGAAATCAGCTGTTAACCTTATGGGAGTTCCCTTGTGTGTTATTTGTCATTTTTCCCTTGTTGCTTTCAATAATTTTTCTTTGTCTTTAAGTTTTGTCAATTTGATTACCATGTGTCTCGGCGTGTTTCTCCTTGGGTTTATCCTGTATGGGACTCTCTGTGCTTCCTGGACTTGGGTGGCTATTTCCTTTCCCATGTTAGGGAAGTTTTTGACTATAATCTCTTATAATATTTTCTCAGGTCCTTTCTGTCTCTCTTCTCCTTCTGGGACCCCTATAACGCAAGTGTTGTTGCATTTAATGTTGTCCCAGAGGTCTCTTAGGCTGTCTTCATTTCTTTTCATTCTTTTTTCTTTATTCTGTTCTGTGGCAATGAATTCCACCATTCTGTCTTCCAGGTCACTTATCCATTCTTCTGCCTCAGTTATTCTGTTGTTGATTCCTTCTAGTGTATTTTTCATTTCAGTTATTGTATTGTTCATCTCTGTTTGTTTGTTCTTTAATTCTTCTAGATCTTTGTTAAACATTTCTTGCACCTTCTCGATCTTTGCCTCCATTCTTTTTCTGAGGTCCTGGATCATCTTCACTACCATTATTCTGAATTCTTTTTCTGGAAGGTTGCCTATCTCTGCTTCATTTAGTTGTTTTTCTGGGGTTTTATCTTGTTCCTGCTTTTATCTTGTTCATTTATCTTGTTCCTTCATCTTGTTCCTTCATCTTGTTCCTTGGCTAGAGGTACATAGTCCTCTGCCTTTTCATCTTGTCTATCTTTCTGTAAATGTGATTTTTGTTCCACAGGCTGCAGGATTGTAGTTCTTCTTGCTTCTGCTGTCTTCTCTCTGGTGGATAAGGCTATCTAAGAGGCTTGTGCAAGTTTCCTGATGGGAGGGACTGGTGGGGGTAGAGCTAGGTGTTGCTCTGGTAGGCAGAGCTCAGTAAAACTTTAATCTGCTTGTCTGCTGATGGTTGGGGCTGGGTTCCCTCCCTGTTCATTGTTTGGCCTGAGGCAACCAAACACTGGAGCCTACCCAGGCTCTTTGGTGGGGCTAATGGCGGACTCTGGGAGAGCTCCTGCCAAGGAGTACTTCCGAGGCTTTCTGCTGCCAGTGTCCTTGTCCTCACGGTGAAACACAGCCACTGCCTGCCTCTGCAGGAGACCCTCCAACACTAGCAGGTAGGTCTGGTTCAGTCTCCTATGGGGTCACTGCTCCTTCCCCTGGGTCCCAGTGCACACACTACTTTGTGTGTGCCCTCCAAGAGTGGAGTCTCTATTTGCCCCAGTCCTGTCAGAGTCCTGCAATGAAATCCTGCTAGCCTTCAAAGTCTGATTTTCTAGGAATTCCTCCTCCCATTGCCGGACCCCTAGGTTGGGAAGCCTAACATGGGGCTCAGAACCTTCACTCCAGTGGGTGGACTTCTGTGGTATAAGTGTTCTCCAGTTTGTGAGTCACCCACCCAGCAGTTATGGGATTTGATTTTATTGTGATTGCGCCCCTCCTACCATCTCATTGTGGCTTCTCCTTTGTCTTTGGATGTGGGGTATCTTTTCTGGTGAGTTCCAGTGTCTTCCTGTCGATGATTGTTCAGCAGTTAGTTGTGATTCTGGTGCTCTCGCAAGAGGGAGTGAGCGCACATCCTTCTACTCCTCCATCTTGAACTAATCTCATACTCTTTTTTAGATTCTTGTCCCATATCGGTCATTAGAGACTACTGAACAGAGTTCCCTGTTCTACACAGTATGTCCTTATTAGTTATCTATTTTATATATAGTAGTGTGTATAGGTCAATACCAGTGTCTCAATTTATCCCTCCCACCAATTCTAAAGTTTCTGATAGGTGCATTAAAAAAGTTAAAAAGAAGCAAGTTAAATTAATAAATACTTTTGTTTAACACAATATATCCAAAATATTATCACTTCAACATGTAATCAGGTAAAACATTGTTTGAAATGAAATGCTTTACATTATTATTTTTTCTCATTAAGATTTCAAAATCTGGTGTGCACATCTCTTTTCGGGCTAGCTCCATTTCAAGTTCAATGGCCACATGAGGTAATGGCTTCCATATTGGACAGCACACATATAGAGCCTTGTGGACCCTGCCAAGGCCTCTGAATGAGATGGGGAAGCCACTGGAAGCTTTGGGGCCCAGGAGCATTATCTCTGCCTTAGGTTCTAGAAGGTTCACTCCAGCTGTGATGAGAGAAGATTGCTGTGGGGTGGGAGGCAAAAGGACAGAGCAGGGAGACTGGGAAGGAGACCTTTACCAGTACACAGTGACAATGGTTTGGACCGAGGTGGGGACGGTGGTGGTGGTGAGAGTGGCTAGATTCTGGGTATGTTCTCCCAGGTCTTTCTGCTGTGGATAAGAGAGCAGTCAAGGGAGGGCCAAGAATTTTGGCCTGAGCTACTGGAAGGCTGGAGTTGTTTTCAGAGGGATGAGGAAGACCTGGGGTGGGGGACAGCCTTGGGGGAACGTGGGGTGTGGTTTGAGATGCGGGTGATAGCCTTTCGGGTAGAGTTGATGGGCAGGCAGCTGGACATATGAGTCTGGGGTTCAGAGTGGAGGTCCCTGCCCTGGCTGGGGATATAAATTTGGGAGTCGACAGCGTATTGATGGTGTGTAAGGCCATGAATGAGTGGAGGGCCCTGGGGAGTGGGTGCATATAGAGGAAAGGGGGCTGAGCCCTGGTGGAGAAGATCGAACCAGTGAAGCAGGCCTGGAGGGAGAGCACAGGGAGGCAGCAGGAAGGCTGTGAGAAAAGGGGGGCTGAGGGAGCCACCAGTTGTGTCCAGTGTGCCGATGGGCAGGGGAGGAGGAACCCCCAGGGCCTCTGATCACTGCCAAGGAAGGAGGCAAATGCCAGGCTGCCGTGGGTCCAGGAGAGAACGGGAGGGGAGAAAGTGACTACTGATATAGATGACTCGTTTGAGGGGTTTTGCTTTAAAGAGGAGCAGAAAGATAGGGTGGTAGCTTAGCAGTGGGCGTGTGGTCACGAGAAGTTCTTTTTTTTCCTTAAAGATGGGCAATGTAATAGCAGATGGGGATGATCTAGTAGACGAGAGAGAGAGAGAGAGAGAGAGAGAAATGAACTCATTCATGCTCACAGCAGCGCTATGAAGTAGGTACTATTTTCCAGACGGGAAGACTGAGGCGAAGGAAGGTCCAGCCACTTGCCCAAGGCCACACAGCTGATAAGCAGCAGGATGAGTAATCGATGCAGATGCCTCAGCTTTAGGATGCCCAGTCTTAATCGTTCCGCTGTTCTGCCTCTTCGTTTCCTAGCTAGATTTGTGAGGTCTTTGAGAAGGGGCTCCTCTTACGTGTACGGGTCCAGCCCAGCACCTGGCAGGGAGAGGGCTGTGCAGAGGCGGGACTTGATAGATCATTAATGACCAGGTGATCGGAACACTGGGACCTGTGCTGGAAGTGCCATGGGAGGGTAGACGTGGCCACACCCTAGTCTTTCCCACCCTCTGTGGGGCAGGGCCTCACGTGGATAGGGTAGTGCTCAAGAAATACTGAAAAGCATTTGTTGGGTGGATGAGGAATGAATGAGAGACCATGGCGCATCCATCCTAGGACCTAAGCCGGTGGCTCTCCCTGGTATACCACGGTGCTGGCCAGATCTGGGCTCCTGCTCTGGTTTGCTGCCAGTGTGCTAGAAGATCTCCCACCCAGCTCTCACCAGAATGTCATGGGGTGGCGGGTGAGCGGTCTGTGCAGACTGAATTCCTGCCTCCCTACTCTGTCTGTCATCAGGATGGACAAGAGGTGCTCTGCAGGTGGGAGTAGGCTGGCGGCTGGGGGGGTCCCTGTGCCATGTGTTCCCCTCAGAACAGCTGAGACTTGGGGGTTGGGGCAGACACCACAGAAGGAACCTGACAGTTCCCGGGATCACCGAGGTGTTTTGCTCCACAGGCTGTGGCATGAAGCTCAAAGCCACAGCTCTGATGCCAAGGTCCCAGCCTCCAGCTCATCTGCGCTTTGCTTGATTAAGGGCTCAGCCCTGCTGGAGGCTGAGGCTGGCCTTCAGCCTCCTCCTCACACTGCCGGGCTCCCAGCCCAGCGCTTGCTTTCAGTGGTCCCGGCTGCACTAAGTGTCTGCAGTAGCAGTCCCACCCCATGGGGCCTTTTGAAATGTGTGGGGACAGTTTCAGTGGTCACAGTGGTGGGGGTGAGGATGGTGGCTGTGGTGCTGTTGGTACCCTGGCTGCTGAAGATTCCATCGTGGGAACTTCCTAAGGGCCAGCAGTGCTCCCTGACCGGAAGCCCTGCTCACATGTGCGACCTTGGGTGCCCAGGGACCCGGGGACCCATCTTGCATCAATGACCACCCAGTTGTGTGCTCTTGAGCCAGTCCCTTTGTTTCCCCATTTCCCACTTTTGTGAACAGGGCCACGAACACCTAGTTGCTTGCTTTTTGGTCTTGTGATAATTTTTTTCTTAAATCAAAGTATAGTTGATTCACAGTATTGTGTTAGTTTCAGGTGTACAGCAAAGTGATTCAGTTATATACATATTTTTTCAGATTATTTTCCATTATAGATTATTACAAGATACTGAATATAGTTTCCTGTGCTATATAGTAAATCCTTGTTGCTTATCTATTTTATGTATAGTAGTTTGTGTCTGTTAATCCCATACCCCTAATTTATCCCTCCCCCTCCCCTTTTCCCTCTGGTCTTTTTTGTCTTCTGTGTCTGTGAGTCTGTTTCTGTTTTGTGTACAGATTCATTTGTATTATTTTTTAGATTCCACATATAAATGATATCATATAATATTTGTCTTCCTCTGACTTTCATCACTTAGTATGATAATCTGTAGGTCCATCCATGTTGCTGCAAATGGCATTACTTCATTCTTTTTTATGGCTGAGTAGTATTCCATTGTATATATACACCACAGCTTCTTTATCCATTCATCTGTTTATGGACACATAGGTTGTTTCCATGTCTTGGCTATTGTAAATAGCACTGCTATGAACATTAGGGTGCATGTATCTTTTCAAATTGGAGTTTTCGTCTTCTCTGGTTATATGCCCAGGAGTGGGATAGCTGGATCATTTGGTAGCTCTATTTTTAGCTTTTTAAAGGAATCTTCATACTGTTTTTGAAATAAGTTTTAAATAAGACTTTGGTTTAATAGTTGTCATCCTAAAAGTGCACCGTACGTACAGCTTGCTCAGTGGACCCGCATATTAACTCACTTGATCTTCATCACAGCCTTAGCCGGGAGGGCTGCTAAGTGATCCCCATCTCACAGATGAGCAAGCTGAGTCCGAGAGCACAGTGACCCTGGGGGGTGTCCCCAGCATTGGTTGACTGCCTCCTTCCTTCCCTCCAGGGACAGGGGCAGACCCGGCAGTCAGCGCCAAGAGCAACCACTGCCTGGATGCCGCCAAAGCCTGCAACCTGAACGACAACTGCAAGAAGCTGCGCTCCTCCTACATCTCCATCTGCAACCGCGAGATCTCGCCCACTGAGCGCTGCAACCGCCGCAAGTGCCACAAGGCCCTGCGCCAGTTCTTTGACCGCGTGCCCGGCGAGTATACCTACCGCATGCTCTTCTGCTCCTGCCAGGACCAGGCGTGCGCCGAGCGCCGCCGCCAGACCATCCTGCCCAGCTGCTCCTACGAGGACAAGGAGAAGCCCAACTGCCTGGACCTCCGCAGCCTGTGCCGGACGGACCACCTCTGCAGGTAGGGGCCGCTGCAGCTCTGAGGGGAGTCGGCTGGGGTGCTCTGCCTGCTCGACATTCCCGAGTTCGCTGGGTTAGGATCTTGAGCCCAGAAGAGAGGGTGACTCGGACATGTGCAAAACAAATTGTCATTCATTCATTCATTCGTCCTTCCCTTCCTTCCTTCATCCATCCATCCATCCATCCATCCATTCACCCATCCATCTATTCATCCGTTCATTCATCTGTCCATTCATTTATTCAGCACAGGTTTATCATTTGCCTGCTGTGTGCCCAGCTTCAGGCTAAGCACCATGGGGGAAACCAAGATGAACCACCCTAGCAGCTCCTAATTTAACATCATAGATCCTAGAGCCTGGAGTAAGAAGGGACCTTCAGTGACTTTAGGTCCACTTCTGAAGGAAGCCCACCCATTATCCCAGTGAGGTCCTGTGGCCGTCATGGAAGGGCTCTTGCACATCCCAGAGGCATCTCCTTCCACACTGACAGCTGAGCTCGTCTAGTGCTGGGTGGAGCATGGGGACTCTGACGGTCCTGGGTTTGAATCCTGACTTTTCCACTTACTAGCTGTGTGATTTGGAGCAGGCTTTTTAAATGTCCTGAGTGTCCATCCCTTCACCCATGAAATGGAAATAAAAATACCCAAGGCACAGCATTATTGTGAGGAATAGAAGACATATGTGTTAAAGCTTAGCGCAGAGTTTGGCATAAAGTAATTGCTTAATAAGTGTCTAATTATTTGGAAGGTTTGTTTTGTTACAGTGAGTTGAAATTTGCCTCTGTGATTCTTCCGTTTTTCTCGTTTGTTATTAACCATTTATTGAACCTCTCTTGCATCCAGTGCATGGTTCTAAGGCTTAGGCATGCAGAGGTGAACACGATGCTCTCCAAGGAGCACCCAGAAGGGAGACAAACAGGGGGAGCAGGGATCCCAATGCAGTGGGCTGAGGGCTGTGGGCTCCTAGAGGAGGGTGCACGGGAGAAGGGCATCTGCCTCAAACTGGGGCTCCAGAGGATGGGGCCTTGAGCTGAACCTTGGAACATGAGAAGGAGAAAGCCAGGGAATGAGTCTGGCATGCAAATAAAAGGAACATGTAATGGGGCCACATGTTGTTGGTGGGCAGATGGATGGATGTTAGATGGATGTATGGATGAGGGAGAAACATCTTTTGCACAGAATTATTTGTTGTGTTATTTGTATGTGGGGAAAGAATATACAAAGGCTGGAGGGTAGGAGAGAGCCTGTGGTTATGGGCACCTGCAGGTGGTGGGTGCACGTGGAGTGTGGGCCACGGGGTGCGAAGGCCAGAGGTGAGGCTGCTAGGGAGACAGGGATTGCTTACTGGACCCCAGACACTGGTCTATTATATGGTTTATCTCATTAATCCTTGCAACAAGGTTACGAGGTAGGTACTGTTATCGTCTTTATCTGTCAAATGATCAGGGTCGTAGAAAGTAACTTGCCCAAGGTCACACAGCTCATGCATTTGAGAGCTGGATCCGATCTCCAGTGCTTTCCTCCCAGTGTAGCACACTGGCCTGGACTAAGATAGTGGCTGTGGGCATGGGGAGAAGTGTATCAGTTCAGAGATGATTGGTGAGTAGACTTGACAGGACTGGGGACTGGTTGAAAGTTCCCTGGAGGGAGAGGCATTTCTGTTTTGTTTACTCCGCACCTGGTCCTGCACATAGAGCCTGACGCATGGCGAGCGCTCCATGAACGTTACTTGAATGGATACATGAATGGTGGCCACCATGTTTAACGGGTGAATAATTCTGGGGCGATGGATCATTCAGCACTGGGGGTGCGCAGCATCTGAGATGGTGGTGCGGGGGGGACCATTGCCACCCCCGTTGCAATGTCTGGGGCATTTGGACCTGTGGGCCTGGAGCTCAGTAAAGAGGTTGGAGTGGAGAAATGGGGTTGGGGGTTGTGGTGGGGACTGGAGGATGGGGCTGCAGAGGGAAGGGAGCTCAGGGCCTGTGTGGCTGAAGAGGAGGCACTACTTGGTTTGGAAAATGAGCTGGAGTTCGGAGAAGGGCTGATCCCCGCAGGGCTGGGAAAGCCTGAAGAAAGTGGGCTTTTCTTTTTTGCTTACTTAAAGAAACATACCTTATTGCTTACAAAAACAATGGGAGCGATTTCAAATAAGATATGCACACTACAAGAGGACGGTTAAAAGTAGAAACCGAGGGACTTCCCTGGTGGTGCTGTGGTTAAGAATCCGCCTGCCAGGGACACGGGTTCGAGCCCTGGTCCGGGAAGATCCCACATGCCGTGGAGCAGCTAAGCCCGTGTGCCACAACTACTGAGCCCACATGCCGCAACTACTGAGCCCGCAAGCTGCAACTATTGAAGCCTGCTCGCCTAGAGCCCGTGCTCCGCGACAAAGATAAGCCACTGCAATGAGAAGCCCGTGCACCGCAACGAAGAGTGGCCCCCACTCACCGCAACTAGAGAAAGCCCGAATGCAGCAGTGAAGACCCAATGCAGCCAAAAGAAAAAGGCAAAAAAAAAAATTAGAAACTGAGGGCCCACAAAAGGGAGTCAGGAGTCTGGCGGGCTGGGGCTCAGCTTCCCGAGAGCTGAGAGAAAGCCAAGACTGGATGGGCCATGTCACTCCCCAGACGTGACGGAAAGAGCCTATTAATTCTTGGATGGAAATGCATTTCTCCTTGTCCTAAATGCTAAACTGACCTGGTCAGGCTGCACAACAAAAGGTGTATGTGGGGTGACAGGATGGACGAGGGACTGTAGGGGCTGGAGGGCCAGCCTGAGTCCAGGCTCAGTGACCACAAGCCAGGGTGTCAGGACCAAGGCCAGGTGCACCACTGCCCAGCTTCAAACCTCAGGTGGACGTCTCTGCAGGGGTCCTGAGCAGAGCAGCCTTGTGAACGCCCTTTATTAGTGGTGTTTTAAGGGAGGACAACATGTGCAGCTCCTAAGGAGATTGGAGAGCGTGGAGCAGGGTGGTTTTGGTGGCCTGTAGAACATCTGTGTCTGTTCAAAGAGCCAGAGGGGTTTTTGTTTGTTTGGAGATGGGGGGAGTTAGGAACAGGAGAGCTGGGGCAGAAGCTTCACGTGGTAGAACCAGAGGTGTTTAAACAAAACTAAGTATTGGGAGCGTCAAGAATGAGGCGTCCCAGGACCTAAGGGCTGACAGTTTTCTGAGAGGCACCGAGCCAAGCCTGTGAGTGCCATGCATCCTGATATAAATTTGAACAACAGTGGGACTTCCCTGGCGGTCCAGTGGTTAAGACTTCACCTTCTAATGCAGGGGGTGCGGGTTCGATCCCTGGTTGGGGAGCTAAGATCCCACATGCCTCACGGCCAAAAAAAACCAAAACA
The DNA here is from genome assembly GCF_949774975.1 of Lagenorhynchus albirostris. NCBI lineage: Eukaryota > Metazoa > Chordata > Mammalia > Artiodactyla > Delphinidae > Lagenorhynchus > Lagenorhynchus albirostris. The sequence continues at coordinate 98,749,299 of NC_083101.1, read as the reverse complement.
TAAAACAGAAGCAATATTGTAACAAATTCAATAAAGTCTTTAAAATTGGTCCACACCAAAAAAAAAATCTTAAAAAAAAATAACAGCAACCATGGGACTCAAGGACAGTGCTGTGTCTGGATTATTGAGTTGGGTCTCGCGTAGGAAGTTCCGGGTGATCCTGGATGTGGCCGGCTGAGCTCCTGGTCTAGAACCAGGGCATTCCTCTAACCAGGGCATCTCCCCCAACTCCCATCCCACCCAGCTCCCATCCCCATGCAGATTTAAAGTATGGTCCTGCAAGTGGGAAGACGAGGGGTGAGGGCAGAACCCGAGTGTAGGGTGAGTCTGGCAGGACCTGGGGGTTTGTTACAGTGTGGCCAAGTGTCCTTGGGAAGCTCTGCCTGTGATGCAGAGTGGGAGGTGGGTGGAGGTGTTTGCCATGGTAACCCCGCAGCTGCAAGAGCTGCCTTCTGTGTTCACCCTGCCCCTGGTCTTCCGCGTGATCCTGGATGGACCATTTCATTCTGCGTGCCCGGGCTGCTTCTTCACTGATCAAACAAGGATGCTCCCCATTTTCCAAGGACCCTTCCCGGTCTTTGGATCTGAGTCTATCACAAGCAGCTTTCCCATCTGCCTTCTTCCCCTGCGCCTCCACTTGAGGTCATATTCCTAGAGAGGTGAGCCCTTGCTACAAGAGGAAATGACCAGAGATCTCTCGTCAGGGTAGATGATGTGGAAGGGCAGCTTTGATGGAGAGGAGCCGACTTCCTTCCATGCTCTTGCGGGCTTGACTTACTGACGCCTGGACCCTGTCTCTGTGGTCCATGGGGGAGCCCAGGAGGTGATGGGTGGCTGGGGGAGGGGGCCTCTGGAGAACAGGCAGTTCTCCACTATGCCCAGGAAGGGGCACTCTCCCTTCCCTCCTGGCCTTGGTTTCCTCCAGGTTTCTGCCTACCAGGGTGGCCACCACAGGTGGAAATCTTGTCTGTGAAAATGGGACGACTCAGTGCCATGGTGTTTGGAGCAGGAACGGGGGACCCCCCCAAGTCTTCCTGTCCTGGATACTTTAGTGGATGGAGCTGGCCTTGATGGGGATCACGGGAGAGCCTGTCTGGGCTGACTCTTTGGGAACGAGGCCCTTGTCTGCAGGCATCTCCTAGAACACGCTCCACCCTCCAGGGCTATAGTGTCCAGTTTGCACCTCGCTGGGCCTGCCTGGCCCCCCTTGCCCTTCAGCTTGGGGAGTTGGCCTGGCTATGCCCAGGCTTCTCCCCGAATGAATCTTGGCCCAGGACTCCTTGGGGGACAGCTCGGCCAGACCCCCGCCCCACGGCACTACATTAAAGCAAGCCCACTGACGTGCTGTGCGGCGCACCTAGCGGCAGGCCTTGTACAGCCCCGTGTGATACTTAACAGACTCTGCTGTGCTGTCTTACGAATGTTACTAAGCACAAAGCAGAGGGGTTTGCAGAGGGATTTGAAGGGTATTTTTTGGGGGGGCTTGTGGGTATTGGGAGCATTTCCGAACCCTCTTCCTGCTCTTTGGACCAGGATCAGTTTGGGGTCAGTGACCAAGGCAGGGAACCTCTGAGAGTGGAAGCTTCCTGCTCAAGCCGTGGGTCCGACTCTTCTTGAAGTTGCACTCCGGGAGCCCATGCCCTGCCTTCTGCCTTTGTCTGGTTCACATCCCACGGGCCTTTAGGGCGGTGGATTTAGGACCAGGAGAAGCTTTTCCTTTAAAAGCCGTCTGATATGGAGTCTGGAAAGCCTGGAGAATCTCTTGGAATGGTTCCATGGAATTTGGCTAATTTCTCGCACCCCAGCCCCCCAGTGAGCCATGACCTACTTCTTTTTTAAATGTAATCTTTTGGTTTATACTTTCTAAGCTTACACTCATTGCAAGGATGGTCCAGATTGTGTGTGTGTGTGTGTGTGTGTGTGTGTGTGTGTGTGTGATGATTGTGTTGTATTGTAAACTGTGTCCCTCCAGGCCTCATTTGGAGAGGCCCGCTAAAATGCCCTGTTCCTCTTGGTCGGCCAAGAGGATATAAATAACTCGGTGCTGGCCCTATGCCATATCTCGGGCTGTATGTTAACCTTTGGTGCCGAGGATGTGCATAAATAGATTCCAGCCTGGGACTACCCTGGCTGCCTGGGCTCCTTTGTGCCGTGGACACTGTCCTTGTCGGAGAGGATTGCTGGGAAGGCAGAGGGGTTGGTGTCTCCCTTCTCAGCTGTCTGCAGGGAGCGGGGAGGCATCCCTTCAGCAAGCCCCCTCCCCACCCTTGCCTAGCTTGGTGCGTGTCTGGTGTCTGTAGGCAGTGTGGGTGGACAGGTCTGGGTTTGATTCTTGGCTCCTGGGGGCTGTCCCTCAGCTTCTTTTGGACTCTAGAATCTGTTGGCTGATGTTTTCAGCAGATTTTCTCTAAAGGGCAGCAAATGATTATTTGAGTACAGGCTTGGGGCTTCCATGCCTTTACTTCTTTTAAAGGAGAGGATCTTGAATATCTCGAAATCAGATGTAAAGTTTTGCGTGTATATTCTAAAGAGAAACTTGTTGCTTTCATTAGATTCTTGAAGGATTCCTTGACCTCCCCAAACTTAAGAATCTCTGCCATCTCTAGATGGCCAACTTGGATTGGCTGTCTGAAGGATTGTGAATCTGCCTCCTGGCTCAATAGCAAAGAGAGCTGTGATTGATTAGTGATGTCTGCCACTGGCATGGAAGGGGCAGAATGGGTGCCCTGCTAGAACCCAGCTAGTCATTCCTGGGACCAGTGGTTCACCAGTAGCAGGAGGAATGGGGGTCTTGGGGCCATTCTTTTATTTATTTGACCACTGTTTGTTGATTGTCCACTCTGGGCCAGGCCTCGTGTTGAGATTAGAGAGTTAATGAAGTAGGCAGAGGCCCTTGCCCTCAGGGGACTCCCAGTCCAGTGACTGGACACTGTGGTGATTGCCTCTGCAATGGGAATGGAACCACACAATGAACCAGATGATAGCATTTCCATTCAAGTTCTCTTGAAATCCCAATTCTGCTCTGCTCCCTACCAGGCCTTCCCTGGGTCACTCTGGTGGCTCAGAGAGCAGCTGTTTCTTGGGGGAGATGAGGCACAGACAGATGAACTTTGTTCAGGGGCCCGTCTGGCCTCGAACAGAGCTCAGAACCCAGCAGCCCTATCTGTCTTCAGAGCAGAGCTGTGCCCAGGAGTGCCATGGGGTAAAGAAGTCACATCCTCCTGAAGAAGACTTAACCAGGTTGCAGTTGGGGGAGACTCTGTGGGGAGGGACATGGGATCCTCGGCCCTGCCAGAGACCCTGAGACCCATCTTCCCCTTGATGATCCCATGTTGGCTTCTGCTACTAGCCTCAGTAGAGGCCCTGTTTACCCTTGAACTCTGTGCCAAGGGTGCCTAGATTTTTCCTCTTGGAATTTCCTGTGGCAAATTGACACAAGGCTGGAATGTTGAACATTACTAAAAGCTCTGGGAGAATAAACACAGAGAGAAGCTGCAACCTAGATAGTTAGTTTGCAAGATAGGGTTTATACGGCTTTCTGCTCTGGCTGCTACAGGGAGGTCAGCACGGCTGGGTAGAGTGCCTTTACCTTTTACCACCCAGGCTGCTCTCTGGGCACCTGGGCTCCATAAAGCTCACACCCCAGAGAGATGAGGTGCACCCTTGCCTAGCCAAGGCTCCCATTGGTGGAGTTCTGTGTGAGAACCCACTCCATCCCTGGCTGATTGGAAGGAGGAATGACCGATCGTGGGGATGCTGCTTATGCAGAGAGAATCAGAGTACAAGTTGGTCAGGGTTGGGTGTGTTTTTGCTCACACAGGGTGGGGCGTGCTCTCAGCTACCCAGATGTTACTTCGTTCACCAGGCTCCTTGATTATTTCTGCTTCCATTCAGTGACCTGGGCTTTCTCTTTGCTACCGTCTGTGTCCCCTGGAGCTGCTTTGACAAAATACCATAGACCAGAGGGCTTAACCAACAAACATGTTATCTCACAATTCTGGAGGCTGGTAGTCCAAGATCAGGGTGCCAGCATGGTTGGGTTCTCAGCGAGGGCCCTCCTTGGGGTAATTTCCTCACGCGGCTTCCTTGTTGTATGCGTGCCAAGAGGGATTGGGTGTTCCTTCCTCTTTTCAGGAGGGCACGAATCCCATCACGGGGGCTCTACCCTCATGACCTAATTACTTCTCAAAGACTCCACCTCCAAATACCATTGCATTGGGGGATGGGGTTTCAACCTATCCATTTGGAGTGGGGGGACACATTCAGTTTGTAGCACCTAGACTTGCACTTCATTCAAAGCCTGTTTGGTTCTCATCTCCCTGAGCCCTTTCTTAGCCTCTCCTTCCAATGATGCTTTCTAGAACTCATCTGCATCCTTCCTGTGGCACTAATCCTGTGGCTTTCCTTTGATACTTTATCTTCCCAACTAGGTCTCTGTTTTTAATATTCTTATATGTATATAATATGTATATGTACTGCCACATAATATGTATAATGTTGATTAATTTATTTAACGGATACTTATTGTGTACCAGACACTGTGCTAGACACTGGATATGGATACTTACTGGAGAAACAGTAGAAATGGTCCTTGCCCCCTTGGATCTTATAGTCTGATGGGGGAGATAGACAATAGTCAAGCAAACAGACAAGTATATGGTTAACATCTTTGACATGAGCAGGATGTAGAAAGAGAATATAACGGGGGAAGGAGGGAGGACCTCTTTGGGCAGAGCAGTCAGGAAAAGCGTATCTGAGGAGATGACATTTAAACTGAGACCTGAAGAACGAGGAGCCAGAAGTAAGCCAGGTAGAAGAAAGAACATCTCACTCAGAGGCAGTAGCATGCGCAAGAGTTGGGGGGAGGAGAGGAGCTCGGCATTGGCGTTGGCATTGACGGGGCTGGCGTGGCTGGAGCAGAGGGGACTCGGGAGAGACATGCAGGCAGAGCCAGGTCACACGGGACCGTGTAGCCCGGGGCAAGGAGTTTGGATTTCTTCTGAGTATACTTAGAAGCCAGCGAGTGACATTATCGAAGTTGTGACATAAAAAGATGACTCTGGCTACTGGGTGGAGAATTAAGGGAGAAGGCAAGAATGACCTCGGAGAGATCAGGGAGGAGGTTATTTCAGTATACTAGATCAGAGATGACGGCAGCCCAGGCCAGGGGGTTGGCCGTGTGGAGTGAGATAAGTGGGTAAATTTGAGTTAGTTTGGAGATGGACATGATGTACCTTGATGTGGCAGTGAGGGAGACAGAGGAACTCGAGGAGAGCTCACAGACTTCTGGCTTGAGCCCATTGGTGGGCAATGGTGCCACTTTCTGAGATGATGAAGGCTTGGAGGGGGAGATAAATCAGGAGTTCCATTCTAGGCACGTTAATTCTGAGATGCCTTTGAGATATTCCTATCTGGAGCTTGACTGGAGTTATACATTCTGGGGGTCATTAACATACTTATGGTGGTTAAGGCCAGGGGAATATGTAGGTTCTCCTAGGGAGAGGCCAGCATGAGAGGAGGCCCTGAGAATGCGCCTGGCTCCCCTGTAATTGCCCGGTAAGGGTTTGGGGGTGTTGTTATGGCGCCCCAGGAGTCAAAGAAGATTTTTGAAAAAGAAGGCGTGGACAGCTGTGCCCGACGCTGTTGAGAGGTCTGGAAAGGTAAAGACACCAGGTAACTGTTGGATTTGGGCAAGTGGAAGGCGTTGGTGACCTCTTCAAAAGCAGTTTGGATGAAGTGGTGATTACAGAAACCTGACCAGAGGGAATTCCCTGGCGGGCCAGTGGTTAGGACTCTGTGCTTTCACTGCCGAAGGCCTGGGTTCACCCCTGGTCGGGGAACTAAGATCCCAGACGTGGCATGGCCGAAAAAAAAAAAAAAAAAAGAAACCTGATCAGAGCTAAAGAAATGTTTGTAAGTTGGCTGGTCAGAGCTTCCTGGGAAATATCCTCATGGAAAGGAACCCATCCAGTGTGGGGAAGTTGCTCATCTGTCCCTTCAGTGGAGAGATAGCTGAGGAAAACTCAACACTGGCTTGGCCTTGGGAAGTGTGGGCTGGGGGTCCTGCCAGCACGGGCAACCCAGGGGCTCCGTCATGGCACTCTGCAGGTCCCGGGAGCACACCCTCGGCCAGGGTCAGTCTGGATCCTGAGGCCGTGCAGCCTTGGGACAGCCCGTAGCGTGGGCCACGCGTGCCTGATGGTCTCGGATGCTAGTGCATACACTGCAGTGGGATTAGGACCTCAGCATCGCCTCCTCCTATGTCCTCCCTGGGCTCTCAGGGACCACGATATGGATACTGCAGACTCAGTTTCTCCAGCCATGGCCGAGAGACTCCTTACAATGTGGGAAGAGACCTTTCTCTAAGCTCTGGGCTCTTCTGAGCAACCTAGCTGGCCTGCCCTCTCAGAGAAGAAGGCTCTGGGGCTGCCAGGAGGAGCCTTGCTTTTTCAGCCGTCTTCATTGAGGAGATTCCTAGAACAGGCTGAGCAGTGCCTGAGAGGTGCCCCCAGGCTCCCTGCACTGGACCTCCTCTCCGTGCTGGATGTGGGATGTGACCTCTCCTGTAGCCAGCCAGGACGTGGTCTTTGACCTCCCGGGGCGGTACCCACAGAGGTGAGGAATCCTGCCCTGCTTCTTCTTAAGTAACATTAGCCTGGTATTCTGGGGCCAGCTGTCCTCCTCAGGGCCCTTTTGGGGGCTCTCTTGGAATGCTCGGAGACCTGCACATGCCTCTGTTATCCCAGGGTCTCTGAGGTGGGTAAGCATAGTGGAGCACCATGGGCGCCCTCCCACCTAGAGTAGAACCAGGACGTTGAATTAAGCACCAAGGAACAGTAAGAGCCTCAAACGGAGCGAGAGGGAAATCTGGGGAGAGCTGCTCATACCCTGCCTGGCCCAAGGTGTATTGCGCTGGTCCAACAGGAGTCCTCCTGAGTGCGCGAGTTCTCCATCACTCAGCCTTTGGTGGGCTGGGGGTGGTCTCTGAGCACTGCGACGTGCTCAAGAAAAGGTTCCCCAGAAATGTTCTTCAGAGGGGCTTGAGTCGCAGCCCCGGCTTCAGATCCTTGCGTAGGCAGTTGTGAGACCTCAGCCTGGTTCTTTAACGTCACGCAGCCTCTGTGCTCCTTGTCAAAATCAGGATGGTTACGCCCACATGGAAGCTTGGTCACCCATTCCCCAGGACTTCCATGGAGCTCCATTTCCAGGTGCTCATCAGCCCGGATGCTGAGATAAACTGCCGGCCTGCCCAAGCAGCCCCCAGGCTGTGCCGGCTGGGAGGGGGAGGGCTGGCCCCCCCGAGGCTGGCAGGGGCTGTCGGGCAAGGCGGCTTGGAGGAGGTATCTGAGCCGAGCTTGAAGGAGGAGTAGGCAGGCCTGTTCTAGCAGGCAGCCCTTCTGGTCCTCGCAGGGGGAATGTGTGTCTTGACAGGGGGGGCCAGGCAAGGGTGAATCAGCTCCTAAAACCTTTGTGCATTTTGCCAAGGAGTCTGATTTTCTCCGGAAGACAATGGGAGCCATGAAGTGTCTTAGGCAAGAGAGTGACACAGTACAGTTAGTGCTTTAGAAAGATCCCTTTGGCCACTGTGTGTACAATGGATCAGAGGAGGGAGCGGCTGGAGACCGGGGGGCCTGCTGGGGACCCACTGTGATGGGGCCTGAGATCAGGAGGCTGAGGCAGAGGGTGGGTGGGGAGGGGCTGGGTGTGAGCCCTTCAGAGGTCGGTTCCCAGGGACTTGCTGAACACGGACAGTGAGGGGGGGGAGGAGTCCAGGCGGACACTGCAGTCTCTGGCTTGGTGGCCGGCCGGCTGGCGAAGCCGTTACCTGAGGGAAGGGAGGAGGGGGTCTGGGCATAGAGGGGAGATGTTTGGGTTTCGAACTTGTTTGTTGGGAAGCCTTTGGAACAGGCAAGTGGAATTGTGTATGTGGGAGTTTGGGAGAGAGGCTGGAGCTTGAGATTGAGATTACGGGGTTAAGTGAAATAGAGCAGGAAAAGCAGAGAGCCTAGGGCCGGGCACACAGGTGCAAGGCAAACATTAGTTCCTTCAGAGAGCTTGTAAGCTTATCTGGGGAGATGAGGCTCACACCTGTGGAAACATTTAACATGAAGAGGAGGCCCTGCTTAATTAAGTGTTGTAAGGATTATACTGTGTGCTGCAGCCATTCAGAAAAGGGGAGCGGTGTGGCCAGAAGAGCCACGGAAGGCGGTGTGGAGTTGGGGTCCTGCAGCTGGGGAGGGAAGGAGGCTTCCAGAAGGGGGCAGGAGGGGGAAGCAGGGCTGGGCACGGCTACTCCCAGGAGAGAGGGATGTTCTGCTCGCAGCACAGGTGCCAGTGGTGGGAGGAGTGTGTATGTTTATGTGTGTGTATGTGTGTTTGTGTGTATTTATGTGTATGTGTGTGTTTATGTATGTGTGTTTGTGTGTGTATGTGTGTGTATATGTGTGTGTTTCTGTGTGTATATGTGTGTGTGTGTGAGAGAGAGAGGGAGAGAGATTGGAGCTTTGAGATGCCCTGGGGAGACACTGGGCAGATAGGGATGACCTGTCCCAGCCTCCCACCTGTTGGTCCCCAATTCCAGCAAACTTGTTGCTCAATAAGTGGAAGAAATAGAGGCATGTGAAAAGAGTCCCGGATTAGGAGTCATACTACATCCTAATACTGCCGCAGTCCTAGTACTACCTCGGCCTGTAACTAACTCTGTGATCTTGTTGCCAACTGGAACGAGACACCTTGTTAGGTAGGGAGTTCCGCATCCTAAGAGGTATGGAGCAGAGGCTGGAGGCCTCTTGCCAGACCTCAGATGAGTGTCAGGTTTGGGACTTTGCAGGTCCCTTCTGAGCTGCTGTAACGTGAACCTCCTGTCTCTTGGGGTCACGTGAAGGGAGTGGATTATGGGTACCAGGAGGCTCCCTCTGCCCCCCTCCCCTCCTCTCCTTCCCCTTTCTTTCTTTTTCTCCTGATTTTCAAAATGAAGTTCACTTTCCTGCTTTTGCTGATGACAAAAGCTGTATGTGCTCACTATAAAACGTAATTCTGCCGAGACAGGAAGGTCACCTCGAGAAAGTAGAGATCATCCGCGGCCCTAACACCCTGAAATGACCCTGAAATAAGTGAACGTTTAGGAGAATGTAGACTTCCAGGCTTTTAACATATGCATACACGTATTTTTAACAACAATGATGTCATGCAGTACATGCTGTTTTGTTAGCTCTTTTTCCTCTAAATATATGAATGTTTCAATCTTAACGTCTCCGCACACGCAGGTTTACTGGTTTTGGTGGTGGTCTCGTTTCCCCCGTGGGTGACACGCAGAGCTTGCTATGGTTACACGTGTACATCCACTCTGTCATGTAAGAAACTCATGTTTGGATCTGAGCCTGCCACGTGGTAGGGGACAGATATTCTGGGCCCTCAGAGGGGAGGGAGTACTTAGGCAACAAGAGAGCTCTGGGATCCCTGACTTGGGCCTTCCTCGAGGTGAAGGGGAGGACGGGGGACTGGATTGAAGTGAGATCTCCACAGTGGGTGGGCGTGTTTCTGGGTAGTTGCCATTTGTGGGTTTGGGCTGTTCTCCACTGAGGGACCACTCAGGAGAGGATAGTCTGTTTCCTCTGACTTCTCAGGGCGGTGTGCAGGGTGAGGACGGTACCAAGCAGTGAATTTGAGAACGGAAAAAGCAGAGACCTCTTTAGCAGCCATCCAAAGACAAGGAAGGATGATGCCCAAAGTGGAACGTTTTAGGAATCTGTATGTGTGTCCGCATCGTAAAAGAATAAGCTGGTTGGTAATGTCAAGAGCAGGGCTGCGGGCCACGTTGGAGAGGGTTGGTGGGCCAAGCCTGGAAGGAAGGTGGGCCTGGGGTGGTGACGTATTTTGTCCGTTCGGTTTTCCTAAGTGTTTGTGTCTCTGGGGGAGTTTTAAGTAAACCAAGCAAGGATCATTGCCTGCAACTTGTTAATCCTCCCCTAGTTACAGCAAAGATGATTGGAAATCCCAAGAAATCAAAAATTAGTAGCTACCAGGTGGTAACCAGTGAGCTCCGAAGATGGAGGCTGCAGCAGCAGAGGTCATTAGGCTGCCAGCTCTCCCTGCTGCTCTCGGAAGGAGGTGGAGAGCTGTGCTTGGAGCAGAGGTGGGCTCTTACCTCCCGGAAGATGCACAGGGCGGGAAGAAAGCTGGGCAGGTGCACAGGTCTGGGGAGCCCCCGCCTCCTCCTTTCCCCTGCTGGGAACTCATCCACAGACGCCCAGGCGGGAGGAGGCACTTTGGCCACCTCTTGGCTACCTCTTCTGCCTGTTTCTCCTTTTGCAGGCTCAATTGTATACTAGTTGCTTTCATTAGGGCCTGTGTCTTTAAGGAGGTTGAGTTGGTAAGGGGGCCTCAGAGAGAACCAACCAGAACACCTGCACTGGTCCTAGATGGGGAGGAGAGGGCCCTGGAGATCCCCGCCCACTGGCCTGAGCACCCTGCCTCCTGCACTGCTTGAAGGAGGCGTGGCTTGGAGGGCCCCTAGTTCGAGGATGTGTAACAGGGGGCGCTGGCAGCGGAGAGGGGGGCCTTGGTTGCTCTGTCTGTAGTGTGCCTCAGGCTGATTCATGATGGGAGGAAAGTGTGCTGTCTGAGGAGGTGGCAGCTGTGGGCAGAACAGGACAGCGTTGTGTCTGAAAATGTTTCTGGGTGGAGCCTGGGGGATCTATGATTCCACCTCAAAACAGAGCTAGAGGCAGGCTTGAAGCTCATCCCCAGAAAATTTCATTTTAGAGATGAAGAAGCTGAGGCCCAGAGAGGTGGAGTTATTTGCCCACAGTCACACAGCTAGGGAGTGGCAGGACTCAGGCAAGAGGTCAGGTCTGGCCTCCCTGGGCAGTGTCCTGTCCTGAGAGGAGGCTTGGCATAGTGGAGGGCTAACTGGACAGGGGGTCAGACACTGGGGTCCCAGACTCAGGACTTGAAACATCTCTGAGTTTCCCTATTTAAAGAACAGACAGGGGCTTCCCTGGTGGCGCAGTGGTTGAGAGTCCGCCTGCCGATGCAGGGCACACAGGTTCGTGCCCCGGTCCGGGAAGATCCCACATGCCGCGGAGCGGCTGGGCCCGTGAGCCATGGCCGCTGAGCCTGCGCGTCCGGAGCCTGTGCTCCGCAACGGGAGAGGCCACAACAGTGAGAGGCCCGCGTACTGCAAAAAAAAAAAAAAAAAGAACAGAATCAAATCTGTCCTGTCCACCTCATGGGGCTGTCGTAGAACAGAAAATGAGAGAAGCGCCGTGATGGTACTTGGAACGCTGCAAAGAATCCCCCTCCTCTACACCCCTCCCCACCATGTTTAAAACTGTGATGTTCCGCAGCACAGGGTCCTGGCCTGTACCGTGGAAAGGGAGGCGGGCAGTGATGGGTAGGTCCCCACACAGGGAGAAGGGACAGACTGTCAGGGAAGGCTTGATGCTTGAGTCCATGCAGAGCCCTGGAGGTGGCTTTTGGCTTCTGGCTGTGGACAGGAGGTCTAAGACCACTTGGATCACGGGCTAGACCGGACCTCCGCTTCCTTCCTTTTCTTTCCAGCTCTTTGCAGGAAGCTCATTAGACAGTCCTGAGCCCCTGTTGTTGCGCGAGAATCCCATTTGGTTTGCCCATGGCGCAGTGAAGGCTGGGCTGGAAGGGGCGGGGCGTGGGGTGCCCATCTTGGGAGTCCGCAGTCCAGAGCCCCTCCCCCACCCTCCCTTTCTCCATAAGGGCTCACACCTGCATTGCTCCTGTCCCCCACTGCCCTCCCTTCCCCCCTGGATCAACCTCTCAGAGGTCAATGGCAAAAAGGAGGGGGGAGAAACTGAACTGATGATGACTGATTTTCTTCTCCTGTCGGAGCTTGCGGAGGGTGGTTGTTTTGCTTCCTGGACCTCGGCGGAGAATTCTCTGCCAGACAATCATCTCAGCGCTTTCATTGCTTTCTGATGCTCTCCTAACTGCACAGGGTCGGCTATTAAATGGTCATCAAACCTCAGCCTCTATCCCATCAATAGTCATAAAGTTGGGGAGATAAAAGCCATCAGTTTTCCATTATAGCTGAAAGCAATACTGTAGATAGCTATTTTCTGAATGCTGCAGATAGATGTATTTTAACCAGAGCAGGGTTTTCAGTGGGTCCCCAACTCAGCAGCTGTGAGTCCTGCTGGGCTCGGGAGAACCTGCCAGGTGGTGGTTGAAATGGGGGAGGGGCCAGGGCTTTCTCTCCCTTTGTCTCCTCTCTCCTAGGATTGAAAGGGCACATCCTCAGGTGTGGGATGCCGGGGTGGAGGCGCTGCGGTGGTGGGCCTGTGGGCTTCTTCCCTTGGTTCTGACCAGGGGCCGTGCATAAATGCAGGGGTTGTAGTCTGCTCATTCTAACGAGAAGTGACCCTCCCCTGCCTGATCTCGGGCTGCGGGCAGGCCTGGGGCTAGGCTCAGGGTAGGTGCCCGGTGATTCGAGGTGTGGGTGTGAGGGCCCGCAGGCTGGGTCTGGTGGAATAGGAGGGGCTGCAGCCTAAGGAAGCTGCGAGACAGCGGCGGACCATCGGGAGGATGGCTGCTCCTGATATATAGTCCCTGTAGCTTCTCACAGATGAGCAGGCCATTTGGAAATGGATTTTGCAAGCAAATAGCTCGGCAGTGAGCAGCCATCAGATAAGTCCTCAGAATGAACTTTTCAAAGCACTCAAACCCCAGGGCCCTCCCGCCTCTGGTTCCAGAAGAATCTGGGATCTGAGACCGCCTGCCTCGGACCCCCGCCTGCAGCCTCCTCTCCTGGCCCTCCTTCCAGGTGCCTGTGCCCCAGCATCCCTGGACGGGTAACTTCCCTCTGCTTTTCCTGCCTCTGGGGTCCTGCATGGACCAGCTCCCCTGCCTGGGCTGTCCTCCTAATGAAATGGAAAGTTCCCGTTCATCTTAGGAGACCCTCTGAGGTCACCATCTCTTTGAAGCTTCTCTGTCTTCCTGGAGGCTATGTTTTCTGTTCCCTGTGCTCCTACACCGCTTGTCCCGACCCCCGTCAGAGGTCTTCTTAGGATGCATTGCAGTTGTAACATGTGTGGATTTCACTCTACAACACACTCTGGGGTCAGGTCACATTTCCTGATTTTTCTAAATTGGCTCCAGGTTCTCCCTGCCCCAGCCTGGCCGGCAGGAAATGCAATACCATTAATGGAGCTTCCCTTGTCTGTGGCATGCGGGATCCAGGCTCAGGGCATGGGAACCTGCAGCGGTGAGGAGGCTGCTTGCCCGCCTGTGGCATTGCTCCCCCTGCCAGCTTTACAGTGGGGCTGGGGCCTTCAGCATCTGCTGGGCACCCCCGAGGCCCCACAGTTGTAATCTCCACTGACCCCAGATGTGCCCAGAGGGAGCCCGCCGACCGGGCACTTCCCTCAAGGCCATGGGGACTCCCTGTTCAGCAGCTCCCGGGGTCCCTCATGTGGGCCCTAGAGCAGGGGGCCCAGGCTTCCTCTAGCTTGGGGAATGGTTTTCTCTCCTGCCCCACTGGGCTTCTCTGCCCTCTCCATCACCAAGCCTTGGCACCTCCCGCTCCTGGCTTGCTTTCACTGGGCTTCTGAAGATAAGGCCTCTTCTTAGCGGCAGGCACGCTCAGGCCTCCCGGCCTCAAAATCCTGTTCTCCTTCTAGAAGGGACACATGGGTGTCGGGGGAGGAAGGGAAAGCACCTTTTATCATTTCGATTCTCGTCCTTCGGTGTCTTCTCCACCAAGTTATCCTGCATGCAGCTGCCACGTGGCCTGTCCACGTGCCCCTGCACCTAGCCTAGGGCTGCCACGTGGCCTGTCCACGTGCCCCTGCACCTAGCCTAGGGCTGCCACGTGGCCTGTCCACGTGCCCCTGCACCTAGCCTAGGGCTGGCACAGTGGAGGGTGCAAGAAATACTTGTTGAATTCTTTCTTTTTTTATTTTTTGCGGTACGCGGGCCTCTCACTGTTGCGGCCTCTCCCGTTGCGGAGCACAGGCTCCGGACGCGCAGGCTCAGCGGCCATGGCTCACGGGCCCAGCCGCTCCGTGGCACGTGGGATCTTCCCACTTGTTGGATACTTGAATGCTCTTTCTTGCCTTAAACAGACATTGTAGGAGGGAACTTAACCTTTTCTTATTGACGCAGTGCTCTCCTTAACTACCGGTTAATTCGCACAGATGGCGTCCGCGATGCCTTCAGGTGTTACTGACGTACAGAGAACTGTTGGACCCTACGCTAATTAGCCTCCGACACCGTGAATCTTGAGTAATTGTGTTTTGCTTTTCTAGTATTTCTGTTTCCTTCACTGTGTCTGCTGTCACTTCTCGCTGAAGGTTCTGTCTGCCCCTGGGAGTTTCCCTCTGTCATCCGTTTTCTTTCACTGGTTTTCTCTGGAACAGAAAAGCAGATTACCTGTGTGTTCAGATTATCTATGCACTAGGCACCATTAGACTTTAAGCAAAGAGATGAAGGATTTTCTTAGGAGTAACATATCTATTTTAGTGTACAAACTCCATACTCCCCATGCAGGCGGCTTCCTTGTTCTTGGCGGGCTGCCTGAGGAGTGACCTACAAAAGTGCTATTATGGTGGACTTTTCAGATTAAAAATATATATTTTAAGATGACTTTGGAAAAGGGACATGAGAGCATATTAAGGCCTTTTGGAATTAGAGTTGGCTACATAGATGGATAAGGAGAGGCGAACTCTGTTTTTTCTGCAAAGAATATCACGGAATCTTCATCATCTGTAGTTTTCCCTGATGACCTTGGGTAATGGCACAATTCTACCTTTTTTATCACTGACGGCGGGCCTGGGGATTTGGTTGAGGGAGGTTTGGACCGTGGAAGGGCGAGGGTTGTCACACCAGCAGGGGATATCGTCTCATCCTGGAGCTGTCGCCTCTGCACTGTCTCACTGCAAGCACCCGAGTCAGCGGTGGAGACAGTAAGGCCTGACCCAGTTAGGGTGCTGTGTGGACCAGGTCGAGAGAGTGCATGGTGAGGGCCTCTTTTCAGAAATTAAAAAGAAAATTTAATTGAAATATAGTTGATTTACAAGGCTGTGTTAGTTTCTTGTGTACACAGAATATGTGTACACATATTCTTTTCCATATTCTTTTCCATTATGGTTTATCACAGGATATTGACTATAGTTCCCTCTGCATACAGTAGGTCCTTCTTGGTTATCTATTTTAGATATAGTAGTGTGTATATGTTACTCCCAAACTCCTCATTTATCCCTCCCCTCTTTTCCCCTTTGGTAATCCTAAGTTTGTTTTCTATGTCTGTGAGTCTGTTTCTATTTTGTAAATGGGTTCATCTGTGTCATATTTTAGATTCTACATATAGGCGATATCGTATGATATTTGTCTTTCTCTTTCTGACTTACTTCACTTAGTATGATAATCTCTAGGTCCATCCATGTTGCTGCAAATGGCATTATTTCATTCTTTTTTTATGGCTGAGTAATATTCCATTGTGTGTATACACCATATCTTCTTTATCCATTCATCTGTCGATGGACACTTAGGTTGCTTCTATGTCCTGGCTGTTGTAAACAGTGCAGCAATGAACCCTGGGGTGCATGTATCTTTTCAAATTAGAGTTTTCTCCAGATATATGCCCAGGAGTGGGATTGCTGGATCATATGGCAACTCTATGTTTAGCTTTTTAGGAAACCTCCATACTGTTTTGCATAGTAGCTGAACCCATTTATATTCGTGAGGGCCTCTTTTCAGATACGAGGGACGTGGGAGCTGGGGTGGTGTCAGCAGCTTGATGGAAGGGACGCACCTGTGCCAGAATTCCTGGGTCCTGCCCCCAAACCGGCCCCATCTGTCTGGGAAACCTCGGAGGTGCTCTGTACCCTCTCAGCCTTGGCTCCTTTATCTGAAAGCAAAGGGAGTGAAGGAAATGATATCCCAACTTCTATGCTTCATCAACGGTGGCTTGCCTTATTTCTGGGATTTGGGCAGGAGAGGAGGGAGTATGTGACAGAGGAGAACCGTGGGCTCAGGGCATCAATAAACTTCCTGCCACCCAGTGAGGTCAAAAGTGTCTTTGTCTTATGATTCATAAGTTTGCATGAGAAGATGCAGGCGGTGTGTGTGTGGCCTTAGGAGGTGTGGGGACAGAAATACCGAGGGAAGCGCAGCTTGACCAGCGGAGCTGTTGGAGGAAGGGCGCTCCATTTCGATGCCTGTGCAAGGCCAGACTCTTGCCTCTCTGCCGTGCAGGTAGGAGCTGAAACAGGGGCCTCTGGACAGCAGCTTCCTCATTTCTGGAGTGAGACGGTTGGGCTCACTGGTCTCGAAGGTCCTTCTTCACCCCAAACACCGAGAACCAGAGAAACGCTTTACAGTCTCCCCTCTTCCTGGCCAGGGAGGACGTGGGGAGTTCTGCCCAATGGCCCATCCCCTCCTTGGAGTCTCTGGTTGGGGTGCAGATGTCGGATCCGCTCTCCAGGGCATCCTGGGTGCTGCCTCTCTAATTCTAGGCTTTCCAGGTCTGAGAGCCGGTCCATAGGCCTGTGGACTGTGCCGTGTGGCATTTGGGCTTCCCAGGCTCAGAAACACGGGGGCCAGGCAGATCAGGGTCCTCCTAATTCTGGTGGCTGGAAGAGCAAAGAGGAGAGAGTCGTTCTCTGGTGATTCCACCCAGAGGATGCCCTTTGGTGATGGCAGTGGGAGGAAGGCTGATGCAAGCGTGTGTGTTCTTTGGGGGATGAGTGTGTACTCAGAGGAGGGTGCTTGAGTGAATGAAAGTGTGTGTCCCTAAGGGAGAGGGATGTTCTAGGGGTGGTCCGTAGACTTTATCAGCACGTTCCCTCAAAGTGTCTCTGCACTGTAGGCGCTACTGCTGTAAAGAAATTGCCGTCTGCTTTAATAATAACGAAACCCAGGCTCTCCACAGGAAAAGGGGGAAATCTCCTGGGCTCCACTGTCCTCTCCTGGGGCCCGTTCCCTTGGGGCTCTCTCAGGGATGACCACTGCCACTTCCCGAGTGTGAAGGGGTGGGGGCAGCCCTGCTCCCCTTTAACACTCAGGCTCCAGTGGAGATGCCTCTCCACTTTCTAAAACCTCACACACAGCCGGGATCAGCTGTTAATGACACTTAAATAAAGGGAGCCAAAGGGAGGTAGGCACGGAGGGTACCCGGAGCCCAGGTTATCTGTTTTTCCCACTGTGGCTACCCACCCCCATCCCCATCGTACTCTGGTCTTGGGCTGCCCGTGTGGTAGGCACCATTTGGCATCTGCTTCCCTGGGCACAGGCCTGACTCCTTGTTGTCCAGATCCCAGAGGGCAAGGCTGCTGGAGGGGACCTTTCCCTTCCCCTTGTAGCTGATGCTGGGAATGCCATTCCCTAGGGAGACCAGGCTTGCCCAGAAGGCTGTGGCCTTCCAAGGCAGGTGGCATTGATGGCGTGCCTGTGTGTTAGGTACCTGTCACTATGAGGAATTGTCACACGCAGCCTCAAGTGCTCTATACAAGCCTCCTATTATTTCTCTGTGCTCAGATAAGAGCACTGAGGGCCACAGATTTTAAGTGACTTGCCCAAGACTGTACAGCTTGTAGGATGGAACCTGAAGCAGGACTGGCTCCAGAGGCTGTGTTTTCACAGTTATTCTGCAGTGTCTCCAGATGTGGCCCGTGGGCCCCCATCTCCATCAATGGCGGCCCTTATTAAAATGCTGATTCCCAGGTCCTCCCTAAAACCTATTGAGGCAGCTTCCTGGGTTTGGGGCCCTAGGAATCCAATTTCCAAAGCTCCCTGGGTGATTTTCTTCACTGTGAAAGTTGAGAACTGACACCTGCAGGCACCCGGGCGCCAGGTCCTCTGCTGGGGCCCATGCCTGGAGCCGGCTTGGTACGGGGGCCTGCAGAGAAGGTCCTGGATGTGCGGCCTGACAAACAAATCCACGTTTTAGGTTCACCTGTGAGGAGGAGCTTATTTGCTGGTGTCTTCTGCTTCTCCGTGTTCTCTAGAATTCTCCTGATGGTGGAAGGAGTGTGCCTGGGCCGGAGAGTGGCCCAGATTCATCTGCCATTGGCTTGCGTGGAGCATCTAAACACTTTTGCTTTAATATCCAGCTGGCGTGTTTTTACTATTAAAATGACCCCTGTCTGTTTATCCTTTGGAAAACAATCAAAGTATCTGCCGTGAATCCACACAGTCGCTGGAAGTGGGAGGCCAGTGCAGAGAGACCACTGTGGTGGGAATGGAATGCACAGGTGGGCCTGAGCCTTGAAGATGGGGTTCGGCCCAGCGTGGAGGCTGGTTGTTGTGGCCAGACAAGGGTGGGGAGCGCCCCTGCACAGGTCTGGCTGACTCCCATCACAGCGAGTCTGCTGCCGAATGCAGCACCCCGCACGGCCTCTCCCTCTCCCACGCTGGGGCATGCCTGGCCCTGGGGGACGCAGGCTTGGAGTCTGGGAACCAGAGGAAGTGAGGCCCAGGCCCCACAGCTGTCCTTGCCAGGGGGAGAGCACGGTGGGAATCGCTCCCCCGGGGCGTCATGGCTGCCGGTGCAGGTCCTAGGGACTGTGCTGGAGTGGCCCCAATCCTCTCTCCCAGGACCTACCCAGAGAAGCCCCCCAGCATGGGCAGGGGAGGCCTTGCCTGTCTCCCGTGCAGAGATTGAGACCCTGGAGAGCAAAAGCCTGGTCCTGGAGGAGTGGCTGCTCAGGCCAGACACAGAGGGTCTCAGCCTGCATCTGAACCAAGCTGGGGTCGGGGGCGGCAAGGTCAAGTGCCCGCTCTAAGGGGAAGGGGATTGATGAGTGCAAGTGGGTTAAATAGCCTCCCTTCCCAAATTCCAGAAGGTCCACCTGGAACCCCAGCATGTGGCCTTATTTGAATGGGGTCTTGGCAGATGTAATTAGTTAAGATGAGGCCATGCTGGATTAGAGTGGGCTCTAAATGCGATGACTGGTGTCCTCATAAGAAGGAGAGAGCAGGCCTAGACATCTAGGGAGGAAGACGGAGGCAGAGAGACTGGAGTGACGCAGCTTCGGGCCAAAAAACGCTGAGGGTTGCCTGGAGCCACCAGCAGTGGGAAGAGGCGAGGAAGGCTTCGTTCCTGCTGCCTTCAGAGCGAGCACGCCCCTGCTGACACCTTGATCTCAGGCTTCTAGCTTCCAGAACTGAGAGAGGATTCATTTCTCTTATTTTAAGCCCCTCGATTTGTGGTGACTTGCCGTGGGGGCCATGGGACAGGAACACACCAAGGCAGGGTCTCCCACACTTCTCCAGGGGCGTCCCTAGCTAGAGAAAGACTGTGACCCCCAAGGCTGGTGGGCCCTGGCAAAGTTCATGACAGTTGATTTCCCATGAGAGGCGGGTAGGAGGGACCTCAAATGGGCAGGTGCTGCTTGGAAAGGTGGGAAAATGCTAAGAGGAGGGGGCTTTCTGAGGAAGGGGAGAGGGCGTAAGATGATGGATTCCAGGGCACTTGGTTGGGAGAGAATGGGCTGGGGTCTGTTCTGGCGTGAGTGAGGGGGTCTATGGTTTCCTAGGCAGAGAGAGGAGCTGGGGAAAGACACGATTTTGAGGGCAGAGATCAAGAAAAGCAGGTGTGGGACTTCCCTGTGGTGCAGTGGTTAAGAATCCGCCTGCCAATGCAGGGGACACGGGTTCGAGCCCTGGTCTGGGAAGATCCCACATGCTGCGGAGCAACTAAGCCCGTGCGCCACGACTACTGAGCCTGCGCTCTAGAGCCTGCAAGCCACAACTACTGAGCCCAGGTGCCGCAACTACTGAGCCCATGTGCCTAGAGCCCGTGCTCCACAACAAGAGAAGCCACCGCAATGAGAAGCCCACGCACCGCAATGAAGAGTAGCCCCCGCTCGCCGCAACTAGAGAAAGCCCGCACGCAGCAACGAGGACCCAATGCAGCCAGAAATAAAAATTAAAAAAAAAAAGAAAAAAAAAGAAAAGCAGGTGTGCTGTAGGCCTGTAAGGGCGAGCCTTCCTCGTGGCAACAAAGCCCAGTGACTCTTGAGGGAGAAGGAAAAAATGGCAGAGCGTGTTTAAGGTCAGGCAGCACTGGCTCTGCCCTGGTGGCTGTGGCCGTACCTTGGGGCCTCTTTCTTACATTCTGCTGCCACCATTGTGGCAGAGGGCGATGTCCCTCCCACATGGGAGCAGTGGCCCAGGCCCCTCTGCTGCTCTGAGAGGACTGGCAGCCTTGGGCTTGCACCCCAGACAGGCCAGTGTTCAAGTCCCAGCCGCAGCACTTCCCAGGCATGCCACAGTCATTTCTCCAAGCCTCGGTTTCCTTCTCTGTCTGGTGGGGGATTTTGTGAGGATTAAACACGTTAATGCTTTTAGAGGTGCTTAGCGGACACACAGCAAATGCTCAAAATTGTTAGCTATTATTACTTATTATTAGTTTGGTAGGTCTCAGTAATTGCAAAGACAGGACTGAAATAGAAATAATTATAGCAAACGTAAACTGCATAAAAATACAGGAAACATAAACTGCATTAAAAAAACCAGGTTTCCATGGTGCAGACTTCAGATCCCGAGTGTCTGGGCTGGCTCAGCATCCTCGTGGCTGTCCCCGGGCTGGGCATCGGAATTCCGTGAAGGTTTCTACCTGGCCGCCTGCCTTGGAGCCTCTCGGCCTCTTGAGTGTGTCGTTGCTGGTGGCAGCAGCCTGTTTCCTGGTGGTGGGAGCGAGGCTGCAGGTCTTGTTCTTTGTCAGGAGCTGGATTGGAGTGACTCAGCTCTGAGGTCTCAGTTTTGGGAGAAACTCAGAAACCTCCTTTGGGATGAACTAACTGATATTAATCGTTGACTCCCCAACTTCTCCGAGCTGGCTGGCTCTGCTCTGAATGTGGAAGCTTGGGTGGCATCCTGTGTTCTCTCATGGCTGTTGCTGCCTCCCTCTGCTTCCTTTTAGAGCAGGAGGGGTCAAAAGTGATGGGTTTTGAGAAGGTCAGCTGTATGAGGGTGAGTGGGAGAAAGTCCTAGCCTGGAAGGCCGGTGTCCAGAGATTGTACCTGGGCTGTGGCTCCTTTGCAGTGGGCCATTGTAGCCTGGTCAACACATTGAGTGTGTCCCGCAGAGACTTCCGCCAGGAATGACACTCCGTGTGATGCCATTATGTGTGCTACTTGGATCTGAGCCTAGAGGGTCAGGGGCATCCTCTGTCAACTTCTGAATGTCCATTGGAACATAGTTATTTTTTTTTTCATTTCTGTTCAGTTCTATGCACATGGACTTACCATTGTCTTGGGGTCCTGGATACCTTAATTAAAATGTCAGTCATCACCCGTTACAGGTCCTTTCCCTGCAGATCACCAGCCACCTGATCTCTAATTGCCATTCCCAGTTTGCCTCCTGGTTTGGAAGGGTTCTGCTTAAGGCCTTCCAACAGCCTGTCTATCTACCTAGTATTTGTAGACATACTGCTGCAGAGGAGTGCAGCTGGGTATTCAAGGGATGGCCTTCCTATCAGCTATACAACTGGTCTACTTTCCTCTTGCCACATTCATTTCCGTATATTAAAACCCACTGTACCCCATTTCAGTGCAATGGTAGGTTCTACTCTTTCCTTTGAACACCAACATCACCACCAGCAATACCCAGATGAAATTCACGTTGCCTGTCAGGACATCCAGTACACGTCTAGTAGGCCAAGGGGCAACGAGAAGGACCACCGCAAAATGCCAGGCCCCCATGGAAGACCATCTATGGGGGGACACTGTCAGGCTGTCTTGCTGGGACACATTACCTTCCTGTGCCGGAAGCTGGAGGACCGCTCCCTGGGGCCTGGGCTCAGACATCATCAGCCTGATTGACTGCTGTCTTCAGGCTCTGTGCCTCTTGGGGTGTCCTCTGGTGGCTTTCTTTGAGCAGACCCTGATGGCACATGGTCCCTGTGTGTCCTGGTAGGTCTGTGGTTTGCAGCTTTCTACCCACTGTGCCCATCAGCATTCATTTCTCCTGCCCTGTTTGACTCCCTGCACTGGGGCCATACCTGTCGAGTCACCCCTGCCGTCTGCCAGCTGCTGTGGGGATCCACCCTGACTGACACACTGAGATGTTGCCTCCTACCTTGACCCCAGATGCCTACCACAGGAGCAGGATGCAGGAACTGGAGTGTGTTTTACAGGAAGTGCTGGATGTCCAATGGTGTTATGGCCAACCCACTTTCCAGCCGACTGGGAAGAGGACAGAGTGAGCAGTTGGGGGGAGCCTACCTTCACTTCAGAATTCTCCTGGGGAGCCCAGCCCCTTGTACTCATTGGAGAGAATGAGGGCTTGGTGGTGAACCCTGTCTTAGCCCATTTGAGCTGCTGTAACAGAAATACCATATACTAGGGGGTATAACAACAAAAGTGGAAGGGGCAAGCTCTCTGGATCTCTTTTATAAGGGCACTAATCCTATTCACGAGGGCTCTTCCATCATGACCTAATCACCTCCCAAAGGCCCCACCTCCTAAAACCATCATATTGGGGATTGTGTTTCAATATATACATTTTGTGGAGACCAAACATTCAGTCTATAGCAGGCCCCTCAGGGGAATCTTTTTGCCCAGGGCTGCCCAGGTGTCCTGGAAAGGCTTCTGTTCATTGCATCCAGAACAAATGCTACTCTTGTTTCTGCCTCAAGAACCTACTCATTCATCCTTTCCCATTGCTGGGTCCACTTCCCTCTCTGTTGCACTGTTGCCGTGATGGCTTTTCCTCTCTTCCTGGGTCTGCTCCTCCCTGTGTCTCGATTTCCACTTACAGGCTTTTCTTCCCTTTGTACCTTGTACTCCTGTGTTCTGTCTCCTATCTTTTTTTTTTTTTTTTTGCGGTACGCGGGCCTCTCACTGTTGTGGCCTCTCCCGTTGCGGAGCCCAGGCTCCGGACGCGCAGGCTCAGCGGCCATGGCTCACGGGCGCAGCCGCTCCGCCGCATGTGGGATCTTCCCGGACCGGGGCACGAACCCGTGTCCCCTGCATCGGCAGGCGGACTCCCAACCACTGCGCCACCAGGGAAGCCCTGTCTCCTATCTCTTGAACCTCGGCCTTAACAGAGCCCTTTAGGGTATGCGTGAGAGATTCAGTAGAAGCAGTGAGGAACTGCTTATTCTGAGATAAATGCATTCAAACACTTGATGAGCACTTAAGATTCTTCTCACTCCTTGCCTGGTGTTATGTCTATGTTAGGTAGAAGTCACCATCTTTTTTCTGTCACATGGAACAGTCTTCCTTCACACTTTGTCTTCTTGGATGAAGCCAAACTCCAGTTCAAATCTCAGAAGCTCCAAGTTTCTGACGTTTCATTGATTTACAGTAGAAGTTTTCAGAGAGCTGGTGACAAATCCATTGGGACCTTGAGACCACTTGCTCTCCCTGAGTGGTTTGCCGTGTCCCCTCTGATTTCCATCCAGCCCACTCCTCACGGGAGGCACTGGACCCATTGCAGGACCGCAGCTCCCTGTAATCAGCGTTGGTGCAAGTACCACCCACACGGGAGGGGCATGGCTCCCAGCCCTCTGATGTCATCCTGGAGTTGTCACCTGTTGTGGAATTGGAGGGTAGAAGCAGGAAGGACCTGCCCAAGAATCACGGCTTAGTGGACGGGCCTGTGATTGGGAGGGATGCGGACTTTCTGCCTGGAGGTGTGTGTGGCCTTGCGTGTGCTGCGTCCGTCAGGGTGTCAGGGCCTTCACATGGGCGTGCCTGTGGGGACACGTGTGAGTGAGCATCCTGCTTGCAGGTGAGACAGATGGCCCGGATTCAGTTCTTTCCTCTCTGGAGGCTGTGTTCTGTGTGCTTGACCTTAAGCTAACAGGTTGGAGTCCCTCAGTTTATAGATTTTATTTTTAAAGCCTTTTTCGTAAAACACTAACCTCAGCGAAGGAGAAAGAAGAAAAAGGAAAAAAGCTGAGGTCAGCAGCTGTAGTTTGCTGTATTTTTCATCTTGCATCAGCAAGTTGGGACCACAAATAATCTGGTCTTATATGCTTCACTGATGCTGCTGCTTAAGACTCGGCTCTCCTCCTAAGGCAGGATATTCCTTGGAGCCAGCGTCACTCCCCTTCCCCAACCTGCTGGCTCCGGTGGGGGCCAGGGGCAGGGGTCCAAGTGGAAGGCAGAGCACAGAGGGGAGCACCAGCCAGCAAGGGGGTGGGTCATTAATTTCTGAATGGTTTCTGGAATCAGCTAAACATTTCCTTTGAACCAGCTTCCCCAGCCTCATATCCTTTGTTAGTTGAGGAAAAATGTCATTTATAATGGATATTGCCTTGATAAATAGCTCCCAGGAAGCACAGCGTTCTCATTAGTCTATATAATGAGAAATACTCCTAGTGGTGGCATAGCTGCCCAGATATTTGCCTGAATGGAAAAATATTTATCTATGCAGTGGGCTCTAGAAGGCCTGGATGGACGCCGGGGGGCCAGGCTGAGGGCCCAAGGTCCCCTGCAGCCTCTGTGGCCCCGAGAGAGTGTGTGTTCTCCCAGTCCTCTGCGAGAGCAGACCCGGACTCCTGGTCCTTCCTGCGTCCTGCTGGGCCAGGCTGCGGTATGCAGGCTTCTCTCCCTCTCTGCCACACCAGCCTCCTGTCCTTGCTCTGGCCCCCTGCATTTATTCTCTTTTCATCATTCCTAGGGAGAAAAAGAATAAACATGTACAGAGTGAATTCTATCTTTCGGAGGTACTTTTGCATATGTGATTTCACTGTTTACTTTTGCATATGTGGTTTCATTTCCACACTCTTCTGTGTAGGTGTCAGAGCCATTTAGGCACTAAGAGTTACCGTGATGTTTCCAGGGTTTACGGCTTATAAGCAGCAGGTGTTTTGATCCAAATACTCCACCCTGACACTGATTCCTTTTGCCCTTCTGCTTGTTTGAGAATGGACAGTTTACCCAGCCTTTCTCCACTGGGACCCATTGGATTTTCCTCTGTGGGTCCCCAAGGCACTTGTTCATGTTAAGAGTGGTGCTTAAGCATGTGTGTTAATTCTTGCAGGCCACTGGGGCCTCCTTTAGCAAATGGCTGGTATCAGAGATAGCAAAGATACTTTTCCAAGTTCCTAACAACCACCAGGCAGTGTCTGAGGAGTGGAGGGAGACAGACCCACCCAAGGGCATTTTGGGGGGCTGACCTATCTTAGTGCCAAAGTTAATGTGACCCTGATGCATTCTGCCCTGCTGCCACCTGGAAATCTGCTTGTAATTTTATTTTTCAAGGGGAGGTGCTTGGAGAGTTCTTGACTCTTTTCCTGCTTAGCGGAAAATCTTCTGTGCCTCCAGATATAGTCCCCACCCACTCATCCACTCATCCATCCACTCATCCATCCATCCACTTATCCATCCATCCATTCATTCATCCATCCATCCATCCATCCATTCTTTCTTCCCTCCCTCCCTTCCCCCTTCCATCCAAAAGGCTCTGTATTCAGTGTCAGGCACTACTCTGGGCACTGAGGATTCAAACATGAATAAAGTCATTTCTGTTCTGAAAGAATTGATACTTTAATGGGAGAAACAGATACAAAAAATATAAATTATGGTATGATTGGTGGGGAAAACATAATAACTGGTGTTTGTGAAACACGTTCAGAGTTGGGGCAAGGCATCATTCTCAGAAAGTTTTCTGGAAGCGCCGACACCTCCTGAACTGGGTTTGGAAGGGTGAACTGGAAGAGGAGATAAGGAGCGTGTGGTTAGGGGAAGGCAATCCTGGCGGGAGGAGCCTGTGGGGTAAGACTCTGTGGAGCATCACGGTTGGGGAACTCGTGCCGTTTGCTGTTGCTACGAGGGTTTGGGCGAGAGAGAGGAGGAGGAGGGGGAGAAATGAGATGGAGAGGTCATCACGGTCCCGATTATGGGTGAGGGTCAGGGTGGCAAATGACAGGCTCCTGAAAGCCAGGAAGTCCTCCTTTGGGGGCATGAGTGGGGCCATAGTCACCAGAGTCAGAATAAGTCCCTCAAAAAGCTGAGGCCAGCGTGCTGGGCACAGTTCTAGGTGCTGTATGGGAATCTCAGTGACACTTCCCAGAAATGACTAGACCTTTTTTCTGGTTGAGGATTCTCACAGTGGGGTAACTTGCCCAAGCTTGTCCCCTTTGTGATTTGCAGAACTGGGGCTCGAACCCAGGTTGTTTGAGGCCTGGGGTTTTGCTTTTAGTCACTGTGCCCCTCGTGCTGGTCTGTAGTTTAGGCTGGTTGTTCCTCTGTATGTTATGTTTTACGAAATATGATTTGATGTCAGAGCCTATCTGAATCTCTGTAACAACATGCCGTGGAATCATAGGGTTTGGATGGATTGTGAAGGTTGAGAAACACTCTGTGGAGGTGGGAGAGAGGGGAATTGCAAAGGGGGGGAGTGATCTGGGTCTTTGAGTGGGAGGTCTTCAGCTTCTGGAATGGGAAGAATAAAGGTTGAAAGTGCTTGAACTTAGCTCATGAGACTTCAAGTGTCAGAATCTTAGGACTAATCCCTGGGGTTAGGAAGATCACGTGAGAGGCCGACCACTGGCCATGGGGATCTTGCCTGCTCCCTGGCCACCACAGGATCACCTGCTACCCCTGACTTAAAGGACTTAAAGGAGGTGGACCTGGAGCCTTTTGCTCTGGAGCAGGAGGGAGGGTGGCAGTGGGGAGGGAGAGAGAGAAGAAACTAACCTCATACCACCAGCAGGAACCATATCAGCATTTGGAGAAAGTTGAAAGAAATCTTTCAGCTGGATGGCTACCTAGCTCAAGGCTAACTACACTCTTAACACAATAATAAGTCAATCCTCACTGAATAATTAAATAGAGAGCCTTCATAAGTATTGACTTAACGTGACAGCAAGTCTATAGTGACTCTGGGTTTGCTTATGTAAACACAATCTCTTGTTCAGCTTACTTAGCAGTTCAATGAAATAGAACAGTCCTTCAATTAAAATCAAATGATGCATACGTTTAATTCTTTTCTCCTCTTACCAGGTAATAATAGGTTTGGAACTTAGGTGAAGGGATTGGGGGGAAATTGGGGAAAAGGGCATCTGCCCATCTGCCTGTGTTTTCAGAGAACACGAAGGGCTATATCCAATGGTGGTGTCTAGAAGAAGGATGTGGCCTTGGCTCCCATCTCTGGGACCTGGGTGGGAGGTCCATGTGGGCTTGGGTTGGCTTCTGTCCCATCCAGTTGGGATGGGCTTCTGACCCTCCCAATCCTCTCCTAAAGCAGGCTTCTGTTGGCCACTCTGGTTGGCATGCCAGTCTTTTGATGGTGGCCTGGGTCTAATTGATTGCTTCTGGTCACCTGGGGTCCAGTGGCTCCAACCACAGTCATCTCCAGGTCATTACCTCTGGATGCCCTCATGGCTCACTGGGAGGAGAGAGGGGATGCTGGGTGAGCTCCAGACCGGATGGAAAAGGGGGCGCCAAGGAGGAAAGTAGCACCTCACTGATTCCCACAGATGACACTAGAAGAGGAATAAGCCTTTCTCCTTTTTCGGCTGTCACATGCTGGGAGAAGGGGAGGGAGCAGTGGGTTGCGAAAAGAGAGGGCTGGGTAAGGGTGGGGGCAGTGTGGTGGCGGGGAAGACCCACTGGCTTTGGAGCTAAGATTTGAAGCTAAGTCTTGTGCCTTGCTGCTGTGATACTAAGTGAGTTAATTAACCTCTCTATGCCTCTATTTCCTTACCTGTAAAACAGGGGTAATCATGCTAACTTCAGAGAATTGTTGTCAGGGTAAAGCGTGGTGGTGTTAGTGGAAGTACTTTGTGTGACTCGGGGTAAACGCAGGAGATGCTTGTTAATAGATCACAGATATTATACTCCTTTGGCCTGAAGGGAGAGCTCATGCCTTCTACACGGTGTCCCATGCTCAGCAGTCCCCTAATCTCGATAACAGTGTAGCAGGTGTTGAGGGGGCAGCATCACCCATTTGCTCATACAATCCTCGTCCCCACTGTACGAGGAGGTAAGTACTATTATAACCTCTGTTTTGCAGAGGAGGAAACCTGGAGAGGTTTAATGACCTTGTCCAGGCCACAGAACTGAGCCAACTTTCAGACCCAACCAGGATGACAAGATGTCAGAAATTGGACCTCACGGGTGGGCCTCCTTCTGTAGAGGGGTGGGGTTCTCTCAGAGTTCAGGACCTCCTGGAGAAAGGGAGCAAACATTTCTCCTTACAGTAGCCTGCCCTGAGCTCTTGGTCAGGTCCAGAAGGGTTCTGACCTGCCTTGGCCAGTGTGGCATCAAGTTCTCTCACCTGCAAGCTCCTAGGACTCGGAGCTGCCCTGGAGTGAGGGGCCAGTGCTCTGAGATGGGTAGCTTTGCTCTCTCAGCCTCTTTCTTTTGGGATCTAGGGTCAGTCCCGTTTGCTGATGCTTCTGGAACCAATAACATTTTCTCTAGCCAAAGGCTTCGAGAAATCGTTGTTTATAAAAACGCAGGATTCCTGGGGCCTCATTCCATTAAATGTAAGGAAATAATTACCATCTTAAAGCAGCTTTATTAAAAGAGCACATAATAAACAGTGTATTCTATTAGCATCTTCTGAAATTTAATTCTGGATCGTGTCAGTTCACACACTCACCATGTTCCCCTGTTCGTAACCAGGGTGCATAAAGTATATTGTCTCCTGCATTTTATCCCTTAACATGATTTCATGTTTAAATTTTCACATGTTGGTATCCTCTACGTCCTTGTCATTTTCAATAGCGATGTGGCTTTCTGTGGCTTACCCATCTGAACCATTCCTCTCTAGGAAGAATCCAAGGTCAGGTCTGTCTTCCTTCATTAATTGTACTGTCATCTGTTTTCTAAGTTACTCCCGCTGAAGTGTTCCTGTGATCCTGCCTCTTTCACGTGGATTAGATAGACCCTTTGTGGGTTTGGTTTTTGGTGTGTGTCCCTTTCAGTGTGTGCCTTTTTTATTTGCTTTGAACTTGGACAAAGAAGATCAGATAAAATCAGAGAGCAAAGCTAAGCAGTAGTGAAGAATTTTTCTCTTTTTCTTTTTCCTTTTTGGCCGTGCTGCGTGGCTTGCAGAATCTCAGTTCCCTGATCAGGGATAGAACCTGGGCCCCCTGCATTGGAAGTGCGGAGTTCTAACCACTGGACCACCAGGGAATTCCCCAGAATTTTTCTGTTTTAAGTGACAGAGACCCAACTACCTTAAGAAAAATTAAAAAGGAATCTGTTGGCTTCCAGTAAAATCTAGAAAGGGCAGGAGTGTATTCCAGGACTCATACAAATAGGTCTCCCTCTGTCTCTCCTTGTCTCTAGTTTCTGTTTCTCTCTGCAGGTTGGCTGCATGCTTATCCTTACTGTGACCAAGAGGCTAGATCTATGGTCCCAATTTATCTGGGCTCACATCCATAGTGTCTTATAACCAGAAAGAAAAGAATGTTCTTCTTTGCTCCATTAGGAAAGTCTCTGGGCAGGGGTCTGCTTGACCTGGCTTGTGTTACTTCCTTATACCTAGACTAGTCAGTGTGGCCAGGAAGAGAGCTGTGTGGTGGGCCAAGCCTGGGTCACGTGTCCACCTGTGGCCCCGGACGGTGGAGTGCCACGGTTGACAGCCTGTAAGAACTACCTGGCCGGAGGAGGAAGTCCAAAACCCACCCCCTAAGGGGAGCTGCTGTTCTAGGCAGAAAGAATAAGTATCCATGTACACTTAAAGAATAAACAGGAGGGAAGGAAGCCAAGTGGATTCTTGATTTCATGAGACAAGTGGCGGTAGTCCTCGGGAACAGGCAGGAAATGACGGGGGCTCAGGCTGTCCACGGTGAGCCCTGGAGGCGTCAGAAAACAGGCACGTGGGGGAAATCCATTTTCCCCTTTCTCAGTGTCACGTAACATTGAGCCTACTTAACCGTGCCCTGCACCACCGGAGGGGACCTCGGAAAGCCATTCCAGAGGCTCTTGGGTCTATGAAAGCCATTTCCTCTGTGTTCCCCTAAATTGTCTCTGAAGACCACCATGAGTAATTTGCATTTCTTGGGAACCCTTTTTCTCCTCCATAAGATATTCAAGTGCCTTGTTCATCAGCATGCAGCAGTGCTGGTGGCAGCCGTCTGGAAGCATTGTTAGTGGGGGCGGGTCATGGCAGCAGAGCCAGAGAAAGACCCTGTCCTCACTGGCAGGTGCCTGGCCTTGCTTTGCTGGCTGTAGGGTGTGTGACCGTGCGACCTACCTCTTGGAGCTGCCGTGTCCTCGCTGTGAAATGTGTCTACTTTGTGGGATTTTTCAGAAAGTTAAGTGCGATAACCACGACTGGCACATGGTGTATCCTCAGTAAATATTAGCTTCCTTTACTCCTCCTCCGATTCTAAACCAGTAGAAACCCATGGGTTTCTGTGGCAGCAGCATAACAGGTATAACCTGATAAATGGGAACTTGGCCAAGAGCTTCAGACCCTAAAGCCACGTATTGGCCAGCATTGGAACGTTTTGGGCTTCGGGGGAGCAATTTACTGTAGTATTATTCTAGGCCAGACAGATTTGAGAAGAGTCTTTGTGCTTGGGAAGGTGTTTACAATCTGCACCAAGGGAGGGATTTGTTGATAACAGGTACCTGTACTTTCTTGGCTAAGGCCAAAGAAAAGAAGCGAGAGGTGTGTACCCAAGTGTAACTGGGTTTGTATGGGGATAGGAGTGTGTGTGTGTGTGTGTGTGTGTGTGCGTGTGTGTACAAACATGCATAGTCTTGTAACTGTGAACCTTCTTGGGCTACAGCCTGAAGCGCTACTTTCTTCCATGGGCTGGGCTATATCGTAGGTATATTTAAAGCTGAGACCAGGGAGTGGAGTCTGGAGGGTTCCCACAATCCCAGCTCTGAAGCCTGTGCAGATTTGCTTCATCCCCCAACTTTTGCCTGCATCAGAATCACCTGGAGGGCTGTTAAAATGAAGATTGCTGGGCTCTGCCCCTAGATTTAAGATTTGTTATATCTGGGGTGGGATCTGGAAAATTTGCATTTCTAAGAAGTTCCCAGTTTTACACTGATGCTGTGGGTCTGTGGACCGCACTTTAAGAACCACTGAGCTATAGGAAGTCCACCCTCTCCCATCACCACCACCCCCGCCCCCCAGTTCTGGATGATT
Organism: Lagenorhynchus albirostris; assembly: GCF_949774975.1. Classification (NCBI taxonomy): domain Eukaryota; kingdom Metazoa; phylum Chordata; class Mammalia; order Artiodactyla; family Delphinidae; genus Lagenorhynchus; species Lagenorhynchus albirostris. Next base: position 98,718,255 of record NC_083101.1, on the reverse strand, counting down.
CTGCTTATGTGGGTTGACCTTGGCACTTCCAGCTTTGCCTCTTTTTTCCTTTCAGGAACACACCTGTCCATCAAATAGGGTTGCCAGATCTAATAAAAATACAGGCTACCCAGTTAAACTTGAATTCCAGACAAACATTGAAAAACTGTTTGGTGTAAGTATATCCCAGATACTGCATGGGATGTACTTATACTAAAAAAAAAATTCATTGTTTATCTGAAATTCAAATTAAATGGACATCCTGTATTTAATCTGGTGACTGTTTAATAAAACTGGGGGTCAGATGTCTCTCTCTGCCTCTCTTGCCACTTTCCTGTGATTGCATAGGCTACAGCTGCTGAGGAAACAAGCCCACAGAGGGTTTGTGTGTTTTGGACAGACCCACCTGCTGTCCTGAGCTCATTTGGCAGTCTTTACTCCATCTTGCTGAGATGGACTTGACTCGTGTTCATTGTTGGCTCTCTTGCTGGCTCTCTGTTTTTTCTCTTTGTCTGTCTGTCTGTCTCTCATGCTTTCTTTTATGCCATCACTCCTATGGGGGCTCTTCAAGGCAGAAATCTGAGAAGTGATGAGGCTGGTCTAGGAAAAGGCTGTTCCTGGAAGTGAGAACAGAGTCCAAGAGACTGGGGACCTCATGGCGTCAGCAGGGACGAGTGGTATCTGGCCCGAGATCCCCAGCTGCCTCACCGCACATTATAAAAAGGATAACATTTGCCTTGGAGACTGTACTGACCAGGACTGGACTGATTCACTCATGGTTGGAGTTGAGAGTGTCATGGGCTTGACGGAAGTTGGCCCCGCTGGTCTCGCATGCCGGTGGAGGGAGCCGGCTGCTATGGGCTTTGGTGTGACTTAAGGGACAGACAGAGGGAACTTGAGAAATCAAAGGCCTCCTGGAGGCTTGGACACGGCGTCCTCCTAAACGGCCCCATTTGTCACTCTGGCTTGCCAAGGCTGCCTGGATGCTGAGGACAGAGAAATGGAGCAACAGAAGGCCTGGCCGCTTCCCTTCCCTCCACCCTTCCCCTTAGCTCCTCTCCCTCCCCTCCCTGTGCTCTGAAGAGAGCCACAGGGCTGCTGTAAAGGAAGTAGGCTGTGGCCTCCCAGGAGCGAGGTGGCCTTTCCCCATGGGTCACCCAAGCTCTGGCAAAGAGGCCTGTGCTGCTCCTCCTGTGTCCTCAGCGTGGCATGGAGAGTGACGTGGGGCAGGGAGGCCATTGTTCACCTGGGTCCAGCAGGGTGACTCTGGAGCCTGGCGGGGAGAGAGGGGGAGCTGTCTCTCCCCAACAGGCTCACATTGCCTTGTGTGGGGTCCAGACCCGCCTCGGAGGGGTGAACAGGTATTTTTCTTCTACATCAGACACAGGAAAAGCTACTCCCCCTTTGTCTGTGGCAGGCACGGTGCTGGGGATGAGACATCTGGGTAGAGAAGAAAGATAAGGACAGTGTCTCCTCTCTGTGCCCCAGCTCTCCCACGTATCCCGTGAGGGAGATAGGCAGGCACAGCCCACCCCATTTGATAACTGGGGACACTGAGCACAGAGACACACCAGGCCTGCCCAAGGTCACACAGCAGGCGAGCGGTAGACTGAATGTGGTTGCGTGACAGCTACTCCCTTCTCTCCCAGCAGCTGGCTCTGCCCTCCCCTCCTCACTGAGGGGTCTCACTGGCCCGCGGCACCTGGTGTTGGAACTCTTTCACTTTCCGTGTCCTGGCTTACTTCCTTTACCCACCCGTTCCCTCTGGATGACCTTGTCTCTCTCTGAGGGCATCATATTCCCATTTTCACACGTTCCCTCCGTCTCCAGCCTGGGACCCAGTGATATTTTAAGAAGCCTCATGGATGGTGAGGACAGCAAGATCCTTGAGGTTCTTAATGTCAGTGATTGGAGAACCAGCCTTGCAGAAGGGAGGTGAGCTTCCGGGAGGATGGAGCTGGGCTCTCAGGTCTGCTGCAGCAGGTGGCATGCTCCTCCAGGCTGGTGAGCCGGCATTGACCTCTGTGGAGCCCTGACCCCATCAGCTGGAATTACCTTCCTGACATTGCACTGACATGCGTGCCATTCCCATCCTTAGTCTGTCAGCCACATGGCAGGGCCTCAATACGTATTTGGAGAAAAGATGAATGGATATCTACCACTTGCCCAAAGGGGTTTGGAGGATATGGGTGAAGAAATCAGTAGAGTCTGCCACTTTGGGAATGTGTGTTTCAGTTGGAGAGAGCGAACAGGGCAATATCAGTAAGTCTGTATGCAATTAAGTATGAAATTGACTGGTCCAGACTATATGTGTAGCTGGAATACAGAGGTGGACGAAGTCCATGTGGCTGGAGGGGCAGAAAGGGCTTCACGGGCTGGACTGACAGTGAGCATTGGGGAGCTGGTAGGAGGGGCTTGGGCTCTCTGTGTGATCAAATGACATTAGAATGGACTCCTGTATTTTGGCTGAGAGATCCTATTAGAACGTCTCTTTGGTGGGGAGGAGATGGTACCTAGCAGCTCTGCTTGTAATCTTGCAGCCCCACACCCTGCAGGAGCTTGGATGTGGCTTCACGCTGACCCCTGTGGTCCTCCTCACTGCAGGGCCTGACCACAGCCCCTTGGCTCCTTCTGGAGGCAGACATTTGGCCAAAACAGTGAAATCTTTGAAGGTGCTGTATTCATTTCCCTAGCTGCTGTAACAGAGCGCCACAACTGGGTGGCACTGATTTTTTCACAATTCTGGAGGCCAGAAGTCCAAAATCAAGGTGTTGGCAGGTCTGTGCTCCCTGTGAAGGCTTGAAGGGAGAACCTGTTCCATGCCTTCCTCTTAGCTTCTGGTGTTGCCGGCAATCTCTGGCATTTCTGGACCTGTGGGCGCCTCACTCCAAATGCTTCCTTGATCTTCACATGCATTCTCACTCTGTGTCTGTGTCTCTTCTCTTCTTCTTATAAGGACACCAGACACTGGGTTGGGGGGTTGGGGGCCCACCCACATCCACCGTGACCTCATCTTGGTTACATCTGCAAAGAACTTATTTCTGAGTAAGGTCACGTTCACGGGTACCAAGGATGAGGACCTAGCTCTTTGGGTGACACAATTCAACCCACGATAGCTGCTGAGAGATTTTGGTCTGTTGGCCTCCCAATCTCCTTTACCTGTTAAGTCTGTGTCCCCTCCTGGCCCCCTGACAGGTCTCTGGAGGTCCGGGGTGTGGGCAGAGACCATCTCTCATTGACCTTCATTCATTTGCTAGTCCATGGAGCAGGACAGACTCCGGTCTGGCCATTCAAGACCAAATGTCATTCTTGTCTTTTTTTTTTTTTTTTTTTTTTTTTTTTGTGGGACGTGGGCCTCTCACTGCTGTGGCCTCTCCCGTTCCAGAGCACAGGCTCCGTACGCGCAGGCTCAGCGGCCATGGCTCACGTACCCAGCCGCTCCGCGGCATGTGGGATCTTCCCGGACCGGGGCACGAACCCACATCTCCTGCATTGGCAGGCGGACTCTCAACCACTGCGCCACCAGGGAAGCCCCCAAGTGTCATTCTGCAGGGGCTGGGGGCTTGGTTGGAAATGCTGCTTTTCCCTGTTTTGGGGACTGTGTGGTGAGGCAATAGAGGGTATGATTTACGGGCAGGAAGGAGGGCGGAGACACTGCAGCTTTCCTTCTCTTTTCCTATGGAAGACGAGATACTTTTATAGAGGAGCAGGATGTGGGTGGAGGACCTGCCGGAAGGGGTGGCCCTTATTGTTGGGGTTCTGGGCTGGAGTCTTGGCTCCGCTGCTCGGAAGCTCTGGGGTCTTGGGCAAGTTATTCAGCTTCTCTTAGGCTCAACTTCCTCCTCTGTGAAGGAGGATGGTGATAACAGCTGCTTGGCAGATCTTGGCAAAGTTTCTGTGAGGATTACGTGATAAAAGGTGGATGTGAAAGGACCTCTTCTTAAGTCACGTTTTTATCGTGGTCAATTACACACAACATAAAATTGACCGTTTCCACCATATTTAAACGTACAGCTCAGTGGTGTTAAGTGCACTCCCATTGTTGCACAGCCATTACCACCATCCGTCTCCAGAACTTTTTCATCTTCCCTGACTGTGAAAATACTTTTATTCATTGCATAAATAAGGCAAATTAGTCCCCAAGAAGCAAGGACTCATCTGAGGTCTCGCAGCAAGATGGGGCGGAGCTGAAGTGAGACCTCACCCCCAGCTCTCAGCTGGGAGCTCACCTTCCATCTCCAGCACCTCGCTGCCTCTGCGGGCTGCAGGGATCCAGGGACACTCAAGGTCTCTTTGGGGTCAAATCACTCTGGAGAGCTTCCTCGTTCTCCTAAACCCCCTCTCCCGGGACTGTGGGGCCTCCAGGGAAACCAGGTGGGACCCAAGGAGCCGCCTCTGTGTTGAGAGCGTTCGTCTTAGGCTGTCCTGGTCTCTCTCAACTTCTTGTCTTTTTCTCTATCTGCTCCTTCCTGATATGGACTGAGTTCCAGTGGAGAAGCAGGGGAGCTGAATTCGGGGTGACCTTTGGGATGGCTTTGTGAGGTACCTCACGGTATGGACAGAGCTTGGGCAGGGAGGCAGATGGCCTGGGTTCTGGTCCTTCCTGTGGCTACTGTAGTAGTTCTCACCGAGCCCGTATTTTCGAGGTCCTACTATGTGCCCATCACTGGGAAAACACCAGTGAACAAGACCTTGGTACTTGCTGCATGCAGCTGCTGTAAGACACTCGGGATATGATGGCGAGGACCTTGTGGCAAAGGGCACTCGCCTATAGGAAACCCCGGTGGGTGGGGAGGTGGGCGGTGGCCTGGGCTGATGGATGGTAACAGCCTGGGGCCAGGGTGCTCGGGCAGGAAGAAGAAGGAACGGGAATTACTATGCAGGTTGGACTTGGGTGCCCTGGGCTCCCTGTGACCTCTGCATCCAGGTACTGGGGGCTGGAGACAGACCGGGTCAGACAGCAGCGGCCTTCAGGCAGCTCATGGTCGAGTGGGGAGCACAGAGCTGTGTGCAGGTGGTTCCAAAGCAGCTTTATCTGCACTGACAGAGAGGAACGCTGATGACAGGTTACATCACCAGGGGAAGAAAAGGCTGATTCTGCCTTGCAGGATGGGGAAGCTGGTGGAGGGACGGCAGGGGAGGCTTTGCTCTGATTGATGCAGAAGAGATGGGTCAGGAATGCCCAGGGGATGTCTCGTCCTAGGGGGACTCTTTCTTTAACCTCCCTGGGGGCTGTGCCCTTTGACCCCCAGATGGATTCTATGAAGTGGCTGGGCAGGGATGATTGTACCCATTCTGTGAGTGGCAGTGGTGCTGTGTTGGAGGACTTGGGAAAGGTCACCAGGAGTGGGTTGAGCAGGAAGCAGGGCCTGGCCTTCCTGCCTGGGTCCCAGGCATTCTCAGCAAACCCACCCGGGTTCCCTCTGTGTTCCTCCGACGGAGAGACCCATTCAGAGCAGGCCTTGCCTAACCTGGGTGCCTGAGTCTCCAGGAAGTCCTGTCCTCAAGGAGCTCCTAGCCTAAAGCCCTCCAAGCTCTTTCCCTCCGTCTTCCTCCTCTCTGTCTTCCTGGCTTCTTCCCACCCTGGGAGGCTGTGGAGGGGCCGCTCTGCCGCCGGGAAAGTGGGAGGGCCACCAGACTAACTTGCTGTCCCATGGGTCTTCTCTTGACCCCAGGTCCCGGCTGGCGGACTTTCACGCCAACTGTCGTGCCTCCTACCGGACGCTCACCGGCTGCCCCACCGACAATTACCAGGCGTGTCTGGGCTCCTACGCGGGCATGATCGGTAAGCTGCCCCCACCCGGGCTCTCGGTGGCTCCTGGCTGCCCCAGGCTCAGTTAGGGACCGAGGCCCAGCTCAGGGCCGGCGGGTGGACAGCCTGAGCTGGCCCCTCTCTGCTGTGATGGGAGCCAGAGGTTTATCATGGGGGAGGAGGCCCCTGGGGCCTTAGGAGCTTCCCAAATAAGAAGAAAGGGTAACATTCATTGTGCAACATTCCAGACGCTGTGCTAAGCAGTTTACAGGGACTGTCTTATTTAAGTCTCACGGCAGCCCTTACTAGGCAGGGGGTGGGGCTCCATTTTACAGATGGGAAAACTGAGGCTTGGGGAAGCTAAGTAACTTGTGCAGGTTCACCCTGCTGGCCAACATTGGCACTGGGATCCAAACCCAAGAGAGAGCCTTAGCCTCCCTGACTGGAGGACACATGCTCTGCTTGTTGGTGAAAGAGAAAGCGAGGGCCCGTGCTCTCGGGTGCGGGGTCGGGGGGCTCCTGGGTATCCCCTCTGCCGCCCTGGTCTGTCCTTTATGCCATGCCCCCATGCTGACCCCCTTGGTTTGGAATGTGAGCTGGGATATATGTGTGTTGAGGGGCAGGTGGATGGGAGGGAGGGTGGTGTCCGAAGCCTCTTCTCTGATAGGCCTGGGGTCTGGGGGCCCTAGGGGAAGCCTTACTGTTCCTCTCTCCTTTGCCTCCCTTTCTCCCTGCCTAGGGTTCGATATAACACCCAACTACGTGGACTCCAGCCCCACTGGCATCGTGGTGTCTCCCTGGTGTAGTTGTCGTGGGAGTGGAAACATGGAGGAGGAGTGTGAGAAGTTCCTGAGGGACTTCACCGAGAACCCGTGCCTCCGTGAGTCCTGCCACGTCCTCTGCAGCCAGCAGCCACCCCCCACCCCGCCTATCCCAGGGGGCCCTGGAGCTCTGCCTGGCCATTCCCTCCTTCCCCTTGCGGTGGCCAGTGACACCTGCAGGGCTTCTCCAGCAGGGGGGTTGCCTGCGGAGACCATGGGTTTTGTGCTCTCGGAGATTCACCCTGGAGCTGTCTGGAGGCCACTGGAGGCCCTCCACCTATGTCAAGTCAAGGCCGAAGGTTTCTGGTCTGTGATCCTGACAGTCTCAGCCAGGTTCCTTCAGGCACAGCCCTGGGGTGAGGTCTTAGCATCTGTCACTTTTCCCTTTAAGGATCGATTTCCCCTTGGAATTGGAGTGTCATCAAACTCCTAATCCGAAGGCTAGAGAGAAGGAAAGGTCAGCCACAAGCTCTGCCTGCCTGGTCTTTCTAGTCTGACACCCTCGCTATCCACACCCACCTGGAGATCTCCTCCCTCTTTCCTGCCTTCTTTTCTTCCTTCCGTCCATCTGTCCATCCTGCCTTTCTGACAGCACGGGGGGGCTTAGAGATGGAAGTCACAGTGTTTGTCATTGAGCAGCTCACCCTCTGAAGGAGGTGCACTGTCAGGGGGTCACAGCCATCACAGTACGGTGGGGGAGGAACCGTGCTAGCATGGAGGTCTGCAGAGGGGTCTGCAGAAGCCCAGGGTGGGGCTGCCCAAGTCAGCCTGGAGGAGGGGTGCCCTGAAGGCATCTCAGACCCACTTGGGGATCACTGGCCACCGGTCAGCTGAAGGGGCAGGGAGGGCCTGCTCGTCCGCTCTGGGCAGAGGTGGGTTTCAGGAACTGCAGACCACTTAGCCTTGCCACACTGCATAAGGATGCCCAGGGTCACCTGGACAGGTGGAGAGAGTCCTCCTGGTGAGGGCCCTTGAAGATCTGGAGGCGTTTGGATCTTAGGGTCCTGCAGGTGGCGGAGGTGGCGTGAAGCTCGCTGAAGGGGTGTCGGCAGGTGGTACCATGGTCAGATCTGATTTCGGAAGGCTCACTCTCTGGTTCTGGTGTGGAGGGGGTGGGGGTAGGGATGTGGTTCGCACAGGTGACCCAACACAGAGTCCGCTAGAGGTTGTTGTAGGTGCTCTCGGGGGAGGACAGCACCCACTGATCCAGAGCAGCGGCGGGGGGTGGAGTGGGGAGGTGGCCTTGGTTGATGGCAAGCGGGTGGTTAGGGAAGTGTCCTGAGTAACCCAGATTTCTGACTTGGGAGACTTGGGTGGAGAAAGATGTCACCGTCAGGACTGGAAACGCAGCGGGAGGCAATGTTGCGGTGGAGGGAGTGGTGCTTAGTTCAGGGGTGACATGATGAACTTGAAGTGCCCCTGGGACTTGGAGGTGGAGCTCCATGCAGGCTCTTGGCCTGGGGACGCAGTTTTGTCCAAGAGGTGCCATTAGTTGGTCCTGAGTGGATTAGTGTAACGGACTGAGTGGGGGGTGGCTGAGGCCACCTGGGGAGGGGGACTACGTCGGGGGCCACGTGAGCGTGGTGGTCCGCAATACTGAATGCCGCAGAGAAGGTGGGCTTGCGCCCTGGGCACAGCCTGCCCCTCGCCTCCTGGCTCCCCACACCCCACTTCTCCTCCTGTTTTCCTCTTCATTCCGCATCTGGTACATTTCCTTTATTCCGGTTTCTCTTTTTCAACTTCCTTCCTGCTCTTTTCTTCTCTCAATATGAGACCTTGGTAGCTATCTGAAAGGGAGCTTCAGCCAAGTTCGTTTGGACGAGTTCCACCCTGCCCCCAGCTCTGGGCTATCACAGGGAAGGTCAAGTTTGGGATGGCAAGGGGCAGAGTGATGGAGCGGCCCCTGATTTCTCTGTGTCTCCTGCTCTCTTTCCCCACAGGGAACGCCATCCAGGCCTTTGGCAATGGCACAGATGTGAACCTGTCCCCTAAAAACCCCTCATTCCAGGCCACGCAGGCCCCTCGGGTAGAGAAAACGCCTTCTTTGCCAGATGACCTCAGTGATAGCACCAGCCTGGGGACCAGCGTCATCACTACCTGCACATCTGTCCAGGTGAGGGGATGCAGCTCTGCCGCTGGGGAAACGGAGCCGGGGCAGTCTGAGGGCTTAGAGAATCACCTGACGCCAGAGGCGAGGTGGGAAATTACAGCCTGGGGACCCGGGACGGGGCGTGCAAGTTCCTCCCTTTGGATCAGGACCCAAGAGGCAGGAAGAGCTGATGCGGGCTACTTTTCCATGATTAATTCACTAACTATCACCTTGCAAGTATCAGACACCTGTTCTGTCACAGGATTGTACTAGATACCACGGGGGTGCCGGAGAAATGGAATGGTTACCATTTATTAAGCACCTACTAATTACTGGGTACTGTGCTAGTAGACTCTACCTATTTACTGGGTACTAATTACTGGGTACTGCGCTAGTAGACTCTACCTATTTCATTGATTCTCACACCATGACCTGTTGGGATTCTTGTTGTACATGCAGGAAACTAGCCCAGGGGTGTTAGGCGACACACCCAAGGTCACACAGCTGGTTAGTGGTGGAATAAGATTTCAAACCTACATCTGATTCCAAAACCTGTGATTTTCATTTGTTTGTCCATCCGTCCATCCATGCATCTATCCATGCATCCATCCAATTTGTGTCATGCATGCATTGTGTTCGACGTCTTATGTGAGATGCTAGGGAGACACTGGTGAATGAGGCTGATGCAGTCCTGTGTTTTGTGGTCCTTGTGGTCTTGTCGAGGGTCAGACAGTTCAACAAGCACCAGACGTGGGCTGCGGTCAGTGCCACAAGAGGAGACCACGTGGGTGGCATTGTGGAGACACACCACAGGGCTCCCCACTCAGCCTTTCTCTCTGCTGAGCTATCCTCATGCTGTCACACCATTTGCTACAGTAGATTCTTTGCTTAGGATGTTGGTTCTAATCAGAACGTGACCCCCACACACACTCATACACACTCTCTCTCACACACACTCTCACACACACTCATATATACTCATATACACACTCATACTATAGAACAAAGAGTTTAAAAGAAGACCTTGTGCAGAATATCAGGGAAAACAGAGGAGGGGGGAAACAGTAAGGGTGTGGTGGTGGGGATAAGGGGATGTTTCAGGCGGGAATTGGGGCTGGAATTGCTAAGGAGAGGTGGGGTCTGGAGTCCAGCCAGTGAGAGCACAACGTGAGCATAGGTTTGGGGACTGGGGGAACAGGCCCGGCTGCGTGTGGCAATGAAGATGCCAGTCTGAGTGGGGCGGGCTCGTGTGATCACCAGTGAGCACTCACTACGAAGTTTCAGTCTTGCAAGATGAGTAAGTCCTGGAGAACTGGTTACAGTGATGGTGACTGTAGTTGACAGTGTTGTACTGTGTACTTGAAATTCGTATAGACCTTAAGTGTTCTCAGTGCAAAAAAAAAAAAGCACAAAAAGAAGATGGTAGAAGTGTGAAGCGATGGATGTGTTGATTGACTCGTGGTGAGTGTTTTAGAATATTTATATATATTAGATTGTGCACCTTAAAAATATACTTTTTTTTTTTTTTTCTGGCCATGCCGCTCGGCTTGAGGGATCTTAATTCCCCAACCAGGGATCGAACCGGGCAACTGCAGCGGAAGCGCAGAGTCCTAACCATGGGACCACCAGAGAATTCGCAAATAGATACAATTTTTGATGGTCAATATAACCTCAATACAGCCAGAGATGAAGAGCAGTGGGCTTTCAGAGTGCTGGCATGAGACCCGAGCAGGGATGGGGCCTGGCAGAGGTATCCAGGTTGCCCCGGGCACCCCTTACTGGTGCCCGTCCTGGTTGGGAAGCCCACTCCCCCTTCCCTTCCCGGTGGGCTGTAACAGCTGACCTCCAAGTGCCTTCAGGTCAGGCCCAGCGTGGGCTCCTCCATGCCCCGCTCCCCTCCATTAGGCCGCCCCTCCTGATTTGGGCTGAGGTGCCCGTGTCACCCCTGGGTGGCTTCTAATTACACTCAACACGCTTCAGCGGCTGCTGGCGGGGCTCGGGGGCCACTCCACAGACGGTTGCCAGTTCAATTTCATGCTAGAGTGGCGGGCAGCTCGGCAGGTCAGGGCTGTGTCACCTGTCAGGTGACCAGGCTCTGGCGTGGTCTCTCTGGGCACTGCCAACCTTCCTCCCCAGCCCCTTGGGGCTGGCTCACCGGGGAGATGCCCACTCATCAAGGGCTGTGGACCCTTCCTTAATACTCCCACAGAGTCACTGTGGGCGTGGAGAAGTTCAAAGCCCTGGTCTCATGCCCACCGCAGCCCCCTCAGTGCCTGATGACTCTGACTCCCTTTTTCCCCCTCGCTGTTTCCCTCCAGTGGTTTGCTAAACCATCGCCTGGTTTCTTTCAGCCCCAGCCTGGTTTTCTGCAGACTCACCATCTGGGGGCTTGTCTTACACTTGGTTTGATTCCAGTGAGGTTAACACACGATCTGTATGAGAGATGACGTATGTGAGGAACCTTACACACATGATAGGTGTTTTGAATCCTGGAGGGCTGTCTGGCAGGGGGCTCCCCCAGGCCTGGCCCCAGGGTCCGTCCACTCGGATGTGTTGACTAAGTCACTCTGGGTGGGACAGCAGGGGCGGACCTCCCAGGAGGAATGGAAGAGAAGCAGACCCTCAGAGGGACCCACCCACGATCACCCTCATACCCCCGTTCTTTCTCACAGAAACTGAAAGGAAAGGGCCTCTGATTCTGTTTTAATTGCGGTCTTTTATTTTTTTTATTCTTTCATTTTTAAAAATTTCTTTATTTTAATTTTATTTTTGGCAGCGTTGGGTCTTTGTTGCTGTGTGCGGGCTTTCTCTAGTTGCGGCGAGCGGGGGCTACTCTTTCTTGCGGTGCGCGGGCTTCTCATTGCGGTGGCTTCTCTTGTTGCAGAACACACGTGGGCTTCCGTAGTTGTGGCGCACAGGCTTAGTTGCTCTGTGGCATGTGGGATCTTCCCGGACCAGGGCTCGAACCCGTGTCCCCCGTATTGGCAGGCGGATTCTTAACCACTGCACCACCAGAGAAGTCCTAATTGCGGTCTTTTATTTTTGTGGTTTTTTTTTTTTTTTAATGTGATACGCAGGCCTCTCACTGTTGTGGCCTCTCCTGCTGCGGAGCACAGGCTCCGTATGCACAGGCTCAGTGGCCATGGCTCACGGGCTCAGCCGCTCCGCGGCCTGTGGGATCTTCCCGGACTGGGGCACGAACCCGTGTCCCCTGCATCGGCAGGCGGACTCTCAACCACTGCACCACCAGGGAAGCCCTAATTGCGGTCTTTTAAATGAGCACCTACTACTCTGTGCCAGGTGCTGGGCGTGCAGAGGGAATAAGCCCACGTCCCTGCCCTCAGCTTGGCTGGAGGCTGGTGTGGGTGGTCTGTCCCTCCCCAGCCCGTGCCCCCTCCCTCAGCTCTGCTAGCTTGGAAGGGCTCCGTGGTGGCCCTTGTGGGGCCTTTGGGAATGACAGCAACCCATGGCCACAGAAGGGAGTCTCTGAGTGAGGGCAGAGACAGGGAGCTGAGCGAGGGAGGGAGGGAGGGAGGGAGGGAGAGGAAGCCCGCACACCCCAGACACCCCTGGAGAGAGCGGCAAGATCACTTACCTCTGTCCTCCTTCTTATCCACAGGTGGACCCTGGGGGAAGCCTTAGGAACCTCCTTCACTGACCCAGAGATGGTAGCCAGGTGGGGACCTCACATGAGTGATTGGATGTTAGCGTCAGTGGGCTCTCCGAGAGCTGCTTCCCGAATCCCAAAGGATGGGAGGCCAGTGTGGACAGTAGCTTGTGCACAGCGCCCCCGGCTCCCGGACAGTTTTCTTTTGGCTACGCTGTGCTGACTCTTCCTCCAAATCCGCTCCCCCAAAGGACTTTCCCACAGTGGGGCGGGGGCTGGAATTGGAGGGACTGTTGTCTCCACCGAGGGGCGGCTGAGCAGAACTGTGGGTGTCTTAGGTACCAGAAAGGAGCCGGCAGCTGGGCAGGCCCCGAGTGGGCCCCGTGTCTGTGGTCCTTGACGCTCTCTAGAGTCTGGCTCTCATACGCTTCCGTTCCTGGCTGTGGTTCCCTCTCCGGGTGGCCCTGCCAGCCTGGGGCTCTCTGGAACTTGGAGAAACTGTGGCAGAATCTGCAGAACAGTGTCTCCCTCTGTCCCTGCTACACACACACACACACACACACACACACACACACCCCTTGTGTGAATTCCCTCCCTCCTGCCCAGTGGTCCCTAAAGCGAGGAATCTACAGGCCATCAACCTTGCACCCTCCTCCAAGGTCCTTTGTTTCTGAAGCCCATCAGGCACCCCTGGTGTAGGCCCAACGGCCAGGCTGAGCAACATGCTGGCCCTTGTGCTCGTCAGTTCCTCTGAGCGAAAGGCGTCTCCTTCCCTTCTCTTCCAACCCTCTGCCTCTGAGTCCTACTTGGATGTCACCTCTTGGGTGGTCTCCTGACTCGACTCTGGCAGAACTGCCTTCTCTTTGCTTAGGGCTCCCGCTTTGCCTCCCTTCAGCCCCCATCACGACGTGTTCTGCTCCCCGCACCAGACAAGCATCCCTGGAAGGCAGGGGCCGCATCACCCCCTGGTAGCCCTTATAACTGAGTGCTTAGTGCCTGGCATCGAGTGGGCGCTCCACACAGGTCAAGAGAAAGAGCCCAGAGTTCCCGATCATCGGATTGATGGGAACTTCCTGCTCTCTGTTCTAGAAAACGGTCTGTTGTGTCGCTCGCAGGCAACTCTATTCAGCTTCCCTCTCTCTCATTGATGCCCTCTGTGTGCCGTGAGGTATGAAGGTAAAGAAGTAGGTAAAGAAGGTGAAGATGCAGGAGGATTGGATAGAAGGCTCTTTTGTCATAAGATGGGGCCTGGACCGGGGCAGTGCAGCGTGGGCAGGGCAGACTGGCAGTGGGTTCCCACTTTCCCTGGACTTGGTTTGTTTCCAGTGTCCTTGGTGTTCCCGGCGGGTGGCTCTGGGCCAGTTTGCGGGACCCTGTCATATCACCTTCTGCAGGGCTGCGGGGCCCTATTAACGCAATCTCCTTTGCTTTCCTTGTCTCCACCAGCCAGTTTCTGCTCTCACCCTTGCTAGTGCCCATCACATCTGGGGGAATTAAAAATGAGTTTGGAGGGCTTGCCATGAACCCTCCTCACCACATGCCGGCCACAGGCTCAGCAGCCGGCAGCCACGTCCGTCTCCTCAGCCCCCTGCCTGTTCCCTGGACGGGTCTCTTACTCAGCACGCAGGCCGTTGGCTGTCAGAGCACGGGACCCAGAGGCTGCTCAGTGTATCCGTCTGCCTATTAGGCATACGTTTCTGATTTACAAATTCGGCTCGTTTCAAAGCTTTGAGAGGCTGATGCATTCCTTCTTTTCTTCCCTCCCTTGTACTCATTCATTTATTCATCCGTCAATGCATTCCCTCATTTATTCAACGTAAATTCTTACCGCACGTCACCCTGTTCCAGGCACTGAGGCTGACCAGCATATGAGGCTGGTACCTTGGTCCTCATACCAGCAGGAGGGACAGGGTACACGCTCAGAGAATTACGGGGCAGGAGGTGATGGGTGCGCCAGGGGGCTGGCTAAGGCGTTATGGACGCAGAGCGGGGAGGCGGCTTTGGGTTGGCAGTGGAAGCACAGGACTCATGGACCAGGTGTACCCTGCCGCTGGGCCTGGAGGAACAGGGAGAATTGAGGACACAGAGATGCAGAGATGTGGAACCGGGAGGGGTGGGCGAGGAGGGAGCAGAGACGGGAGTCAGGACAGTACAGGGCAGCTGAGGAGGGGGGCGGGTCCTGCCGGCTGAATCTGACCTGCTGACTGTTTGAATAAATTAAGTTTTATTGGAACACGGGCCACACCTGAATAAATTAAGTTTTACTGGAACACGGGCCATACCCTATTGTTATGTATTGTCCACGTGCTGCAGGCAGAGTTAAGTTGGGACTGACGCTATGGCCGGCAGAGCCTAAAATTGTTACTCTCTGCCCCTTTGCAGAAAATGTTTGCCTCCCCCTGACCTAGAGGAACACAGGCCGTGCGTTTGGGAGAACGCAGTTTTCTGATATGGGAAGGAGCGGGTGGGGAGTCAAACCTAATTTTCAGGTTGAACTGGTGAGTGTGGAGAGGCCGCTGAAGGCTTCTGAACAGGGATGTCTGATGACAAGTGTGATTTGGGAAATTAATCTGACAGCAGGTGGAGACTTGTTGTCGAGGGAGAGTGACTGGGGGACCTGTTAGGAGATTTTTGCAATAGTCAGTGATAGTCAATGGTCATCAGAGGTAAGAAAAGAGGGGTTGTACTAGTGGATGGTGGGGAGTAGAGGAGGGCGAGGTGTGTTACTGGGGGTGGGCGTGTGCAGGACGGAGGTCCCCAAGGGCACTGAGATTTGGGGATGGGGCTGGGGACAGAAGCAGGGGACACAGGAGAGGGCCTGCCAGCCCCGGCCAGGGGTTTTCCCATAGAGACAACACTGGACTTGGTCCCTGGCACCTGGACATGCCAGACCCAGTTTCGGGAGTGTGGACAGAGGTGGCAAGGAAGAGGAGGAAGACGATAATTTCCTTCTAACTTCCTGAGCAAAGGGCCCCTCTGAGAGAAATTTCTAGAAGGATGAATCTTGTCTTTTCTGCCATCCTCCCTTCCTGCCACCAAGATAATCAGGTGAGATAGGCATCAAGGGTGGTCTTGGGGAGGGGGTGTGACCTCAGAGGACAGCTGCACCGTGGGGGGCTTGGGGAAGATACAGCCTCTTTCCCCTCCCATTTGCTGAACTGGGGCAGAGGTGACCTTGTGGGTGTTTATTTCTCTCATCTGGGTGTGAGCAGGGCTGTGACTCTTTCATCTTTGGAACCCCCTGCAGGGGAATGGTAGTGGGGGGGAGTTAATGGTGAAGGAGACGGTGAATTTGAGCCTGAGGCTTGGGCATTAGGTAGTGGAACCTCTTTCTCTCTGCACTTCCCCCATCTGCCACTTTCAGAAAAGGTCGGCTGACTGGCAAACACCCACACTGTTCTGTGTGCCCAGGACTGGGGGAGAGGTCTTGGGCTTGCTGTCGGGGGAGATTACTGCAGCCTTCACCCCTTCGCTGTCTGTTCTGTGTTTTCTGGAAGTCAGGTGGAGGGGTCCACGGGGGCCCAGACTTCTCCCTGGCTTTGCTTGCTGAGCTGTCAGGGTAGAGCTAGGATAGCCCCAGGCTACCAGCTGACCTGGGTCTCACCCTGCAGCCCCAGTCCTGGGAGTTTACTGGATGCAAACGCTGCTTCGCTCTGCATCACGCTTGGGGATTAAGGGGCGTTTATACTTGTCCAGAGCTTTACTGCACCATACGCACGGTCTCATGTATCTCACGGTGCATCAGTGAGGTTCGCTTGACTATCGCTATTTTATAGATGAGGAAACCGAGGTGCCGGTAGATGAAGGGATTTGCCTGGGGTCAGTGGCTGAACCAAGACTGGAGCCCTGGCCTCTGGCCTCTGGGGTCCTTCCTTGGATCAAGGGGCTGTGCCACGGGGATGGGCACCAAGGCTTAGGACCCCGCAGTCTAAAAAGGAAAGGCTGGGATGGGTCTCTGAGGACAAAAATCTGTAAGCTGGGTGTTGTAGCACTTGGAGGAAGTACTTGAGGACAGTGAGAGGAAGCCCAGTGTGTCACTGGCCACTCAGCACATGTTCAGTGTGTGGCAGGTCAGCCCTGGAGCCTGCCAGATGGAAATGCCATTGGTTCAGAAGGGCTTGGGCAAGTGCTGTGGATGACGGATCCAAGGTGGGTCACTGAAGGGGCATGGGGAGGGGTCCTGTCCTGATATTCATAGAGCCCAGTCCTTTTACCCAAACCAGGTCCCTGTGGCCTGTCAGAGACCACACAGTGGGTTGGATTCCTTTGGCCCTGTTCCTGGGAGGTGGCATCCCTCTCTCCCAGTAATATGGGTCAGAGGACAGGATGAAGGGGTCCTCTCCTGTTTCTTCTCCTCCCCCGATGCTCCCTCCCTCCCCCTCTTCCCTACCTGGTGCTCCTGTCTCCTTGGGTGCTGTCTTTCCCTTTTTCTCTACTTCATCCCTCCTCTCATTTCCTCTTACTCCTATCCCTTTCCTCCTTCTCCTCTTCCTCTTGCTTCCTATCTAATATTTGCCAACACCCCCTCCTGTGTCTTCCCTCTTCAGAGGAGGCTATCAAGTCCCAGGCGGCTCCAGAGCTGAGCGTTCAGATCCCACCTCCTCCCCCCACGGCTCCTCTCTGTGTGGTTGGCCAGGCTAAGTTGTGTCCAGGTCTGTGCCCAGGACCCGGGGTTCCCTGAGAGCTGGCATCCTGTCACAGAAGGTCAGGCCAAGAGGTCGTCTAGTTTAGCTATTTTCTCAAACCTTATTTATTTTTAAGCCACAGACTATTTTTTTTTCCTTTTTTCGCAGTACACGGGCCTCTCACTGCTGTGGCCTCTCCCGTTGCGGAGCACAGGCTCCGGACGCGCAGGCTCAATAGTTGTGGCTCACGGGCCCAGCCGCTCCGCGGCAAGTGGGATCCTCCCGGACTGGGGCACGAACCCATGTCCCGTGCATTGGCAGGTGGACTCTCAACCACTGTGCCACCAGGGAAGCCCACCACAGACTATTTTTAAAAATAATTCTGTATATAACTTCAACATATAAAACAAGTCAAAATAGAGCTTCTTGGTTGAGGTAGGGGGGAGGACTGGGATCCCCAGCTGTCTGCCTGTGATTCCACACAGCCTCCTGTTTAGTGAGCACTGTGGGAGGGGGCGCCAGGGAGAAGACAGGGACCCTGGAAGGGGCGGAGACACGGCTGCTGTACCTGCAACAGTTAGAGCTGGAAAGGCTGCCAGGAAATATAGGTGCTGGGCTGCGTGGCACAGACCCTGACAGGCTACAGGATGTCATAGGTGGGGACCTAGCTGGGGCTGGGAGTTGCTCAGGGAGGTGACCGAGTGAGGATGGTGGGGGGCAGTCAGGTGTAAGCTAATGGTGACAGCACAGCCTCTGAGGTGGGGTGGGCAGGCTCCATCAGGCAGTGACCTCCCACAGCCCTATCTGGAGCTGCACTTGGTCCTGGGCAGTGGAATCCAGTCCTTGGGTCTGCAAGGGCCTCCGAGCACACACCCTTCTGCAGGGATGCAGGTTGGTGGCTTGGCCGGGCTAGATCTTGGCACCCAGAGTCACTGGTGCTGAGGTCTTATACAGGATCCTCCTTGGTTGAGTCCCTGATTCTGTCTCGACTGCACTCGTTGTCCCCATGATCACATTTCTACCTTCGGTAGTGACTCTGCTCTTGGCTGGGCCTTTGTGTGACAGCTGGGGCCTTGTTTAGCTGACCAGATGCCCTGGGTGGTAGATTGCCTGTGATGTTCAAGGCATCATTCATATCTCTGGCCAAGAGCAGTGGTTTAGGCATAATTTCTTGGGCTTCCCAGTTGCTTCTGGTGGCCAGAGCCATTTGAGGCCAGTTTAGAAACATCACATCTCCCAGCTGGTTCCCATGGGTCACTATTATGATGGAGACAGCAAAGCGCTGCTTATCACACCTACCCTCTGGTCCTCATCCAGGTGGTGTGCCAGGGGTGGAAAACCCTGGAGTCATCACCAAGCCAGCTTTCCTTCCTCATTCCTCACCTGGACCACAGAGCTCCCAGGTGCCACACAACTGTTTAGGGTGGAACAGCCAACACCTGGCACCATGGCCAGATGTCCGCCTAACCTGCCCCAGTGGCAGACATCACTAATCAATCACAGCTCTCTTCCCCATGAGCCCCATGAGGACTCATGATTTTTCTGGAGCTGGCACTGGGATGCTAGTTCTGATCTGTGGCATTCATTCATTCATTCATTCATTCACAGATATGTTAATGAATGGTGGTTAATAAACAGTAACTGAGTATAACATTTATTGAGCTGCTGTTATACAAGGAAAGAAAACATGGTCCCTGCTTCATCCAGAGGAACTCTGAGTATGGTAGACAGACCCGGGAGTGGCTTATTATTTTATTAGGCTGTAAGTGGGAGAGCAGAGTTAGAACTCCCTTCTTCAAGAGCCCTGATCACTGAGAGTGTCGGAGAAGGGCAAAGGTCTCTGTGCTGCCAGTGCTCTTTACGTGTACACTGTGATGTCAGGGGTGGGCAGCAGGGCCATGGAATGTGTCGTCTCATCTGAGTCATGGGACAAAGCCCGGCCAGAGACCCAGCCCCAGTGATCCATCCTTACTAGCGCCTTCTCTCCCACAGGAGCAGGGACTGAAGGCCAATAACTCCAAAGAGTTAAGCATGTGCTTCACAGAGGTGAGTGAGGGCCTGAGTGGGGGTGGGTGCTGGGGGCTGGGCCAGAGTGGGTTGTTTTCCAGGAGTGCCTTGGACTTGAAGCTCCCAGATTCCATTGCATGGACTGGGCTGGCTGAGCTTCTGGCCCACCTGGACCTTGGTAGGTGCTCACTCTGTTGGGGGTGAGGGTGGGTGGGTATAGATGTTGCAGCCAGGGCCCTTACTTGTCTCTTGGGTGAGACGCAGGAGGCCGCTCTGAGCAGAGGTCCTGGCAAGCCTTCCTGGCTCTTTAAGACAGGTGTTCCCAGCAGCCTGCTCTGTGCTGGTTCTGTGACATTGAGGAGGTGGAATGATGGCACAGGACGTGGGCCCTTCCGTGAAGGAGCCCCAGCACAGGAGTAGATCTGTGACTATGTATATGTATAGCGTATATATAACTTAGAGGAGAAGTAAAATTAGTGAAAGAGTCTGCAGAAGGAGGGAGAGTTCAGACAGGGGTGTGCAGTGGAGGCTCTGTGGAGGAGGGATTCCAGCAAACTTAGGAACCCGGAGAACGTAGCTTCTCTCTTCACCCCTCCCCTCCCCTCCCTTCCCCTCTCCAGAAGCAGGTCCTGTGGACCCCGGGACTTTCTTCCTTTAGATCTTTATACCATCCCCATCCTCGCTGGTCTGCATTAGCCAGGCAGGGAGAGCAGCCCGTTGCCCTGGGGGCTGCTGCCTTGTTCCCCGAGTAGTCAGCTGAGGCATAGCCCAGCTCCATGGAAGCCTGGCTCTGCGAAGAGGGTCCCCTGGGTGACCAGGAGGGCAGGGGCCTTAGTGCTCCACTTCCAGAGTCTTTTATTCTTTTTTTTTTTTTTTTTTTGCCTGATCCCAGCCCTACTGACTCGTTTGTCCTTCTCTCTGCTTCTGTTCCCGCTTCTGCCTGGCCACAGCTCACGACCAGTATCATCCCAGGGAGTAAAAGGGTGGTCAAACCTAACTCAGGCCCTCGCAGAGCCAGACCATCGGCTGCCTTGACCGCTGTCTCCTTCCTGATGCTGAAGCTGGCCTTGTAGACTCTGGGAGGTTTCCGAAAGCTACACGGACGAGCACACCCGCCTGACAAAATGGAAACACACACAGACACACACACACCTTGCAAAAAAAAAAAAAAAAAAAAAGTCTTTTCCCACCTTGTCTCTGAACCTGTCTCCTCCCAGGTTTCTTCTCTGGAGAAGTTTTTCTAAACCAAACAGACAAGCAGGCGGGCAGCCTAAGAGCTGGCCCAGAGGTCCCCTGGCAGGGGAAGCCCAGTGCTGAGGAGGGCACAAGGGTCTAGAGATGCCCTTCACTTTCTTCTGGTGTTTTCCTCTCTGGACCCTGCTGACATGAGAGACCAGGATGACATCCCCACCGCCTAAGGGACATGGGCTGGGGCAGGATGGCTGCCGCTCTCCTCAAGCTCCCCATTCTGGGGACCTGCCGGGGGCTGGCGGGGGACGTCAGGCAGCAGAGCAGCGAGGCTGCCCGCCTTGGGGTCCAGCTGGGTACCTTCAGCACCTCCAGCTGGCTTCAAGGATGGAGGTTATCTCGCCTCCCTTCTCTGAGGGCTGGATCTGACCTGTGGAGGGTTGCGGTGCTGAGCCCCCTTGACCTCCACTGAAGCACAGGGTGGGAGGCGGGGCAGTTCCAGGGGGCTTGGGAGCCCAGCCTGCCTGGGATATCCCGTTGGGGGTTGGGAGCAAAACTTGGATACCACCTCAAGGCTGATTCTTCCTGCTTGGTGGCAGGAGTTTTGAAATCAAAGAGAAATGATTTTTTGTCCAGTCCCTTGGTTTCTCTTGGGTCCATTTGGTGGTTCTCCCTTGGGAGGGAGGGGCTGGCGCTGAGAGCGGCAGAGAAGACCACCGGGGCCCGTCTACCTGCACCACACTCTGGTCTCTGCGGCTCTCTCCAACTCTTTTCTCTCTGCCTCGCTCTTCTCTTTCCTCATTTCCGAGACGTATGCACACTGTATGTACATTACACGGCTCCTTTCTCGACATATATGTATATACACATCCGTATACATATATCGTGTGGTTCCCCCTCCTTTCCTTTTTTTTAAGGAACAAAACTAATGAAATAATACCCTAACAGATGATCGAAAATGTATTACTGTAAAGTTTATTTTTTTTAATAATGTTGTCTATGATGGGAAACGAAGGAGGTTGGCTCCCTGTGTCCCCGCCCCAGTCGGGTTGACTGGGCAGCGGAAGAGGGTTTCTGATCTATATCACGCTTAGCAGAGGCTCCAATAAACGTACTAGGAAGCAGTCTGCCCTTCTGCCTCACTCTGGGTGTGCCTTTGCCCCTATTTTGTTCTTGGCCCAGTGCCAACCTCGTGGCTGCTTCCCCGGGGGCTCCTGGTGGGCCTTGGGAGAGCGTGTGTGTCCGCGTGTGCACACGTGTGTCTGTCGTGTGTGCTCGGTGTGGGTGATAGAACTCTGTTAGGACACGGTGGGGCTGAGGTCCCAGCTGTGCTGAGGCTGTGGGCTGTTCACCTGTCATCACTTCCCTCCCTTCCCAATCGGCAGCGATGCCCGTTGGTCCCAAACTGGAAGAGAATGAAAGTAGCCGTGGGGATGGGGGGGGTGGAGACAACCTGACATCACATCTTGCAGATGTTTTTGTTAGAAGGCTGCCTGGGTGGCCCTGTGAGGCGGCACAGTTTGTCTTAGGTAGGGTGGGTGGTATCTTCCTGCTGCGACTCCTGTTTTTTTTTTTAAGGTATGTGATTGTGAAGGCAGAGACCTGGCCTCTTGGGTCCCAGCAGAGAAGGAAGACAATTGTAGTCCATCCTTTTTCTCTTTTTCTCCGTTTGCCACCCAGGCTCTGCCCGGACCTTGGGCCTGCCATATTCTCTTGGAGAGACTCTCCTTCAGAGAATACTAGGGGAATGCCTGCTGGCCGAGTGTGTGTGTGTGCATGTGTGTGTGTGCGCATGCGTGCTGGCGGATGTGGCCTCGTGTGTGTTCAGGGCATGTGTGAGTATGCACACAGCGGCAGGCAGGAGGGAAGACTGCCAGGAGAAGGGATGTTCCTTGTGTCAGCATGACCTTCAGGGCTGCACAGGATCCCATCCTGTCACCCCTGGGAGATGAGATGCTTCTCTCTCCCAATCCTGGGTCCCCCCAGTGGCTCTTGTTCCTGGCTGCACACGCACTAGGAACATTGGTCCCTGGTGGTGATCAGGTTGGTGTGCTATGTTCCAGCCTCTGATGGAGGGACAGTGAGCCAGCCTGCCCTCTTCCCCAGCCACCGCTGGCCTTACGTGGGTAGAGCAAGGTAGAGCAGCTGTGGCATTCAGCTGGCAATCCATGTTCTTTGCAAACAGCAAGGACTGATTCACTTAGAAGGCTTTGGGAGAAGTTGGCTTATAGAGTCAGTGGGAGATGGGAGGACCAAGGGAGGCTCGGGCAGGAACCAAAGGACATTTGAAGGGACAGAAGGAACAATCTACAGGGTCAGCGTGCCACTGTCTCTGTGATGAGCGACAACCAACCATTGTCATCCAGCTGGCTCAGCTGGGGCCTTGTGCCTACCTCCTGCCCCACTTGGGTGGGAGAGGAGGCTGTATGTCACGTCTGGCCTCCCTAATGGGAGGTAAGCCCTTGGCTTGCATCATGGGGGAGAGAAAATTTCCCCAAATGAAATGGAGGTGCCATTATGAAGGAGGAATAGAGGCTGGGCAGCTTTACTCTGCCTTAAAACTTCTCCCCACCCAGGTATCACATAGCTGAAATTTTACCATTAAATATTCATTCCTTTGGTTGAGATGATTCCCGTTCTCCATGATCCTCTCAAAATATGTAAATAAAACTGGGAAGAATAAAGTTTCATTATCTTAATGCTAATTAGTTTAATGGCTTGAATGAATCTTAGTAACATTAAGGCATTTGAGCCTACACTTTGAAGTTAGGCTGGGGGGACAGATAAGTGAAGAGAAGCAGGAAAGGAATTGAGACAAGATTGGTAGGGGCCACCGGAGATCTGAAATTACTTTCGCGTTCTTTCGGGGAGAGTCGTCCACATGGAGTACAGGCCCACTGTGCCTTTACTGCAGAGTCAGCAGTCTGTAAAATGAGCTTTTTCTTTTTGCCACCAGCCCCATGGGGACTGCTGATCTGGGATATGCATCTGTCTACAAGGCTGTCTTATCCTGTTTTCTAAGCTCTAGTATATTGTCAAAACTGAAATCCTATAGGGATACTTCTGTCCTCCCTGGGGAAGCTTCCAGCCTGGGGCAATTGTGGTTCTGCCCAGAACCCAGACATCAGCTTCCTGCCTGGCTCTTGCCCTGCCACCCTCCTCTCAATGAAGCTGGGACCACTCGACTGGGCTAAAGGCCTAGAAGAGACCCACAGCGGCAGTGGGGGATCCAAAGAGGCTGGTTCAGGGGCTCAGAGGACTTGGCATCCAGCGGGCCGCTCCCTGGCCCTGGGTGGCCCTGGTGTGTGGGCCGCACGGCTGGTTCCCTGCCTTGTTCTGAGATCAGACACAGAGTTGTTATCTCAGTTCCCTGCACCCCAGGCCCTGTTTGGCAACACGGGTTTCCCAGGACTGCCCAACGCTGCTCTCATGAGTCCTTCCAAGGATTTCATCCCCAGGCCCCAGTTGGGCCCGGCTGTGGCAGCTCCAGGGCGGGAAAGAGGGTACGTTTGGGGGTGAGGCAGACCTGGGGTTGAATTCCAAATCTGCTGATCACCAGCTGGGTGACCATGTCCAATGTGAGCCTCAGCTTCTCATCTGTGAAAAGGGGCTGGCAGCCCTGCCTCATGAGAACGGTGTTGGGATTAAACGGGATATCCTGCCAAGTGCCTGGCACTCAGCTACGCCCCTCCCTTCGCCCCGTGGCCACATGACGCTGGGCCTCTGTAGATTCTTAGCTCCTGCCTGGCCGGCCAGGGTTCCTCCTCCTGGCAGCGGGAGGAGCGGTGCTGGGGTCTGCCCTTGGAGCTTCTCCCTCCTTCCTCCTCCTCTCTGTGTCCTGAGATGTTTTCACGGATTCCCTGCGGCAGAAACAAGACATGATCAGGCCCCCGGACTCTGCTCTTGGAAGCATGGCCAAGTGGAGTTGAGAGGGCGGCGGGGGGGGAGGTGAGGGAAAAAAGGGAACTTCCTCCCGTATGTAAAGCAGAGTTGATTTGATCTGCGAGTCACTGAGGACAGTGGCGACAGAACATGCAAATGTCACGCTCCCTGGAGTCCGCTGTCTGAGTGGCCACGCCCTCTCCCCTCGGGAGGGCAAAAGGTGTGCCTTTGCCGTGGGTGCACCAGCTCAAACCTGAGCCCAGGACGCATCGACTGGCCGTGGGAGCTGGGGCAGGCAGGCTGGCGTGGCATCCCGGGTGGGGCCCAAGGCAAGACCAGAGCAGCTTCACCCCCAGGGGTTTTGAGGAACTCCCTGCAGGGAGGGAGCCCCAGGTCCGCAACCCAAGCTTTGGGGAATGAGTTCTGAGTCATCTTGACGCTTTGTGAGCAGAACCGCCTCCCCTGTGACTTCCCTATAGGAAAAAGGGCTGGCAATGAGGCGGGAGTCTGAGGACATATTCAAGTCCATATTCTCTCCTCCTGAAGTCTGGGGTATACCTGGAGAGGCTGTCAGGGGACCTGGGCTCAAACTCTGGCTTGGCCACCCATCAGCTAGTGACCCTAGCTAAGTCACTGAACTTCCCTGAGCTTCAGAAATGTTGCTCTAGATTGGGGATTGGCAAGCATTTTTTTTCAAGGGCCAGGTAATAAATACGATAGGCTTCGTGGGCCATGGCGTCTCGGTTGCCACTACCAACTCGGCCACTGTAGCTCGAAAACAGAGGCAATACGTAAGTGATGGGACCTGGCTGTGTTCCAATAAAACTGGATTTACAAAAACAGACCCAGGCTGGAGTTGACCCCCCTGTTCTAGATGGTCTCTGAGACCAAGCTCTCAATCCCAGGCTCTCTGACCATAGGGCTTTGGTGGCAGGAAGTGATGACGGGTGGTGGGGCTGAAATCATCCACAGGTCGGAGGAAGAGAGAGGGCAGGTTGCCATCGCGACAGGGAGGTAAAGGCAGATGAGCTGGTGGAAGGGGACGCTGGGAGGAGAAGCCCCACATTGGGCAGGGGCTGTGAGGGAGAATCCAGGTAGCCTGTGGGCCATACAAACATAGGTGTGGTCTGGAGCACGAGGGCTGCACGGGTGATTTTGAAGTTGTCCTCTGTACAGGGGCATCGGGCCGGGAGGGCATGTGAGGTTGCAATTCAGCTGCTCTCAACTCATCCATCCGTGTAGCCACCTGAGCCCTAAGGAGGGGGTGCCATTCCCTGGTCTGCAGGAAGGCATCAGAAGGACCTGTGGTCCAGGGCAAGGGAAGCTGCCGCTCCAGGGGTGTGAGGGGAGAAGTTCAACCGTGAATGCAGAGAAGGTCCAGCAGGGCAGTGGGGCTCTGAGAGCCCCCACGTGGCTGTCGGCAAGTCACTTAACCTGGCCGGCCCCCACTTTCCTCGTCTACAAAGGGAAGGGTCAGAGACGCTGCTCTCCAAGGTTCCCGTCCACAGTAGGATTCTGTGATTCTATGACCGCCGGCTATTTCTGAACTCACCAGCCTGGCACGGAATAACTTGGAAGGAGGCGGAATTCATCTCTCTTTCAATAAACACCACCCTGCTTGGCTGCTCCAATTTTTCACCCATCATCTTATGCAGAACTGCAGACTGCTGCCTTGGGTCTCATTCTGGGTATGGCGGACAGTAGTGCCCCTCATGCTTTGCCCCATTTCCTCTTTTCAGACAACAGTGTTTCCTGGAAAGTTCATACCCATCGGCCACATGGCGCACCCACCGAGCCGGCCGTGGCCTCCCTCCCTGGGTAGGGTGCTCTCTAGTCACCACTTTGACCTGGATCCTGCTGGGCAGTCAGAGGTCACAGAGCCTCCTCCACTGGGACCAGCCAGGCAGAAGTGACTAATTCTCATCTAACGTCCCCGTAGGAGGAGTTTGCATAGTTACCACCGTGAGCATGATTCAGGGTGCTGAAGCTCTTGCAGCCAGAAGAGAGGCTTCCAGGAAAACCTCCCCCTTGATTTTTCCTGAGCCTGGTGGACTGACCTCTCTCCTCTCCTCCCCCGCCCACCCACACGCGGGAACTCGACAATTTAAAATACAGGCCGCGGCTCTCACTCTTCTCCATTTCAAAACGGGAGTCCGGCCTGGTTGGCCAAACAAATCCTTGTGGGATAACACCACTGGCCCAGTCCATCCTTCACTTTTATCCTCAGTGGAAGATGAAATGCCTTTTCTTTCAGGGGCCCCAGTAACCTGAAATCATTCTTAATTCTCACTGTGTTAGAAAGCTGGGTGAGTGTGAGGCCACAGTGACATGAAGGATGAAAAGGCCTGCCTCCCAGAAGTACAGTTATAGCATTTCTACCTGGGGGGCTGCTGAAATCACCTTCTCTCCCAAATGAAGGAGACTTGACTTTATTGATGATTGGAAATGGTCCAGAGATGCTGTCATCCCAGGGGATGGCGATGACCCCTCGCTAGCCCCTCAAACTCACCCAAACCCAGGCATCTCTCTGTCCAGCCCAGGGCAGTTGTGGAAGGACAGGCCTAGAAAAAGCCTGGGCCATCTGGGGAACAGCTACGATTGCTGGGTCCCTCCCTGGCGCGAGTGGAGGTGGGGCTGAGCTAGCGCTGGGGGCCGCATTCCTCTTTGGGCGTCGGCTGGCGGGACTTCCTCCACCCCACCCCATCACCCGCCCCGAGTCTGCCGGGGGAAAGGGACCCCACTCAGAGAGCCGGGTGGGACTTTCTTCCCCACGCATCAGGGGGACAGCTCAGCCTGGCCCCGTCCTGGGCATCTCCATGTGGCCTCAGGAATCCACACCCTCAGCATAAAATTTGATACTCTCAGGACAGTGGGAGGACTGGGGTTGCCACCTCCATCTGAATAACTGTAACTGAACCTGATCATGTGACTGATTCCGGTGGGAGATGGGTGCTCCCGGGGACCCGCTCAGGTTCTGTTCATCATCTGCAGGACCTCTGACTTCTATCCCTGGGGGCTGTTCTCCCAGAGAATTTGCCATCCCCGCCCCCACCCACTCATCCTCTTTGTCAGGCCGGGGCTGTGGCCTCAGACACCTTCCCTTACTGTTGAAGCGACTCCAGAGCCTCCACCTTTGGCAGGTGGGCTCTGAGACCACAGGTGTGGGCTCTGGGTATGGCCCTGGCTGTGCCCCAAGGTGAGCTGACTCCCCATGGCTGTGTCCTGTTAGGAATTCAGCTTGGCGCACACCTAGAATCATTCTCTTCCAGGAAATCTGTCTTTCATCCTCTTCCTTTTGAGCCTTCTTCCGCCTGGCTGGCTTTCTCCCTCGTCACCTTCTGGTGCAGGCATTTTTGTTCAGCATTTGCAGGCCCTGGAGAAGTGAGGCTTTCTCCCTCTAAGTCTTCTGCTTCCGGTCAGGCTGCTCTTCCTCTCAGAGGCTGGATCCAGCTGGGCAGCATCTCGGGGGACCATCCACCCAAAGTCCCTGAACTGGCCTCCCTGTCGCCATCATTGCGTCTGCATCTCCGCATTGTCTGGTCCAGCCCCTTTGTAGGGTACTTTCCCTTCCACAGGGAGTGGAGTTGAGAGCAGAAACTATGAGGTGGACATCAGTATGTTAGGCAGCCTCCTCTGCTCCTGTGGTTTGTTCAAGTATTGCCGTTTCCCCCCTAGTTTCAGCCTCTTCAGATTTCACTGTGCATTTTCTTGCATCCCTCTACAACCGGGGGCCAAGTTCCTCTCATTTGAATTAACTGGGGAGTTAAGGTAGACTCATCTAAATGAATAAAAAATCTAAACTATAGAATCTTGCTTAACAAATATAGTCTAATATCTAAAGTAGGCCTTGAAATGGCCTGGGAGGTCCCCGGGATCTGGTCTGGCTGCCTTTCCCACGTCTTCTCCAACTGTTCCCTCCTGCCCCTACTCTGCTCCAGCCACCTTGGCCTCCTGCTGTTCTTTGAACACACCAGGCTGGCTCCCACCTTAGCGTCTTTGTAGTGGCTGTTCCACCTCCCTCCCTCCCTTCCTTCCTTCAGGTTCCCTGCTCAGATGTCAGCTAATTAAAGAGATCTTCCTTGTCCAAGGCACGCTTCCTTGCCCCCTACTTCAGGACTTCTCATCTTGAACACTTACTTTCCCAAAGTTTATCACACTTATCACCTTCAGATCCACTATACCATACATACACATATATGTTCATGTGTGTGCAGAGTGTGTGTTGGGTATTTATTATCTACTTCCTTCTACTACAATGTAAACTCCAAGAGGGCAGGATCTTCATCTTTTGTGTTTTTAGCACCATGTCCTTAGCACCTACTACAGTGCCTGGCAGAGAGGAACTTCAGCAAGTGTTTGTTGATTGACTGAAAGAAAGTAGATATGGAATTTCAGTGGGTCCCAGGAGAGTGTGCAGGTGGAACACAGAAAAAATGAGGAACAGAAATCTGGAATTAGTATATTGAAGCAGAAGCCTAGAGAGTGCTAGCCTGGGACAACTTTTCCCTTGCTGAAGCAAGTCCAGAGACTACCTAGTATCCCAGGCCACACAGTGTGTCCTCAGCAGCAAGGCTGAGGCTAGAAATCCAGACTCTATTTCCTAGTCCGATCCTCCTTCGGTTTCTTCTCTTAGGTGGTTACATACATACCCTGAAATCTCATTTAAAAGAATTAATTTGCTCAGCAAACTCTGTTCTGTTGGGTAGAATAAGGAGAATTTTGGTTCAGCCATCAAAGCACCGTGGATCTCAGCCTGGTCGGAATTGAGGAGGATGTTGAAGGGAACCCTGTGGGGAGAGCTTCTTGGTAGCGGAGAGAGACTCGGACATCTGTTTAAACAAGTTCAGCTGAGTTCCTCTGCGGGAAGCTTATCTCATAATGAAGCCGACTGTCATCTGGATTTCTGCATCCTGTCCCTTTAAATAACCTCATGTCCTGGTTTCCCCAGCCTCAACCTCCTAGGGAAAAGAAAAAAAATGACATTCCAGTGCAGAAAAGCCAGGCTTCTACAAGTCTCTTTCTGAATTTGCACCAAGAGTGCATGCTCGCTCTGCACTGCGGCCGGGTGTCTTGGTAAATAAGCTGGGAAGTTAGTAAGGAAAAATCAACCCAGGGCACGTGCCTGAGAGTGGAAGTGTTAAGGAGGAGGCTGGTTAGAGAGGGAGGAAAGGGGAGTGGGGTGGGGGTGGGGTTGTTATTTACTAAGTGGGAACTACTGATAAGGAAAAGGGAAACCCAGTCTTAATTGTTCAGGTATGTGATTGAGAGAGGCCATTAGCCAAGGGACAGGGAGCTTGTTGAAAATCACCAAGCCATTATAACTGAGACCAACAGCTGCCTCTCGAAATGGGGAGGAAACTTACAATCTCAGGAGAACCATAAAATGGGAAGATTCCAATGTGCTCTGGTGGACAAACACAACTTCATGAAAAGTCCATTTGGGTGAGGGCCTCTATAGGATAATCATTTTCCTGGCCAATGGTGATAGAGAGTGAGGAACATTGGTCAGTGGCCAGGGCTGGGGTCAGAGGCCAAAGTTCCTCCACCTCCCTCTGGTCAGGGGTCGCAAAGATGCTAACTTTTTTTTAACATCTTTATTGGAGTATAATTGCTTTATAAGGGTGTGTTAGTTTCTGCTTTATAACAAAGTGAATCAGCTATACATAAACATATATCCCCATATCTCCTCCCTCTTGCGTCTCCCTCCCATCCCCCCATTCCACCCCTATAGGTGGGCACAAAGCACTGAGCTGATCTCCCTGTGCTATGCGGCTGCTTCCCACTAGCTGTCTATTTTACGTTTGGTAGTGTATGTATGTCCATGCCACTCTCTCACTTCGTCCCAGCTAACCCTTCCCCCTCCCCGTGTCCTCAAGTCCATTCTCTATGTCTGTGTCTTTATTCCTGTCCTGCCCCTAGGTTCTTCAGAACCATTTTTTTTTTTTTTTTTTTTTTTTTAGATTCCATATATATGTGTTAAGATGCTGACTTTTGAAGACAAAGGAAAAGGGAGGGACCAGGAATGGCCAGCCCTGGGTCTTAAGTTTTCTAAATTTGCTGACGATCTTGTACTTAAAAGGATGCTTCGTGGAGCTCAGTGGATCAGCTCTGTCGGTTTCATGACTGCGGGGTCACACAGGTTTTCTCCTTCTGATGCTCTCGTTCTGCAGTGAGGGCCCCTGGGATATGTGTACACAAGTGGGTATACATGTATATGCGCACATGTAGAAGTTGCTTGTTGGCAGAACACAGAGGGTGGGTGGAATTTTTTCCTCTTATACAGTTCTCTGAACCAAACCCTGAGTTCCTTCGTGGGAAGCTGACTGACTAGCAAATCACAGGAAGTGGACAGAGAAATGACCCGACTGTATGAACGCTGCCTCTTTGGCCTGGTCCTCCATCCACGCAGCTTCCTGTGGTCTCAGGTGACCACGGGGACCACGATTTGTCCTAGCAGTGGCTGGGAGGAAGCCCACTCAGCCGGTGGGTCCTGCTGTCTGTCTGCCTGCCTTCCCGCCCAGGGCCATTTCCCTCCATGGCCCCCATGAAGGTATTCTTCCTGTGATAATTTGCAACTAGTGAGGAATTTAGCTAAGTCCCTCATTTGCCTTTTAAAAATCTCATTAGCTATTTGCACATGAACTCAGAGAGAAATCAGAGGAAGTGTGCATGGGAAGAGAGAAGCATCTACAGAGCAGGCTGGTGGAAGGATGTCCCCTTTCACTTTTCTTGGCTTCCTTGCGCTGGGTGGATATTGTCTCCTAATAAAAGATGGATGGGATTTTTGGACACTGCCTTCCTTCGGATAGAGTCCTGGATGTGTTCTTTCTTTGGAGAATTCTGTGTCTGGCCCTCAGAGCTGTAAGAAGTGGCCATGCCTTTGAGATGGAGGGCAGGCAAAGGGCAGAGGGGTCCTAAAAAGTTCCTCACCACTGAGAAGTAGCAGTTAGTGGGGGCTCTAGCCTAGCTGATCTGCCAGGATGAGCCAGGCTGGGAGGAAAATGTGTAAGGGAGTCAGGCAAGCGGTCCTCCTCCTGGTCTAGGTCACTTGCATCTGTCAGCCCCAGTTTCCTCTTCCATCAAGTGAGTGGTTTGGACCAGGTGTCAGGCAATCTAGAATGAGCAGAGTGGGTAAGAGCTGTGGGTGGCCAACTTGAGAAGATGGGCTGTCTCAACCCGGGCCAGCTCAATTTCCAGGCCTTCAACAGTAAGCTCCAGCGTTGTGACCTTGGGAAGCCACTTTGAAGAGTTGGAGGTATTGGACGAAATGCCTAGTGCAGGGGCTGGTATGTAGCAGGCTCTTAAAAAATAGGTTCCCTTCTCCTTTCCTGGTTTTCTCACTGCCTACTCCTACATTCTTCTGCTCAATTGCAGCACCAAGTTTGGGAACTGGAAAGCCACATAGGGGCACTGCATTAGTTTGATTCCCTGTTTAACTCTGTGCACTGGGTGACGTTCCAGCATCCTACTCTCGGCTCTCTTGGGAGATTGCTGTAAGTCACGGCCACTTGATGAAGGTTTGCACTGTCTGCAGACCCATTCTGGAAGACACTGCCCATTATAGGCCATGTCCCTGAAATATGGATACATGTGACTTTAGACTTGAGTACAGGGAAATAAAGGCTCCCTTGATGTTAGACTACTGTGGAACGGATCGTAGTTCCCCTTTCTGCTTTGGTTGCCAGAAAACTCAACTAAATTGTGTGCTTAGGAGCTCTAATGTCTGAAATACTTGGACTAGCCAACCTTTCTTACACATCCTTCTAGGTAAACTTCTCTGACTCCCCAAGTCTGGGAAAGAGGCTGACTTCAGTGTTCCTGGTGTTCGTGCTTTCCTTCTACAGAACATTATCAGGCTGACTGTCTCATTTCCTTTCTCTCAACACACACACACACACACACACACACACACTCATCACCTTTAAGTTCCCTGAGGTCAGAGAGTGTGTCCTTCAGCTCAGTATGCCCTGCACAGGATCCGGATCTGGACCTTACAAGATACTCAATAAATGCTCATAGAGTGGAGAGATGAATGAATGAACACATGATTAAATAGAACATTTTAGTTCAAATGTCAGATACAATCATCTTCTCTTTCTACTCTCTGGGGTTTGATCTTTTACAATTATTGCACACCTTTATTACAAACACAACTTTAAAGCTTTTTGGAGTTACATAGGGTGAGGGGTATAAATCAATGAACAAATAAACAATGACATTCCTCTTCCACAAAGCCTTCTTTGCCAAGCCCAGCCGGCAAGTGCCTTGGGCTCAGGACCATAGATTTTGGAGAGAAGCAGGATGTGCATTTTCTGGCTCTGTCCCTTAACAGCTGTGTGAACTTGGGCAAGTTGCTTTGCATCTAACCTTCTGTTGTCTGATTCATAAAAATGGAGGTCATAGAATTTCCATCGTGGGGTTGTGGAAGATGCAACAAGACCACACAAGTAAAGTGTGTAACAGAGTACTTGGCCCGATGGAAGCGCTCAGCAAATTTTTATGAGTGCAAAGAAGTCTCCGGTACTGTGAATGATGTGCCCCATGTGTCCTGTGTTCTAACTTGACTTTTAGCCCCTGGAGCCAGGTGCCTCGCCTGATGCTCCTCTTGGGTCATCTTGACCACCTGGCTCGGGACTGGGCTCACTGGCTCTGCAAATCCCCAAATAAACTTCTGACACCATTAGAAAAAGTGTCCAGGCAAATACTGGTCTGGTTCCATGTGTCTTTAGCACAGAGATCTGGGAGGGGCCTTTGAGGCCAGATGGTCTGACTTTCATTTTACAGTGCGAGAAACTGGGGTCTAGGCAAGTGCTGGGTGGCCAGGCTGGCTGGCACCCTGGGCTTCTGACATCAGGCAAGGACACCTTCCCCGTCACCATGTTGCTCCACCTGACCATAAGCAGAGACCCTTGTTGGGGACAGACTGAGCCTGGCCTGGGGTTATGGGCCCTCTGAGCACGGGGCTTCGGGGCGCTGTCTTGAAGCTGCAGTAGTTACCCGAGGTGCAGGCATGTAGCTTCGTGTTTCCAAAGTGCTATTTCACAGCCGTGATCTTGTTTCATCGTCTCAGGACTGTGAAGTAGGCTGGCAGTGGTTTTCATCTGGATTCTCTGAGAGAAGCTTGATGGCCAGAGAGGTTAAATGATGGGGTGGGGATCTCTCAGCCCATGAGCGACCGGGCTGGGATAGGAACTGTAGCCTGGGAGCCTGGGTCACTGTTCTTTGCGCTGTGCCTGGTGGAAATGCGCCAGAGGCTGTGTCGAGCCGTTGGCACTGTCCCTGAAGTTTGCTCTGAAGAAGGTCAGAGCCTGAATCCCAACCAATCCAGCCTGTGGAAGCTGAGGGGGCCTGGCCTTTCAGTGAGGCCTCCTTTGCCCGTGGCTTACATGGGCTGATGGCATCAGGAGCAGACTGGGGGTAACTCTGAAGGCCTTGATTCGTCTCCGGGCTGGGTCCAAAGTCAAACGCTCAGAAAGCATTGCCAAAGACAGCATGAATAATGCGGTAGGGTGGGGATGGGGGCTCGTGTGCACAGCTAAGCCTCTGAAGTTTGCCCTGAGGCTGTATCATGTCTACACACGCATCCATTCAGGGCAGCCACCTGTACACATGCACGGATTGGCATTTAGCAAATTTCCAAATGCGAATTGCAGTATAAAATTAAATTCACATTTAAGGGCCTTTAAAGCATAGCCTATTTATTCAGCAGCTTTTTATGAAGTCCTCACCGATTTATAATCTGTGCGGGAACTCACTCCACATGGCTGAGAGCTGGGGGTTAACCCTTAGCTGGAAGAAACACATCTCCTGGATTCAGACAAAGGAAGCCAGGGGTGGTGACTAAGTCAAGGAGGCAGGTGGGACCTTGTAGGGGGAGGCGGTCTGCCTGCCACCCTCCCCTCCGCCCTGATGACCCACATCTTCCCCTAGTCCTCTGGAAATCCCTGAGGGCCTGGAACCTGAGATGCAGGAAAAATGTATTCATTCTACCCCATTTATCCAGAGCCAGCTATGTGCTGACCACGGGGAGCCCAAGGAGGACCTGCCTTAAAAAGTGCCCAATGGGCTGGCCAGCAGCACGGGCGTCCCCTTTCTGTGTGCGGGTGCCTGGTGCCCATAAAATCCTGTCCCCTGTCCTCTCCCCACACCTTCTCAGGAAGTGAAGAAAGGCTTGTCACCCCTTCTCCCCCACCCACCCCGGGTAGATCCCCAGGCCTTCGGTTCGGCAGGGTGTCCTCCAAAGGTTTTCAATTAAGTCTGTTCTTGGGAGGAAAGTCCTTTCCGAATACTTGGGCCAGGCAAGCCACTTTCTCTGCAGTCTCCTTCTGGAGAATGACGCGGGCCTTAGAGGGTGTTTCTTCTGCTTCTGCTGGGGAGCATTTGTGCTAATTATTTGCCATCTCAGTTACATAACCAGGCCTTTGTCAGCGGTTTTCCAATGGGACTGCATGTAAAGTTGGGATTTGCTGTTCAGCAAGCATTTCTGTTGAATGCTCCGGAAGGCCCACGGAGCTATAATTGTGCTTCTGCCCTGCTGGGTCCCGCGTGTCACCGGGACGCCAACCCAGCCTTTGTGGTGAGCTCAGGAGCTCTCTGTCACTGTGGCAGCCGCTCCAAGGGACACTCAACCCGGGAAACTCTGAGTCCATCTGCGTTGGCGGGGCCCGGCACGCCGACTCTGGCCTCAGCTGCAGCAGGAACATTTATTGGAAGAGGTGGAAAGAGCTCTCCTACAGGAAATGCGACCCCGAGCCCGGCCCTGGATCCTCTTGTTTCATACTAAACTCAAGCTTCAAACCTCGTTTACTAAAATCTCATTAACGGCAATGATAGTGGCTAATTTTAGTTATGTTCCTTTCAGGCATTTTACGTGGGTTTTCTTCCTTAATCCTAATAACAACCCTATGAGAAGGTGTTATTATTTGCTCCATTTTACAGGCATGGAAACTGAGGTTAACAGAGGTTTAATACCTTGCCCAAGGTCACTTAGTTGTGGTAGGTGGTGGTGGTGGAGGCTTGGGATTTGAACCCGGGGCCTCCTGCTGATTGCTTTGTTAGCTTGTCCATTTTCACAAACAGATATTGTATGTTTTCTATGTGTCCAGCACTGAAATGTGAAGGAAGTCCTCACCCTGGAGAAGCTCAGGGTCTAATGGGGAGGACTTCTTGGAAGCATACCACTGGGCGTAGCAAGTAGAGGATGTACAGAGCACACAGCACTCCCAGGAGGGTGGCAGAGCATTAATGACTGTTGGTGTACAGGAAGCGGTCAGGGTGGCCTCATGGAGGTGGCGGGTTGCTTGAGCTGAGTCTGGAAGAATGGACAAGAGATGCTAGGCAGCCAAGGGGAAAAGGGTAACCCAGGAGAAAAAACAGCGTGTGCAGAGGCACAGAGAGGTGAGATCCATTGCTGCCACTGAGCATCTTGCGTTGTTTGGTGTGGCCGGAATATGACCTGCCCAACACCAGCGGGAGGTTCATATGTCTGCAGGAAGGCTCAGATGGATGGAGGGAAGGGCCTACCTGAAAGACAAGGGGCAATTTCATGGATCTCAATGTCTTGCTGAGGCCCTGCTCTACTATCCATGAAGGCTCTTCTCTCTAAACTTGAAAACTTAAAACCCATATTGCACGTTCCCTTTGGTGTCAGAGCCATGGGACCCCAGCCCCTGTATTAAGCAGTTGCAAGCTGTTGAACCCAGCTGCATGCTCTGGGGTGTCTGGAAACCTATCCCTCCTTGTAAAGCCCACTCCCCAGTCTTAGTAGGTAGGAAGCACCCACTCATCTTGTAACTTGTCTTCCTGTGTTTTTCCTCCCCACAGTGACACTTGAGAAATCCTAAATTGGATATTCAGGAGATGATTGAAATTAGATCACATGTTTATCGTGTCCTGCTAAGGTTCTTCAGTACCTCTTATGTCCTCTCATAAAATCTCAGGTAATAGGAGTGAACTAGGAACAATGGGGGTGAACTTTGGCTCCAAAACTATCACAGCAGGAATGGCTGGGGGAACACGGTAAATTCAGACTTGACCCTCACCACACTTATTACCCGTCACACACCTGCCTCAAGACCCTGCAGCTGGAACTCATTCTCTCTCCTCACCCCAGCCCCTGCCATGCTCTTGGACGTGAACATTCGATATCATGAAAAGGTCAATAGTTCCTAGGTTCATTTATATGTTTAATACAATCCCAACAATATACCAGCAAATTTTTCTTTCCCCCTGAAACTAGACAAGGTGTTCTAAGGTTTATATAGAAAAATAAATAAAGAAAAAAACCTGAGAAATAACTTAAAAAAAAAAAGAACAATAAGAGACTAGCCCTACCAGAGAATTTGAAAATACTCCACAGCTTCAGTAATGAAAACCATGTGGCACTGGAAGAGATATGCAGACCAATGAAACAGAACAGTCCCAAGATAGCTCAGAACATACATAAGAAATTAGTAAATGATACAGGTGACATCTCAAATCAATATGGTAGAGATGAAGTTTAGTTAAAGGCTATTGGGACAACAGAATAGCCATTTTGGGGAAAAGACAGATATGGCTCTGTACTTCACTCCATGTATTGGAAAAATCTCCAAGTGGAGCAGAGATTTTTTTTTATATCTTTATTGGAATATAATTACTTGACAATGTTGTGTTAGTTTCTGCTGTACAACAAAGTGAATCAGCTATATGTATACATATATTCCCATATCCCCTCCCTCTTGAGCCTCCCTCCAACCTTCCCTATCCCATCCCTCTAGGTGGTCATAAAGCAACCAGCTGACCTCCCTGTGCTATGCAGCAGCTTCCCACTAGCCATCCATTTTACAATTTGATAGTGTATATACGTCCATTCTAGGCTCTCACTTCGTCCTGGCTTCCCCTTCCCCCACTGTGTCCTCAAGTCTGTTCTCTACATCTGCGTCTTTATTCCTGCCCTGCCACTAGGTTCATCAGCACCATTTTTTTTAGATTCTGTAATTGTGCATTAGCATACGGTATTTGTTTTTCTCTTTCTGACTTACTTCACTCTGTATGAAAGACTCTAGGTCCATCCACCTCATTACAAATAACTCAATTTCGTCCCTTTTTATGGCTGAGTAATATTCCATTGTATATATGTGCCACATCTTCTTTATCCATTCATCAGTCGATGGATATTTAGGTTGCTTCCATGTCCTGGCTAATGTAAATAGTACTGCAATGAACATCTTGGTACATGACTCTTTTTGAATTATGGTTTTCTCAGGGTATATGCCCAGTAGTGGGATTGCTGGGTCATATGGTAGTTCTATTTTTAGTATTTTAAGGAACCTCCATACTGTTCTCCATAGTGGCTGTGTCAATTTACATTCCCACCAACAGTGCAGGAGGGTTCCCTTTTCTCCACACCCTCTCCAGCATTTATTGTTTGTAGATTTTTTGATGATGGCCATTCTGACCGGTGTGAGGTAATACCCTATTGTGGTTTTGATTTGCATTTCTCTAATGATTAGTGATGTTGAGCATCTTTTCATGTGTTTGTTGGCAATCTGTATGTCTACGTTGGGGAAATGTCTATTTATGTCTTCTGCCCATTTTTGGATTGGGTTGTTTGTTTTTTTGATATTGAGCTACATGAGATGCTTGTAAATTTTGGAGATTAATCCTTTACCAGTTGCTTCGTTTACGAACATTTTCTCCCATTCTGAGGGTTCTCTTTTCGTCTTGTTTAGGGTTTCCTTTGCTGTGCAAAAGCTTTTAAGTTTCATTAGGTCCCATTTGTTTATTTTTGATTTTATTTCCATTACTGTAGGAGGTGGGTCGAAAAGGATCTTTCTGTGATTTATGTCATAGAGTGTTCTGCCTATGTTTTCCTCTAAGAGTTTTATAGTGTCTAGCCTTATATTTAGGTCTTTGATCCATTTTGAGTTTATTTTTGTGTAGGGTGTTAAGAAGTGTTCTAACTTCATTCTTTTACAGCTGTCCAGTTTTCCCTGCACCACTTATTGAAGAGGCTGTCTTTTCTCCATTGTGTATTTTTGCCTGCTTTGTCAAAGGTGAGGTGACCTTATGTGTGTGGGTTTATCTCTGGGCTTTCTATCCTGTTCCATTGATCTATATTTCTGTTTTTGTGCCAGTACCATATTGTGTTGATTACTGTCACTTTGTAGTATAGTCTGAAGTCAGGGAGACTGATTCCTCTAGCTCCATTTTTCTTTCTCAAGATTGCTTTCGCTATTCGGGGTCTTTTGTGTTTCTATACAAATTGTAAAAATTTTTGTCCTAGTTCTGTGAAATATGCCATTGGTAATTTGATAGGGATTGCACTGAATCTGTAGATTGCTTTGGGTAGTATAGTCATTTTCACAGTGTTGACTCTTCCAATCCAAGAACATGATGTATCTTTCCATCTGTTTGTATCATCTTTGATTTCTTTCATCAGTGTCATAGTTTTTGCATACAGGTCTTTTGTCTCCTTAGGTAGGTTTATTCCTAGGTATTTTTTTCTTTTTGTTGCAGTGGTAAATGGGAGTGTTTCCTTAATTTCTCTTTCTGAGTTTTCATTGTTAGTGTATAGGATTGTAAGAGATTTCTGTGCATTAATTTTGTATCCTGCTACTTTACCAAATTCATTGATTAGCTCTGGTAGTCTTCTGGTGGCATCTTTATTGTTCTCTATGTATAATATCATGTCAACTACAAACAGTGACAGTTTTACTTCTTCTTTTCCAATTTGAATTCCTTTTATTTCTTTTTCTTCTCTCTTTGCCATGGCTAAAACTTCCAAAACTAGATTGAATAATAGTGGTGAGAGTGGGCACCCTTGTCTTGTTCCTGATTTTAGAGGAAATGCTTTCAGTTTTTCACCATTGAGAATGATGTTGGCTGTGGGTTTGTTGTATATGGTTTTTATTATGTTGAGGTAGTTTCCCTCTATGCCCACTTTCTGGAGAGTTTTTATCATAAATGGGTGTTGAATTTTGTCAAAAGCTTTTTCTGCATCTATTGAGATGATCATATGGTTTTTATCCTTCAATTTGTTAATATGGTGTATCACATAGATTGATTTGTGTATATTGAAGAATCCTTGCATTCCTGGGATAAACCCCACTTGACCATGGTGTATGATCCTTTTAATGTGCTGTTGGATTCTGTTTGCTAGAATTCTGTTGAGGATTTTTGCATCTACGTTCATCAGTGATATTGGATTGTAGTTTTCTTTCTTTGTGACATCTTTGTCTGGTTTTGGTATCAAGGTGATGGTGGCCTCATAGAATGAGATTGGGAGTGTCCCTCCCTCTGCTATATTTTGGAAGAGTTTGAGAAGGATAGGTGTTAGCATTTCTCTAAATGTTTAGTAGAATTGTCCTGTGAAAGCCATCTGGTCCTGGACTTTTTTTTGTTGGAAGATTTTTAATCACAGTTTCAATTTCAGTGCTTGTAATTGGTCTGTTCATGTTTTCTTTTTCTTCCTGGTTCAGTCTTGGAAGGTTGTACTTTTCTAAGAATTTGTCCATTACTTCCAGGTTGTCCATTTTATTGGCATATAGTTGCTTGTAGAAGTCTCTCATGATCTTTTGTATTTCTGCCATGTCAGTCATTACATCTCCTTTTTCATTTCTAATTCTGTTGATTTGAGTCTTCTCCATTTTTATCCTGATGAGTCTGGCTAATGGTTTATCGATTTTGTTTGTCTTCTCAAAGAACCAACTTTTAGTTTTATTGATCTTTGTTATTGTTTCCTTCATTTCTTTTTCATTTACTTTTGATCTAATCTTTATGATTTCTTTCCTTCTGCTAACTGCGGGGTTTTTGGTTCTTGTTTCTCTAATTGGTTTAGGAGTAAGTTTCGGTTGTTTATTTGAGATTTTTCTTGTTTCCTGAGGTAGGATTGTATTGCTATAAACTTACCTCTCAGAACTCCTTTTGCTGCATCCCATTGGTTTTGGGTTGTTGGGTTTTCATTGTCATTTGTTTCTAGGTATTTTTTGATTTCCTCTTTGATATCTTAGTTGTTTAGTAGTGTATTGTTTAGCCTCTATGTGTTTGTATTTTTTTACAGTTTCTTCCCATAATTGATATCTAGTCTCATAGCGTTATGGTCAGAAAAGATGCTTGATACAATTTCAATTTTCTTTCTTTTTTTTTTAACATCTTTAATCCAGCTTGATTTAAGAATCCTATGGATTACTTGTTAAAATTAATTCAGATCCCAGGCCCCTGTCTGTGGTGGGCACCGGGAATGTGTGGTTCCCCATTAGCCCTGGGTTTTCCTTCGAGCGGGAGGTTTGGGAAAGTGCTGAATCTCATCCTTGGCCACAAGGAGCCAATCAGACGAAACTGTCCCCGTGAAGGTCCTGATGCAGTGCCACCATTCTCAAACTTGAAAACCCAGGTCCAAATCTGATGAGCATGAAAATCTCGCTTCTTCCCCTGGGGATCTTGCTCTGCTCCACCACAGGGCTGGTCCTCCCATCCCGTGGAGAATCATGGCACAATTTGATGCCCGGATCCAGCAATCAAAAGCATGTTGTTGGATTTTCTTTTCCACAGTTTGCATTATGAAAATGACAGGCATTTAATTTTGTTTTAAAATATGAAATTATTATGCCCTTGAATATACATTTTCAAACTACACCCCACCCTTCCCAGTGCCCCAGGGAATTCTGAGAGCTCTGATGGATATTCCTATCTACCCACCCAGAGATGTCCCTCACCCATCCCCTAAACCTTGTTCAAGAAAAACAGACAGAAGATGCTTAAAAAATATCCCTCTGGTCCTTTCTCTCCCTCCAGGAACCACTCCCTCCACTTTGGTAGAGGAGATAATGCAGAGGGAGACTGTAGTCCTGAGAGGTGGCCTTGGGGATATTTCTTGGCCCTCGGCCATCTCCCTTTCCTCTCCTGGAGCTCTCCTCCCTGTCCCATGGGCTGTGTGTCTCATAGGCAGGCCACCTTGACTGCCTCACCTCCTTGCTGACTCTGGGTCTAGGCACACAGGCCCTTTTCTTCTGAGGGGTTTACCGCTAACCTTCATGGGGGAGAAAAAAGGAGGAACCCAAATAATGACCATGCAGGCGGTACAGAGTCTGGGGAATCGGGACCGTGGTCTTAGTCCTCAGGTGACAGTTCTGAGGCTCTGAGATGCTATCTGGAAGTTAGGGAGATGTTTGTGGAGAACCTGTGTGCAGCGTGGGCTCCTTAAATCCCTCAGCCTGCTGAAGATGCTGCTGGGAGGACCCAGGAGGGCTCAGGCTGAGTAGCCTTCCAGCTGGGCTCTCTGTGGTCCCACAGCCATGGGGGCAAGATGTTGAGAGCTGGGCTTTGAGTGGCAGTGGCCAGCCATCCACAAGGACAGCCATGGCCCTCCGAAGCCTGGCCCTTTATCCCACCCTCTCCTGGCCGTTGTTTTCCAGCTTGGATTTTTTGGCATCAGGAGGAAAAGGTCTGTCTCCTTACCGTTTCTCCCTGTAGTCCCCAAGCACTAAGGAAAGCACATCTTGGAAAAACTTGAGGTCTTTGCTATACTAATAACAAAGACTTGTGCGCCAGAGATTAGATGGGGCCTGTGATAGGTACTGGGTAGGAGGTGCTGGCAGGAGCACTGCATCCCCACCCCCGTGTCCCCAACACCCCGCTCTGCCTGGATCCACCTGTGACCCTCGCACCCCCTTGGATGCACGTAGGAGGGAAAGTGACTGTGAGAAGTGGGGTGCCCCTCTGCTGGCCTCTGTTTCCTCCCCAGTGAAATGGGGCCGGGGGAGGCAGGCTGCTCCGGGTCATCTCCAGAGTGCTTCCCAGCTGGAACTGACATTCCTGCCCGGCACCCGCCCTGGGCTGGCACCTCTTTGCAGGGAATTTGGGGTGAAGGGAAGCCCCGTTTGAGAGGCAGCATCTCTCGGCCCCTTGCCCTAGAGGACAGAGCAGCTTTTGCTGGACTTGCTACCATGGTGGCGCCAGGCGGTTTAGTTTGCATCGCCGGAGCAAAGATGGGTGCCCGCGAGGCTAAGAGGAAGGTCCAGCATCCCAGGCTGACAGTGGAATGGTTGCAGGGAGACCCGTCCCAGCACCCCCTCCACGGGTCTGTTCTCCCCGAGGCTCTGCTCCCCCAGCTCAGAGGGAGAATAAACAACCCCATCTGGAAGCAGACTTCTTTCCTCCTCTCTTTTCTTTAAATTGGGGCAGGCGTTCAGGCCCCATTTCCTGCCACCCTGTCACTCTCTCTTGGCCTGTTCTCCCAGATACTGAAGCCAAAGCACTAGAGGGAGGGGATCCAGGCTGACGAGCTGGGCAGTTGCTCTCCAGGGGCCCCGCCTTGGAGGGGGATCACCACGTCCATCCCTTCTTCCCTTCCCTTCCTTCAGCTTTATGAGCTCCGGTGGGTCAGGGGGGGATGTCTGGAGAGCCTCCACAGAGGTAGGAGCTGTTGGGAAAGTTCTCATATTTACTGGGGCACAGAGGATTCTGAGATCATAAATGGACTGGCACGTGTGAAAGCTGTTCGGAGGGAACTGCTCACAGGGAGGATCTCGTGGCAGCCAAGGAAGGATGCCTTTGGAACATTCCTACTTTCCTTGGAGTCCCGCTCCTAACCTCTTAGGGTCTCCTCTCTCTCTTTGACACCATCTTGACCTCTCACACTTGTTGACATAAGCCCCCTGTTTTCTGAGCATCACACCCCACCCCCGCCAGAGCCCTCCTCCCAAATGCCACGTGCTCATTGATTCTTTCCAGGCACGGTGACTGAGTG
Source organism: Lagenorhynchus albirostris (assembly GCF_949774975.1). Classification (NCBI taxonomy): domain Eukaryota; kingdom Metazoa; phylum Chordata; class Mammalia; order Artiodactyla; family Delphinidae; genus Lagenorhynchus; species Lagenorhynchus albirostris. The sequence goes on along the minus strand of NC_083101.1, from coordinate 98,675,575 downwards.
CCTCTACGTGCCGGGGGACACAGCCAGGAAGGAGCAGGCGCGCTGCCTCTGAGGAGCTGATGGTCAAGTGGAGGAAAAAATTGTTACCGTGAAAAAGAATGAAGTGATGCCATTTACAGCAACGTGGATGGACCTAGAGGTTATTATAAGTGGAGTAAGTCAGACAGAGAAAGACAAATATATGATATCACTTATATGTGGAGTCTAAAAAAATGATACAAATGAACTTATTTACAAAACAGACATAGACTCACAGACATAGAAAACAAACTTAAGGCTACCAAAGGGGAAAGCGGGGGAGGTATGAATTAGAAGTTTGGGATTGACAGACACACACTACTATGTATAAAATAGATAAACACGGACCTAATGTATAGCACAGGGAACTATAGCCAATATTTTGTAATAACCTATAATGGAAAAGGTCTGGAAAAAAAAATACACACACACACACATATATATATATAACTGAATATATGGTATAAAACTGAATCACTTTGCTGTACACCAGAAACTACCACAACATTGTAAATCAACTATACTTCAGTAATAAAAAAGACCGTTAATAAAGTGATGAATGCCACAGGTTTTGTAACACAGTCCATAGCGTCCAGGAAGGCTACCCATTCTCTCCTTTCCCACCAAGCTCATCTTCCCACAGTGTCCTGAAGTTGGGAGGAGAGCAAACCAATGGATTCATTCTCTCCAGGATTACTTCCACCCCACACAAAGGAGCTTGTTAACCTAACTCGAGAATTATGTGTCCTGCAGGGAAGGACCCTTCCCTCTGGCCCTCGACTACTGTCCTTTTTTTCTTCAAATCTTCAACCTGCACCTTGCTTCTGAAAAGCGGCCAAAATCTCATATAGACAATCAACATAGGGTGTGTATGCGTGCGTGCGTTTGAATACTATTTTTGGAAGGAGGCCGGCGCTGGGAGGGCAGGAGCCTGGATTTAGATTGCTACTAATTAGCTTTGTGACCAGGGCTGATTCATCATGCATCTTTGGACCCCACTTTCTTTGTAAAAGAAGACAATGCTATCTGCCCTATTTCACGGAAGTGCTGCTGGGAGAGGATTAGAGAGTGTCTGTGTGGGCGTTTTACCAACACTTGACAAGGTGCTCTCTGAATGCTAAGGGTCAGGCTTGCTCATCCTGATATGCTCTGTGACACAGGTCTCGAGCCATCCGGCAGGTTGGAACCGAATAGGAGCTGGGGCTCTCTCTGCCCACATCCCTTCGGATCCCCTCCTGGGAACCCTTCTGGGAATCTCTTCCTGGCTCCAGTGAGCTTTACTTTCAACCCTTGCCCCTGAGGAGGATACCCTGGGGTCTGGAAGCTGCCTGGGAACTGTCCCCCCCCCCGCCTTGGTTCTGTCTGTGACCTGGGATACAGGAGTGTACGTTCTGGCTCCTGGTCTCCCCATCAGGATAACTCAGATGTGTAACCGAGCCTGTAGGCATCCGCTGAGGTTACCTTCCTGGGACTTGGCCTGAAGCCCCATTCATGCTCCCTCTCCTTTATAGCTTCTTCCGGGGAGTACTTCCTTAGGAAGTCACTCCCATGTGAATCCTGGCTGCAAACATCAGGGTCTGTTTCTGGGGAGCTCGACTTTGGGGTGGGGAACTATCTGGAGATAACGAGCTAGCAAAGGAAGGGAGAGTGATGAGGAAGGAGACGCAGTTGAGCAGTTATTAAGCACCTACTGTGTGCCCGGCACTGGGTCAAATGTCTAATATGTCACCTAATCCTCAAAAAAACCTGTATGATTGCTAAGCTTTCCATTCTAGAGTTGAGGAAACTGAAGTTCAGAGAGTTTAAACAATTCACCCAGGTCATGAAGTTAGCAAGTGACTTTGAACTCTGGTTCCACACTCTTTCTGCTTCATCCTGTTGCCTTCCTGGGATGCTGTGGCTTGCGGGTGACTGGGGCTGACTTTGGGAGGCACCTGTGAGCAAGGCTGCTCCTTGGGCTAGCCTGGGCCCCATAGTCATATCCCTGAACATGGGACAACCTTGGGAGCCTTTAGTTTCTCCTCTGGAGAGCTCTGTGTGTGTGTGTGTGTGTGTGTGTGTGTGTGTGTGTGTGTGTGTGTAGAGGGGGTGGGGCTGGGGAGGAGGGTGTCCTTTTACCCTCGTAATGAGGTTTAATTACCATCTGTTTTTCAAGGGCTTTGAAGACCAAAAGCAGTGGAGAGAAGCTGGTTTCTAATCCTATCTGTCATAACTCACTCTAACACCAATCAGATGCCTTTTGTCTCTGCATCTTCGCTGTTAATGGCCAGTTGTCTCTCTCGGGACCAGCCACGGACACCCTGCTACATCTCCTGCCAGCTGCAGGGAGTGCGAGGGGCACAGCTGTCCCCTTCTTTTCTCCCTGTCCTGTCAGGAGAAGGGAGCTAAGGCTGTCCTCCTGCGGGCGTGGAACAGATGATGAACGGAAACCTATGTGAACTGGGGCCACTCTCACTTTCTGCTTTCTGGGCCTCTGTTTTCCCGTCTGTAAAATGGACACGATAGCATCTGCCTGGCTTTCTTCACAGAGTTGGTAGAGGAAGGAAGGAGAGAGCAGGCACAGAAACATTAGCAAGGAGATGGTCCCACAGAAACGGCAGGTGCACCCCCTGCTCCTGCTTCCCTACACCAGCGGGAAAACAGCGGGCCTTCCGGAGTGGCCTGTGGGTGGGGAGTGGAGTCCCTGCTCCAGGGCGGATCCTCTGGGCCGGGCACACCCGCAGCTGCGTGCAGTCTGGCCTGCGGCTTAAGTGTCCCGGGGAATTATTTGCCACGTATACAGTGTCTGCGAGAAGGGCCTCTTATGAGTCAGTGTTCAAATATGTTATTGGCTCAATAAACAGAGGTTTGTTGTAAATTAAGGAAAGGAAGTGAGGTGCCTGCAACAGCTCTTGTTCATCTACTGTTTTCTATTAGCGTCGCTTTCCCCTTAAGTAGCGCATAATTCCCTGGTAGCTGCTAGGCAGGCAGCTTGGAAGGGGTTGGGGGGGGGATGTAATTACACTGCACTTGTTAGATAGTTAGAGCTACACAATAAGGTCCAGAGAGAGGAGGGGCAGCCCCTGGGGGGCTTGGCTGGGCTCCCTGGACAGGATCATGGGTTGCCCGATGCGCTTTGGGTGAAATTAGGGCCGGGGCGGTGAGGGGCAGAAGAGGTGACGATGGGAGGAGCAGGCTGGGCAGGGCCGAGGGGCAGATCTAGAAAGCAAGGCTCAGACTCTCATCAGTGGGACGAGGTGGGTGGCTAAGGTCATGGCACCCGTGGGAAGCCTGCGCTGGCTGCTTGGCAGGCTTTTGGCAAGGCGTGGCTCTTGCTCGTGGAGACAGCAGGTTGGCACTGGGGCTGCCAAGACACAGGGCTCAGTTGGGATGAATGAGTCCTGGTGGGAGTGGGGAGGGGTCTAACATGAGGAATACTGTGGCGGGGGTGGGGGGACTTGTGCCTAGAACCTGGGTGAAAATGCAGCCAGGCTGCTCTTGCCTGGGAGAGAACTCTCTGGGGAGCTGGCTGGCTGGTGAGCCTGACCGCAGGAGATCCTCTGGCATGTTCCACTCCCCCAGCTTTTTTCTAGCAGAACCTGTAGGGCCCCATCCCACCCACGACCCCAAATTCTGAGGCTGGAAGGACTTAAGTGCTCAGCCAACCTCTCCCTCCCCTAGCCCCCCATTTGCGTGGGACTTTCGTAGCCCTTGCTCAAGTGAGGGGTCCCAGGCTCCTGAAATGTTGTGGGTATGGGGTCAGAGAGGGGCAGCCCATCTAGTCCTTGACACCAATGCCCATGTGGGTGACACTGGGCTGTCACCACTCCTCTCTGTCCTTAGCCACCATCCATGAGGTTGCTGCCGGCACAGTCCTATTCCCACCGTCTGGCCCTTTCAGGTGTGTCCTTCTTCTCCCCCCTCGGCCCGGGGCACGGGGGTAGGGTGGATGTGGGAATATTATTTAGAAAGGAGGGAGGGCATCCTTACCCCTCAGTCATTTAGGTAAACCCCAGAGTTCTTTCAGTGCCTTAAGGAGGCAAGCTTCTGATTCTAGAGGGGCAGGAAGAGGCTCCAGGGCGATTTGTTTGTCCTTTCCCTGGGGGCAATGATCAGGGAAAGGCCCAGTGGCTTGAAGGAAGGTGGAGAGGAGAGCGAACATGGGATGGAGAAGAGGGCTGATACTCCATAACATCTCTCCATCGCAATTGAGCACGTCAGAGTTAACGGGGACCTTGACCAGCTTCTGTTCAGTCCCCCTAGTTTATGGATGGAGATCCGAGGCCCACAATTAGACAGCTTCTTAGTGGCAGAGGGTGCCCTTCCCCCGGCAGAATAGTTTGTAGCTGACATGCTGGAATGTGCCTGGTACATGGTAGGTGCCTAATACATTTTAGGTGAATGAGTGAATGGACGGATGGATGAATGAATGAATGGAGGGTGCAGTGGTCTCTGGTGGTAGATGAGGAAGGACCAGAGTCCCACAGCTTCCTCACATTTTCCCCTCCCTCCTGCCTTGCCTTCCAGCATTATGGCAGGCACAGATGGTGAGAACACTCTAGAATAAATGGGGGAGGCTACTTGCAGCCAGAGGCCAGCCGCTGGCCGAGGGCTTCAGGGATCAATGTCTTATCTACCTGTAACCCACTCTGGCCCCACTATGGTGCTGCAGCAGGCTGGCTGGGCACAGGTGCTGCATGCCTCAGGGGGACCTCATCATGCTGCCCCTCCCTCCTGTCTCCCCTGCTCCTCACCCCCAGCAGTAAAGCACCCAGAGCTGGCTGAGCAGCTCTGCTTCACTGTTCCCAGTGTAAAAAAGTTATGGTAGGCGTCAAAGTCACTCCCGGGTTTATGGGATCGGGAGAGAGCTCACCTCCGTCCACTTGGGGGTGGGGGGAGGGCTTCTGGAGACTTTCGATTCTAGAAACCTCTGTCCAATGTCCAGTCTTATCTTCTTAAGCTTGATTGGAAATCTGCATTCCGTCTCTTTCTCTTTTTGATTTATACTCTAATTTTGCTAAATCTTCTCCACACCCCTTGAATCCACGGAAGCAGTTTCCCATGTGGAAACTGCTTTCCACGTGGAACAGTTTCCCATGTGGAACCTTCATGTCACATGACCTCAGGGAACACCAGCAGCTCCCACCCCGCAATTGCTCAGCCCTGGGCCCATCCTCGAGGCTGCTTCCCCAGGCCTACCCTGTCTCTCAGCCTAAGCCTATCTAGTCCTCGACCAGACTTCTGCAGAAGTCACTGACTATTCCTCTTCACTGAGTGGGGCCTTACTTCGGTGTCACCTGTGGTACGGTGGGAAGAGCATGGGCCCAGGACACCAGCGTCTCATTTGAAGCCTGACCCTGCGCTGTGATCTTGGGCAACTCAATGAACCCCTCTGTATTTGTTTTAACTAAATTTAAAATAGATAATGATTTACTTCACAGGGTTGGGGTAAGGATTATAGGACAATCTGTTTGTTGCAAAGGGACTTTGCAATATTCAAAGCCACTCTACAAGTCATGGTGATGCTTGTTCAGTGGGACCCGGGGAACACATCAGTCTGGTCAGCGTTTAGCTAGTTGACAGGTCAGAGGAACCAGGCTGGGAGGACAGAGCTTCACCCTCCCTACTGCAAACCCCAGTTGAGAGAGTGTTGGAGTGGGATCCTGGGCAGCCTGTAAGATGAACACACTGGCTTACACTTGGCCCACACTAGACATTCATCCCAGAGATACTGACTGAACACCTACAACAATGTGTCCTACCTTGGGACACATCAGTAGACAAACAGACAAATGAGTCCAGGTCCACTGAGAAGATGCTACAATGAGATTAGATTTACTGGCAAAGAAGCAAGGAAAGGCTGGGGAAGCCTTTACACTGAGATGCAGACCTGACCCCTGCAGAGGGAGAGGGGGAAGGAAGGAGGTTTAGGGGAGGAAGGGCTTCAGACTGAAGCACAGTTCAGGGAATGGTTTGGCCCGGCTAGTGGGGAGCGCTCGAACCCAAGTCGGCCACACAAGGAGTCTTGCCTTTTGGTGGGTGGGGCCTGCCTTAGTACCTGCTGTGCTTGGCAACTGGCTGGGAGCAGCCCTGGGAAGTGTGGCCTCAACAGGAATGTGGGGGTGGATCCCACAGGGCAGAGCTGTTACTATGGGTCAGTTACACTTCTGGCAGCAGAGATCTAAGCAGCAAATTTTCGTGGCCACAGCAACAAATATTCTTATGGAGCGAGGGAAGACAGACAATACTCAGTGCACATAGTAAACAAACAAATAAAATGGTCTAATAGAAGTTTGTAAGTGCTATGCAAAAAATGGGGCGGTGTAAATGAGATTGGGAGCACCAGGGTAGGGAGGGTTACAACTTAAATAAGATGGGCAGAACAGGTCTCCTTGCGGAGAAGACACCCAGGCCAAGCCCTGAAGGAGGTGAGGGAGTTAGCTCTGTGGGTAGGTAGAGAAGGGTGTTTTATGAGGAGGGAACAGCCAGTGCAAAGGCCCTGGGGTAGAAGCAGGCTTGGTGTGTATGAAGAACAAGGTAACTTGTATATCTGGATGGAAATGAGCCAAGGGGAGACTGGTGGGGGGGGGTGGGCCTGCAGGGCATTTCAAAGACTTAGCTTTTACTCTGTGTGATAGAGGAGACTTTGGAAGGTTTGAGGAGGGGAGTGATGTGCTCTTACATTTAAAACTGATCGGTCTGAATCTGCATTGAGAATAGATTCTAGAAGCTAAGATGGAAGACTGGAGAACAGTTGGAAGAGGTGGCATTGATTCAGCTGAGAGATGCTGGTGGCTTGGAGCAGGGCGGTGTCACAGTGGAGGTGGTAAGGTTCTGGGTGTATTCTGAAGATAGAACCAAAAGGTTATTCTGATGGTTGGTGAAGGAAAGAGGGGACTCAAGGATGACGTCGACATTTTTGGCCTGAATAACTAGAGGAAATTAGTGTCAGAACCAGAAGAATAGAATGTAAAGCTTTTAAACCAGCAGAGGAAAATTTATCTATCCAGTGGGAAGGAGGAAAGGAGGAAGAAAGAGTATGGCAAATGGAAAATGTGAAATAAAATAGCAAACATAATTTTTAATATAACGTCAGTTTACAATGATATGAGTGGATTAAACTCATAATTCAAAATATAGAGACCCTTGAAGTGGATTAAAAACACAAGAATTAGGAATATGCTTTTCACAGGAGATACAACAAGAGGGTGGAAATAAAGCAGTAGAAGAAGATATAGCAAGTAAATAGGAACAAAAGAAAATTTATAAGGAAAAAAAGAAGAGGAACATTCCAATATGAGGAATAAAAGATCACAAAATTATAACAACCATGAAAAATATATACACATCTAACAGCATACCATCATATATACACGTGTGTACTTATACACGCACATATATAAAAATAGCTATAACTACACAGGGAGAAATAGAGAAATCAAACGTATTTCTTTTATAACTTGATAGAGCAAGCAGACAAGATTTATTAAGTATATAGAAGACTTGAATAACTTTTTAAATATGCTTAAATGTCTGTGTATAGTTACATACCCATATATAACTTTATACCTAACAAACAGAAAATATAAACTCTTTTGATTGTATGTAGAGCATTCATAAAAATGACCATAAATCAGGGAACAAAAGCAGCCTCAATAAATTCCAAAGGATTGACGTCATTCAGATAATGTTCTCTGACTGTAATACGATGGAATGTGAAATCAGTAAAGAACAACAACAACAAAAACCCCAAAACTTGTACGTCTGGAAACGAAAAGAATGGCACTAATGAAAAGTTTTGGATTAAAGAAAGAATTATATAGGCAATGCAAAATATTTAGAACTGGGACTTCCCTGGTGGCGCAGTGGTTAAGAATCCGCCTGCCAATGCAGGGGACATGGGTTCAATCCCTGGTCCGGGAAGATCCCACATGCCGTGGAGCAACTAAGTCCGCGCGCCACAAATACTGAAGCCTGCGCACTCAGAGCCCATGCTCCGCAACAGGAGGGGCCACCACGATGAGAAGCCCGTTCGCCGCGGTGAGGAGTGGCCCCAGCTCGCTGCAATTAGAGAGAGCCCCATGCTCAGCAACGAAGACCTAATGCAGCCAAAAATAAATTTAAAAAAATATTTAGAACTAAATGAATGAATAAACCACATGGCAAAATTTGTAGGACACAGATAAAGCAGCACTTAGGACAAAATGTATAGCCATAAATCTATTTATTAGAAGACAGAAAAGTCAGGAAACAAATGAGCCAAGCTCTTATCTCAAAAGGCTGCAAAAGTAGTGACAAAGTAAACCTAAAGATAAAGAAGGAAATTATAGATAGAAAGGCAGAAATAAGTGAATAGCAAATTACAATTAAAAATCACAGAAGTTTAGCAAAACTGACTGTAGGTCTTTTGAACAGATTAATAAAATAGGCAAACCTCTGGCAAGACTGAGGAGAAAAAAGAGATGTAATAAAAGGAAACTGAGAGAGAGTAAAATGACAGACACTACAGATTTAAAAAAAATAATATTCTGAACAAATATTCCAACACACTAATAAATTTGAAAAATTGGATGAATTGGATAGCTTTCTGGGAAAATGAGAAATGCCAAAATTGGCCAAGAATAAAAAGAAAACTCGAACAGACCAGTCATGGGTAAAGAAATTAAAATTATAGCCAACCTCCTGCCCCTGCCCTGCCCCCTGCCCTTAAAGCCCTGGGCCCGTACAGCTTTACAGTTGAGCACCGCAAAGTATTTATGGAGAAAATAATCCCTGTTTTGTATTAATAGAAGCTGTTCCAGGAGGTAGACAAAGGAAAAAGAAAGCCGTCCAATTCATTTAATGAAGGTAGTTTAATTGTTATTCTTAAGCTAGACAAAGGAAGGAGAAAAAAAAAATAGGCATATAACGCTTGTAAAAATAGATGAAAACAATACTAAAAACATTACCTAACTGAATCCAGTAGTGTATTAAAAACAATCTCTGCAGTCATGTTGGGTTTATGTGAAAAATGCAGGGGTGGTTTAACAGCAGAAGGTCTAGCAATTCACCACCTTAATGGACCAAAGGAGAAAAAAAAAATCATATGATTAGCTCGAGAGACACAGAAAAGCATTTGTTAAAGTTTAATACCTTTTTTACAAGGGTAATACTAATAAAAAAGATGAAGTTCAGCACACATTTGTAACAATAATCATCAGTACAATAAATTTCGCAGGAAACTAGAGTGGAAGGGACTTTCCCTGACTCTGGAAAGTCTGCTTATCCCAAAGCTACAGCAACAACACACTGAATGGAGGAGTGTGAGCCTCTTCGTTTTTTTTTTTCAAGAAGCTGACATGCACACCCAGGTCTGCCTGGCCCCAGATTTCACGCTGTTTCCTGCATGTCTAACAAAGGCTGAGTCATGGGCAGGCGTTAGGAATTTTCTCTGGGGCAAGGTCCTTTTGGTTGATTATAATAGAAACTCAGTTCTGCAAAAAATGGGGACTTGGTCACAGATTTGACAGGGACAAAAAATGTTAAATAGTAAGTCTTCTTAGACCATAATAACGTGTCTTGTCTGTGAGTAGAAGCCTGTCTGTCTTGCCATTGCCATTGGCTCCAAGTGGCACTCACTCAATGTATGAGGGATTAATGAATGAGTCACTTCATTTGCACATGAGTGTTTGGTGGTGAAGGGAGAAGTGGTGTGGTGTCCGCAGTGGCCATCTGGAAGCATTTGGTAGAGGACAGAAAAGCAAGGGGTAGAGACATCGGAGTGGCTGTCCTGATTGGGGACACTGAGAAGAGAATTTGTTGAAAGCATTTTTAGAAATTTTTGCTGGTCCTGTTGGGTGCAGCCCCACTTTCACTTAAGTCCTCAAGAAGAGCTCTAGTCAAGAGTTATTTTCAACCTTTGGGTCTTTTGGTGTTTTCGTGGAACCCAGGGGCAAAAGCTGTGGCCTGGTTCCCAGAGAGCCCAGAACTTGAACCAGGATTGGAGGTGGGGCTTGGCGGTGCGGGTATCCTGCTCCCCTTCCTGTCCCTCTGCTCGGGGACCTCATGCCGAGTGTTCTCTTCACTCTGTTTCTCCCTCTTGCTCTTTTTTCCCCTCCAGTCCCTCCAGATCCATGAACATTTGGGAGTTGTGAAACAGCTATCCTGTGCAAAGTTCATGCAAAGTCATGCAAATTTCATGTCCTTGATTTAAGGGGCCAACAGAGTCTGGCTGGTGCCTCTTTGACCCAAGTTCAAATTCTTGAGAGAAGGACTTTGATGGCCTCAGCCTGGGTCAGGTGTCCACTGTGCTCTCATCTGTGTGGTCAGAGATGGGACAGAGAAAAGGGGGCAGGGCAGGGTCACTGCTACATACTGGCTACAGGTGCCTATCCCTGTGGGTGGAAGCTTGGGCCTCAGAAGAGGGAGGTGTCAGTTGGCTGGATTCCCCAAGTACACTCTGTACCAGTCTTAAAAGACAGAAAGAACAGAGTCTTCTGAAAAGCCAGAGTCTGGCTGAAGAGGGTGTCATATGATTACACATGTGAGGTGGTCCTAGGATAGCTCCACCTAAGAAGCTCGCTATCCAAAAGCCATGTCCAGTCATCTGCCTGCTGAGTTCTGAGGACACAGAGCGAGTTCTAACTAGGAATAGGCAACACATGAAAGAAAAGAATTCATAACAGCTTGACGCCCTCCAGGCTGAACCCAGCGATTTTATTTTTACTTGTTCAGGAGGGGGAAAAAGTCATCGCTAATTTCACAATTACTTCATTCTGGAGAACTTGTGAAAAATGACTTCAAGTGTAAAATATTGTCTACTAAAGAGTTAACTTAATAGATGATTTGGATTCAATTATTGGCTCACTACTAAAATTTGCTGGGAAAAGCGCCGGCAATATTTTATGACTGTCACGTGATGCAGCGATTGTGAAATTAGTTATTAATGACTTATGAGAAAGACACTTAAAAAACGTCAACTGGGGGCTTCCCTGGTGGCTCAGTGGTTGGGAGTCCGCCTGCCGATGCAGGGACACAGGTTCGTGCCTCGGTCCGGAGGGATTCCACGTGCCGCGGAGCGGCTGGGCCTGTGAGCCATGGCCGCTGAGCCTGTGCGTCCGGAGCCTGTGCTCTGCAGTGGGAGAGGCCACAACAGTGAGAGGCCCGCGTACCTCAAAAAAAATCCCAAAAAACCCCACACCCAAAACCCAGAATGAACTGCAGGCAGTTTATTACCATTACTTTCCACCTATAACCTGCTTGCTAGTCGAAGAGGAAATTTGTTGAAGCCCGCTGGGTTCTCCTTGGAGGTGAACATGATATAACTTCATTAGCCCTTTTAAAGTTATTGCAGGAGCTCTCATCTAAATTCACTTTAAATGACATTTGCTCTTTCTTCTTGAAATACTTATTGGGTGTCTACTCCATGCCCAGCACCATTAGGGCCTGTGGGGAGGAGGAGAGCTCCCTAAAACGTGCTCTATGCTCACCTAGAGCCTTGAACGTAAGGGATGGTCCAGAAAGCAATGGTGTGAGAGCACCTTCCAGAATGGGGAAGCCGTCAAACTGAATGGCTGACACAAGGGGGTGTCTCATGGGGCATCTGTCCCACAAGGAGGGATGTGGGGACAGAGAGCATCCCTGCCAGAGCAGCAGCGTGGGAGGGCCAGATTCTGCACATCATTCCAAGAGCAGTGTGCAGGGGTGGCTCATTCCTTCCACAAATACTGCATTAGTTCTGCCATATGCCAGGAGAACTCCATGTGGATCCAGGCGCTTGAGACACAATGCAGACCAATGCCTTATGCAGCTTGTGTGTGTGTGTGTGTGTGTGTGTGTGTGTGTGTGTGTGTGTGTGAAAGGAGATGCCAATCATCAATAAATGCTTTTTTAAAAAATTTATTGGAGTATAGTTGATTTACAGTGTTGTGTTACTTTCAGGTGTACAGCAAAGTGAATCAGTTATATATATATATAACCTCTTTTTAGATTCTTTTCCCATATAGGTTATTACAGAGTATTGAGTAGAGATCCCCGTGCTATACAGTAGGTCCTTGTTAGTCATCTATTTTATATATAGTAGTGAGTATATGTTAATCCCAATCTCCTAATTAATAAATGTTTAATAAGTAAATAATGTAGTATATAAGAAGATAAGTGGTATAGAAAAAAGAAATACAGTGAGGTAAGGGGGATTGGAGGTGTGGACAGGAGTAGGTAGGGTAGCCAGGGTGGGGCTCCCTGGGACGTGAGAGCTGAGTTAAGATTTCCAGTCCTGGCTCACTGGTGACATTGACGAGAACAGTTTCGGAGGAGGGTGGGGACGAAAGCGTGGTTGGAGAGGGTTCAGAAAAGGAATGGCCTGGATCAAGTAGAGGGCCACCACTAACGTCCCCCCAGAGTTTGCTAGGGAACCCAGAACAGGTGTCAGTAATCCAGAAGCAAGGGAGGTCCTTGGAAGTCATAAGTCAGGGCTGCAGACAGAGGGGTCAACTAGGTAATCCTGCCAGACCCCAGACTTGTTCTCCTTGAGCCAACTGGGCTGGGTGGGTGCCTACTGCTTAGCTGCTTGCAGGCCCAAGAACTGCTCTTGGGCAGACCAGTGGGGGCGGGAAAGGGGGAGACAGCTGTGTGGTAGTCCTGGGCCATATGGAGCTCTTGGGCAAAGCACACGATGATTTTTATGACTCGGTCTTTGCTTGACATTCCCATCTCATTTCTCTCCTTCCTTCATTTCCTCCCTCTTCCTGTTCCTTGAATGCTGAACTTTCAGCTTGGGGTTTCCTGTTGCTTCAATGGCTTCACACCTCTGGGCTTTCACTTACTCTGCTAGACTCTCTCCCACTATCTCTGTCTGACTGATTCCTACACAGCCTTTTGGACACAGCTCAGGTGCCACCTCTTCCAGGAAGTCCTCTATGATCATTTAACAACCAGCATCTCTCTTCTTCATAGCACTCCCCTCATTGTGTTCAAATGATCTCATTATTGGTGTGTCTGCTACACCGGATGCCAAGCTCCTTGTGGTCAGTGACTCTTGCCCTATCCGTTTCTGTCCCTGGTGCACAATGCTGACACAGAGCAGGCCCTCACATGATTTTGGCTGGGAACTGCAAAGATCCTTACACTCAAGGTAGGATATGGATAAGCAGACAGGCATGGGGATGAGCAGTAACTCAGTAATGCAGGGATGGGGTGCGTTTCGGGTGTGTGTGGGAGCCTGAGAGGGGGCCTGGCTGAAGGCTTGAATTGGGAAAGTTAGGGATGGTGACAGCTCAGTGGGTGCCGACCACATCAGAGGAGGCAGCAGGTGTGTGTGTGTATGTGTGTGTGTGTGTATGTGTACGTGTGTGTACACATGCATGTGGCAGTCGAGGAGAGCAATTATGAACATCAAATCCAGCTAATTTACATGGATAAGTGCAGCCAGTGAGGCTTGGCATGCAGGTCTGACTTATTTAGGGCAAGAGGGGATCGGCAGGGGGTTCCCATTAGGTGAGTGAGCGACAGCCTGGCCATTCTTTTTTTTTTTATACATCTTTACTGGAGTATAATTGCTTTACAATGGTGTGTTAGTTTCTGCTTTATAACAAAGTGAATCAGTTATACATATACGTATGTTCCCATATCTCTTCCCTCTTGTGTCTCCCTCCCTCCCACCCTCCCTATCCAGTCCTGCTATCAACCCCAGGTAAAGCCTGGTTACTCCGTTTAGTGCCGGGGAAGGAAGCATCAGGGTGATTTCAGAAGCGTTTTCTGACCTCTCGCCTTTTGCTCTTTCTGGAACCCTGGGGGACTAATCTTTAACAAATAAGCTTGATTGCTTTAAATTTCTAATTATAAAGATGAAATATGTTCCATATAGAACGTTTGAAAAATATAGAATGATATAAAGACAACAATTAAAATAACTCCAATCCTGCCACTCAGATGATCACTATTAACATTTTAAAGAATTCCTTTGTCTTTTTTTCTATGCATAAATACATTTAAAAAGAACAGAATTCCTTACTTATTACTTTAACCAGTCTGTGTTCTGACTTTTAAAAATTTAAGATTATATTTTGAGACTTTTCCTATGCCATTGATCTTAAATGGCTGTAATAATCTACTTTGTGGACACACTATAGCCTTTTTAACCAGTGTCTAATTAGTGGGCATGAGAGTTATTTCCAATTTATGGTTCTTATAAATAATACTACAATAAAAACATTGTTCATAAGTCTTTGCCTGTATCTCTGATTATTTAGGACACATTCCTAGAAGATTCCTGTTACATACAGTGAAATTACTTTCCAGAACATTTGTGTGTGTGTTTTTTTATTTTTTGTTTTAATCAATTTATACTACTATCAGCAGTGACTGAGAATGATCGTATTCTGGTACTAGATATTATTATTAAAAACATTTAATGGCCATTTATATTTTTATGGAGAAGTCTATATTCTTTGCCTTTTTTTTTTTTTTTTGCGATACGCGGGCCTCTCACTGTTGTGGCCTCTCCCGTTGGGGAGCACAGGCTCTGGAAGCGCAGGCCCAGCGGCCATGGCTCACGGGCCCAGCCGCTCTGCGGTATGTGGTATCTTCCCGGACCGGGGCATGAACCCGTGACCCCTGCATCGGCAGGCGGACTCTCAACCACTGCGCCACCAGGGAAGCCCTCTTTGCCTATTTTTAACTGATGTGTTTTTATTTTTAAATATGAGCACTCTAGATAACGTAGAAAGGATTGCTTAATTATATCCTTATTTTATTCCAATGTGTCATTTGCCTGTTTGTTTATAACAGGGATTTTGACATGCACAAGCTTTAATTTTGCACATAGGACATTTTCTCAGTTCTTCCATTTATGATTAGACAGTCTTTTCTACCCTAAGATAAATTAAATTTTCACTTATATTTTCTATTTATTTGTGATTTCATTATGATTTATGAGTTATAAAATTCATCCATCCGGAATTAATTTTTTTTTTAATATTCATTTATTTAGTTGGCTACCCCAGGTCTTAGTTGTGGCCATTTGGGATCTAGTTCCCTGACCAGGGATTGAACCGAGGCCCCTTGCATTGGGAGCACAGAGTCTTAACCACTGGACCACCAGGGAGGTTCCCCAGAATTAATTTTGACAAAAATTATTTTTCAAAAATTAACTAATTAATTAACCAAATGTTAATGCTAATGTTTTCCAACATATTAGTGATGACATCTGCTTTTAAAATAACTTCATATATGTGTGTGTATTTATTTACACACTTGAATTTTCTGTGAACGATGTGTTGATCCTTTTATCAGTTCCATGCCATTTGATCCCTGTAGTTTGGGTCAGTTTTAATCCCTGCCCCTGCAAGTTCCTCTTTTTCTAATAGTCTTGGGCAATTATCACATGTTTATTTTTCCAGATGACCATTGGAATTGCTTAGTTAAGCTTAAAGGAATAAATTCCCTTGGAATTTTGGTTGGAGTTGCACTAAGTTTATAAATTAATATGTGAAGAACTGAATATTCTTTACAATATTCAGCTTTCCCATTCACTGATCTATCATCCCTATTCAAGTTTTCTTTCAATAGAATATTGCTTTGTTTGTACAGAATTAGGGTGGCCCTCCTGGCACCCAGGGAAGATGGGAGCAGGGCACAGAGGTGTAAGAGAGGAGAGAGAGGCTGGATGCAGCTTGGTGTCGTCCACGCTCACCTCTGACACAATACCCTACTGGGGGCCCCATATGGGGTCCCTTTAGTGAGGTATACTGCTCAGAGGCCCAGGGCTGCTCACACATGATACCGATAGCTGTCATCGCCTCTATTTCTAGATCTTTTCTTGCTGTTCATGTCTTATTTCCACTCTTCACTTCTGATTATTTATCTAACTCTGGATTTATAGTTTTGCATAGCTCTGGGAAGATGGGTGGTTAGGTGATACTTGATCTGCTTTGATGTAGGAGGACATTATCGTGGGTGTGAGGCTACATACCTTGAAGCTGGCAAAATGCAGGGTCTCACTGCCCAATGTGGTGTCCAATTATGATTCCCTGGCTTTTGGTGCCCCTAGTAATTCACTAAATCAAGAGCCCAGCTTATTCCCAGAAAACTGCCTGTCATCTAAACTTTTGGACTATTTTAGTTTCTCTGTCTTTCAGGCTCCAGGTAAAGCCAGAGTTGTAGCTCTCAGCACGTGTGTGAGAGTGTATGTGTTGCTTAAGCAAATCTATCTAGACAGCCTGGAACTTTGAGCCTAGATTGCCTCTGGTTCCCATTCTTTATCAGTAACATCTTTCAGCTCCCTATTTTCTCTTTCTTTGTGTAAAGGGGTCAGTCTTGCTGGAGCCAAGGGCTTGTATTGGAATGGAGGTGCAATAAGGTGGGTAGGAAGATCATTCTGGTCCTGGAGATTGTCCTGAGACAGAGGGTGGTCTCAGGGAGCCTCCAGGCATTCAAAACTGTCCTGGAACTCCAGATTGATAAGAGTTTGACTTAGATTAGGTTTGAATAACCAATCTTTTATGCTTTGGACATCCTCATTATCCTGCTGTAGGGCTAAGAGGTATTTCCCAGGACTTGAAAGATGCACCCTTATTCCACTTCCAGCTCCATCCTACAGCCTGCCTCACCGTGGATCTCAACTCGTCATCCTTACCCCAGGTCACTTGGGGATGGTGGTTAGGAGCCTCTCACTGCTGGGTGTTTATTCTCTTTATGGTTTCCTGGTCTTGGTAAGAAGGAAGAGTTGGAGGAGGACAGCAAGAACCAAAAGAAGAGCTCCAGGTCAGTGCCCCGAGAGTTCTCATCATTCTTATCAGGACAAAAGGAAGTTTCTTGAAAGGGGTTGCCCCTCTGAGAAGCAGAAGGAAAGAACTTTTGTAGGTAAAGGGGAGGGGCAGGTAGGAGAGAGGAAGGAGAAGTTCACTGCTCTTTACAGTCGTCCCTAGGTATCCAGGGAAGATTTGTTGCGGGACCCTCCACGGACAGCAAAGCCCATGGATACTCCATAGTTGGCCCTCCGTATCTGCAGATTCAACCAACCTCGGATTGTCAACATAGTGCTATTTGATCTGCGGTTGGTTGAATCCGGAACCACCAATGGATGTGGAACTGGGGGCTGACTGTATATTTATTGAAAAAAATATTGGCGTGTAAGTGGACCTGTGAAGTTAAGAGTCAACTATATTTCCTTTCTTATTATAATTTAAACTTCCGGTTTTAGTGTGAATTTCTTTTGTGGAGAAGAATACTTTACTCACACCTTCTGTCTGCCCATCTCAACTCTTACTCAGGTGTTCCTGGCTTGTGGCTTTGCAACCTTCCTCTGCTCTTACCTTTCCTCTTCTTGCTCTTCTCTTGCCTTATGGCCTGCACACCTGAGGTTCACCCCTCCCCTCTCTCTTCTTTCTCCAAAGGGTTGGGCTCCATGTCAAAGTCATTACAGAACTGTCTAATTATAACAGATTAATCCGTTAGGATTTATGCCTTTCTATTTACTGGCTGGAACTATCCATTTCACAGCTGTGGCTCCCACATCTAACCAGCTAGCAGGCAATTTAAATGTAGAAAGCAATTTAACCTAGTTGGATACCAGACATCTCGCTTAATGTAGTGCATAAATTTTGGAGCTCTTTGCTCTCAGCCCTCAAAAGGACAGCCAACAGTTTCATGTCCTGGAAAGATTTGGCTTTTCAGGGAATTTACACCCCAAGAAGGGATCCTGGGTATTGGATTAAAAATAAAGGAGTCTTCAGATGAGGTCAGGGGTTGTTTTCAGGCCAGTTCAGATTTCCTTTTCCTTCCTCTTTTGCGGACAATAATCTTATGCTTAACTGAGCTTTCTGGGAGTCTGACATCAATTGGAGGGTACCTTATTTTCTTCTCTCTTTAACTTTCATTTATTGCCTGTTTGAGTGAAGTGTTCTTTTTGTACTGATGGTTGGGGTCACCCTGCTTGCCAAAAGCTTGCAGTCTGAATGACACCATGTCTTAATTCTCTTGGTACTCACAGCCCCTGGCCCAGCACCCAGCTTGTAGTAGCCTCTCATCAGAGGTGCATCACGGCTGGAAAAAGAGATGGGGGAGGGTCATGTGACGTGACAAACCCAACTCTAAGCCCCAAACTAGAAGAAGCAGTGATCAAGACACATGAACTCACATGATGTGTGAACGCACAGCTACCTCTCTTTTGCAGGAAGGAGATGAGCAGAGAGACATGGTTTGCTAAGAGTATGAGGAGGCACGTGGTCAAAGTTCTCAAGTATTGGAAGAGTTGCCAAGATGATGTGGGATTGGATTTTTCCTTTTCTTTTCCACATGGCCCCAGAGATATTAGGCTAAGGGGTGGAAGTTATAGGCAGAAAGAGTTGGATTTCACTTATTTCACAGTAGGCAGAACTGTGCATTGACCAAAGTTCTTTTAATGGAACCCTTGACTTAAAGAGGTACTAAACTTCCCACAACTATCTGTCCTTAAGCAGAGGCTGGATAGCCATGGGCAGGGAGGCTGTAATGGGTTTTTAGAACCAGTCAGGGCTAGAGACCTCGAGGATGCTGTCTACCTGAGCCATGATGTCTACCTGAGCCGTGCTGTCTACCTGATGCCATGGCCACCTCTGCATCTGTCTTCAGGAATCTTGAAGCTGAAATGCGGGCCGTTTTCTCCACTCCTCCTGGCAGATGGGAAGAGAAGAGGGGGCTGGGAGCTTGCTTAGTTTTCAGTCCCTGAGCCGAGAGAGAAAGTGTAGGTTCCCTCATGTTCCCCACTGATTTGAGTTTAGCGCCCCTTGGGACAGGATGGTAATGACAGCAGTGGACATGACCTGTGCATCAGTTTCTTCGCGCTGCCATAACCAAGTATCACAGACTGAGTGGCTTACAAAACAGAAATTAGTTTTGCAGTTTTGGAGGCTGGGAGTCTGAGAGCGAGGTGTTGCTCCCTCTGAAGGCTCTGGGGAGGGATCCGTTCCAGGCTTCTGTTCTCTCCTAGCTGCAGGTTTTTTCTCAGCTTGTGGCAGCATAACTCCGACCTTCACATGGCAGTCACCCTGTGTCCGAAATTTTGCCTTTTTAAAGGACACCAGTAATATCGGATTAGGGGTTCACCCTACTCCAGTATGACTTCATCTTAACTATATAGGGGAAAACCTTATTCCCCAATAAGGTCACATTCTGAGATACTAGGGGTTAGAACTTCAACATATGAATTTTGAGGGGCTGCTATTCAACCCATAACAGGGTGAGAGGGTGTGAGCTATGGAATGGTTGGTTTGATTGTAGGACCCCATGGAGCGTTGGCTGGTTTTTGATGGGTGTGAAATAACTCCAAAGGGTACCAGTATGAACCACTCTGTAAATCCATCAGTTGCTCTAGATAAAGCCTCAAATGGGTGTTTCCTCTTTTCTGAACTCTTAACAGTATTTAGAGGGCATATCACAGTTTAGCCCTTAATTATGTCCTTATACTATTCTTTGATTCATGTAAAGAAACTATTATTGAGCACCTACCATATATATGAGGCATGTGATATATACAATATCTGAATTAACTATGGCTCTGTGAAATAGATATCCTTTAATTCATTTTACAGGTAAAGAAATAGACGCTTAGAGGATGTTCTGTAACTTACTCAAGGCCATACAACTAGTAGGTGGCAGAACTGGGATTTGAACCCCTGCCTATTTGGTTCTGTGATAACACATAACTTCCAAACTCATTTGTAAGCTCCTCAAGTGAATAGACTTCTCTTACATTCTTCTCACTCCCAGATGGATTAGGATTCATTGCAGACGTCCCCTTATAGTTCTTTGTGGTGAAACACCCAGGATTTTCTAGACGATCCCTAAGCCCCCTTTTATTTTTTAATACTCTGTGATGAATGATCCCCTTTTTGACTGATGCATCAGTTGACGTTGAATCAGAAGTTCTGAGATTACTCAGAGAGTCAGTATGTGACATGGGGTAGTGCGGAAGTGGCACTTGGTCAGTGCTGGACAGCCTGCCTCGTAGGTAACTGTGGGCAGCCCTGGTCCGCTGTTTTGCATTCAGAAGCTCTGTGTCTTCATTTCTCCAGGGGGCATCAGGCCTTGGCAAGTCGATTTCCACTTGCTCAGCTCACAAAAGTCTTATTGATAACCCAGAGTGCTGATTTATTAATATACAATGAGATCCAGTTGCCAAGAGGACTGAATGATTGTGGCAGCTGGACAGCACATGCACTTCTCACTCCTTGGGAAGCAGTTCAGTCCTGAAAGTTAGTAAACATGGAAAGAGACAAACAACGGGGTGCAGGCCATGGTGAACGTTTATCATCAAGCTGTGGTAATCTGACCCCATCCTTTTTTCTAAGCTCTGCCTACCAAGCAGCCAGCTGTATTCAGGTCAGTAGGTCAGGATGTCTTTTCTGGGGATGCTCACACTTTCGCTTTTGCTCTCAACCCAGAGGAGATGCTCCCTGATGGTATTTGTTACAACCTGCCCTTCCATGTAGCAGATTTCAAGGTGTAGAGGACATGGTTTCACTTTAGGTTGCCTGCTTCAGATGAACGATATTTCTTGAGCCCTGATCATGAGCTGGGTGCTGGGCTATGTGTTGCTGGGGGGGCCAGAGAGACTGAGTCCTCAAGGAGCATACAAACAGACGTTCATATAATATGGTGGTGAGTAACAAGAGGGGATGGGCGCTGGATTTGGTGGGAGCATGTGGAGGGGCTGGGGAAGGCCTGCAAGAAGAGATGGAGGGATAGATTGGGAGTTTGGGATTGACATGTACACACTGCTATATTTATTTATTTATTTAAATATTTATTTTTTGCGGTACGCGGGCCTCTCCCTGTTGCAGCCTCTCCCGTTGCGGAGCACAGGCTTTGGACGCACAGGCTAGCGGCCATGGCTCACGGGCCCAGCCGCTCCGCGGCATGTGGGATCTTCCCGGACCAGGACACGAACCCATGTCCCGTGCATCGGCAGGCGGACTCTCAACTACTGCACCACCAGGGAAGCCCCACACTACTATATTTAAAATAGATACTCAACAAGCACCTACTGTAGAGCACAGGGAACTCTACTCAATATTCTGTAATAACCTAAATGGGAAAAGAATTTGAAAAAGAATAGATATATGTATAACTGAATCATTTTGCTGTACACCTGAAACTAATACAACATTGTTCATCAACTATACTCCAATATAAAATAAAAATTAAAAGAATAAAGTAATGGACGCCTTAAAAAAAGAAAAGAGATGGTTTTGGGGTTGGATCTCCAAGAGTGAGTAAGAGTTAGCCAGGACCAAACCAAAGAGAACAAAACACAGAAACAAAAACTACCTGGCACAGGGAAATGGATCAACAGAATCATGGATCATGTCAAGGGGTGTGCGTGCGTGCATGCGTGTGTGTGTGTGTGTGTAAAAGTGGATTGGAATTAGAGGTCACCATGCTGGGAGGTGAGGTGAAGTAGTTGACAAATCGTGGAGCACTGTCTTGCACTAGTTAGGGGGCACAGAATTCATCAGCCCTGCAGATGACAGAATCACTGCCATCTCCCAAGCAGAGGAGGGCCCTGGTCAGACTGGGGTTCTCTGGGGAGCTGGCTGTGCAGAGGGTGTCCAGATGGACCTCTTGGAGCCTCCCTGCTCTCCTGCATACACATGCCAGAGGAGTCACTCTGGAGGGGAGGGAGAGGGGCTACTTCTTGGCTTAGAGGACACAGCTCTGCCTGCCTCCCAGTAATTGTGGGCAGTGCCAGAGGGAGGCATTTCCCAACCCAGCAGTGGACTTATAGCGTTCACTTTTTTTTTTTTAAAGAACATTTATTTATTTATTTATTTTTGGCTATGTTGGGTCTTCGTTGCTGCACGCGGGCTTTCGCTAGTTGTGGGGAGCCAGGGCTACTCTTCGTTGTGGTATGCCAGCTTCCATTGCGTGGCTTCTCCTGTTGCGGAACACGGGCTCTAGGTGCGCGGGCTTCCGGGCTTCCGTAGTTGTGGCTCGTGGGCTCTAGAGAGCAGACTCAGTAGTTGTGGCGCACCGGCTTATTTGCTCCACGGCATGTGGGATTTTCCCAGACCAGGCCTCGAACCTGCGTCCCCTTCTTTGGCAGGCGGATTCTTAACCACGGTGCCACCAGGGAAGCCCACGTTCACTTTTTTTTAAAACAATTTTTTTGGCTGTGTCACATGGCTTATGCTATCTTAGTTCCCACTAAGGCTAGTGGGATCTCAGTTCCACGACCAGGGATTGAACCCAGGCCCTCAGCAGTGAAAGCACAGAGTCCTAACCACTAGAACGCCAGGGAAGTCCCTTGGTTCACTTTCTTTTGGAAGATTAGAGTCCTCTGCTCCTGAGCACACTGTGGACTGTTGAGAGCTGCTACAGGTTGGAGAAACAGTGTGTGTGTGTATGTGTGTGTGTGTGTGTGTGTGTTCCTGAGTGCACACACGCAGTCATCTACAACTGTGAGCTTAGCATTAACTAATCAATACCTGAGTTATTCTCGCCTCTCTATTCACTTAGCATCTATTCCAGCACTGATTACATTGTATTTATAATCTTTTTCCATCTCCTCTACTTGACAGTGGGCAGAGACTGTCTTCATCATTTCAGAGGTACTCCTTGAGCATAGTAGTTTGTGGAACAAATGAATAAATGGAAGAGAAGTGGTGCGTGTGCTCCTATGCATGGGCCTGGCCTGGAGCTGGCAGGCAGAGAACACTGAGGAAGGCAGGCCCTGCCCCACGGCTGCGCCAGGTGGGACGCCAAGGGCATTCAGGGTCTTAAGTGGAGGGTGAGCCTTGGATTAGTGTATGAACTGTTTGAGGAGGCAATGCTTTGAAAACTTGTGGCTCCTACAGGAAAGTCATGGGTCAAAAGGGAACCAGGGTGGACCCCTGGTTGTCCCCGTCGGCTGGGCCTTTGATGTGGTGACTGGGCTCCCTGACTGCCGGACATTACAGATGTCGGAGGTAGGATGGTAGGAAGGGCTTCTCTGGGTGGATGTTTTCCCCTGGGAGCCTCTCCTTCCAAGGATGGAGCGTGCTCTCACCTGACAGGTACTGGCTGGTCAATCCAAAAAGATTGCTGAAGCAGCGTATTGTAGGGAAAAAAAAAGAAGAAAAAAAAAGAAAAAGAGACGTATGCATCTTAAGCATTTTATTTTAATTTGAAATATATAAATGTGTACCTATTTGCCAATCTTCTGATGAAGGGTCAAAGCCCAGTCTTTGAATAGGGGTCTGCTAACTGGAGTTCTTCTTCACCTTTCCTGCATTAACCACATCTATGATGCATTAGCTAAGAAGTCTAATTTGGGTTTTTTAAAAATGGAGCAAAAACCCTAAGCCCTGTGCAAAACAACATGAGTGTAGAATTCTAGATTTTTGTGATTACCCCCACTGCTTCCCCACCTGCTTCGCAAACCCCAGTCTCTGTTAGGGGTTTCACAGCACCTTATTTAACGACACAGGCAAGGCCGTGCCTTATCAAGTCCCCCGACAAAGTGTTCAATATGCTCTACTCGGAATCACCAGCTGCCTTTTCGCACTTATAGTTTATTACTTGGCATAATCTTTAATCTAGTTTCATAATCAATAGTAGGAAGTATAATTGGCAGTAGATTCTGGATCAAGAGATGCCGGGAGAGGGGGCCCGGGTGTTCCGGGAGCAGCCCAGTGATCACTGGTGCTGAGCGGGCCACGGGTCCCCATCAGCGGAGGAATTAGGGAGCGCCTGCGCCGTGTCCTCTTGTCCTGGGGACTTCAGGGCTGCTGTGTCTGCCGATCTCCCCTCTGCTCTAGTGCAGAGTTTGCGTCCTCAGGGGAAACACTTCTAATCTCTCCTTTCCCCTGCCTCCACCCAGGCTCCTCCCTGAGGCCTCTGGACACCCAGAGCTCTCTTGGTTTCTTACCAGTCACGTAGATATAGGATGGATTCCCAGCTCTATCATGTAATGGGGTGTAACTTTGACCGACACACTCAACTGCTTTCAGCCTGCTGCACTGCCTTGTGGTGGGGCAGTAAATTAAATCAGGCAAGTGTGTTACAATGATAACTCACGCTATGGAATGCTTACCGGAAGGCAGGGCTTTCCCTAGATGTCCTTATTTCATTTTTGCAAAACCCAGTGAGCTAGGTGCTATGGATCCCAAATTACAGCAGAGGACACTGAGGCTTGGGGTGCTTAGGCTTCCTAGTTGGCGAGCAGCAGAGCTGAGAATCAACCCCAGCACCCGCGCTCTTATTCTTGGGGAAATGTTACCCCCGTCACAGGGTACATGGGCCATAAGTGCACAGAAATGTATAAATGCATGGTGGATGCACCCTTCTCCTCTCAAATCCCTGCCTTACCCCCCTCCCAGGAGGGCAGGGGCAAGTCTTCTGCCTCTTTATATAAGGTAATGCCAAGTGCAGCATGGCAGAGATGGTTGGATGTCCACCTCCCCTTCCAGTGTCTGGCGCTGTTGCGGGATGGTGCCTGCCCAGCCAGGAACCTCTTTACCCAGCACCTCTCCACCCAGGTGTGGTCACGGGGCAGAGTCTTACCATGCCCGCACCTGACTCCCCAAAGACTCCACCTCTTCACCCAGGTGTGTGGCTGTGTGGCAAAGTCCGCTTATGGCTCCCCAAATCCTCCCATGTGGCCCCCCATCTCTCCCTTTCTCTCTCTGGCTACGTGAACAATCAGAGCCACACATCGAAGATGAAGGTCTCTCTGTTGGCCTGAGTCCCTAAATGACTGTGCAGTGCAGAGTCCCCATCCTACCTGCCAGCTGGACTTGAAGAGAAGAATGAAGCCCCTGAGATGTTGGGGTCTGTCTGTTACAGCACATACAAGACACATACTGTCTTGACCCAAACGCATACTGGGGGGCTCTTTGAACTTGTTGGAAAGAGACCCCCTGTGAACCCCCTTTTAATGTTCTCTGTGGCTCAGCACATTTTTGATGTAGTAGAATGTGTGCTGATGTGGCTCTCGTTAGACACCATATCCCTAGTTTATGGAAGCCAAAATTGCCAGTTCAATTATATTTGCCGCAGCGGGATGTAGTGAAAAAGGATGCTGGGCGATCAGGAAAAGCCCAGCTCAGATTCCAACCCTGCCGTTTTCCACCTGCAGTACCTTAAACAAATTCATTCCTCTTCTTCTTGGTTCCTTAGATAAGACATAGTAATAAATTCCTAAGAGGCATAATAATACCTACCTTGGAGGGTTGTTGCGAGGATTAAATGAAAGTGACCAAGTTCAGCATACAGTGGACGATCCACGTAGGGCACGTTGTTTATCATCTATTCATTTGATAAAGCTTTAATAAAAACCTATGCTGTGCCCCAAACTCTTTGAGGAACAAAAGATGCAGGAGATGCCTCTACCCTTAGGAGATGTCTCTACCCTTAGGAGATGGCCCTCTAATTGGGAAATGTGGCTGACACACAGGAAGTGGTTGAGTGACATCTCTAGGTGGCATGGGACGTGGGCTGGGGCAGCGGGGCATACTCAGAGCCTTTGTGAGAAAGCAGCCCTTGGCCGGAGGGAGGCTTCCTGCGGAGGCTGCCGAGGAGGACCTGTGGGAGAGCCCTGAAGGAGACGGAAGCCAAGCGACTATGCAGCACAGCACCCCTCTTGATTTCTGGTCCTCTGTGTTGCCTGTTTGGTGGGGAGACTAGAGTGATGAAGACATTGGAGGAGGGAGGAGGTGCTGGAGGGCCGGGCTGAAAGCTGTGCTCTTGAAAGGGTCGTCTGTGACCAGCCAAGAGGAGGTCATGGTGCCACGACAGCTCCTGCCACCCAGCTGGAGCGTTTGCAGTGAGGGGCTAGGGGAAGAGCTTCATTCTGGAGCCCGCACAGGGATTTCACTGTATTCACCAGGCAGCTGGCTCTTTCAGCGCCAAGAGGTGGAGCGTGAGCCCATGTCTCTGGCCTTGGTGGAGGCATCAAGAACGATGCTGGTGATACAAAGTGAGGCTCATTTCTGAGCAGGTCTCCAGTTCTGCTGTCACTTCCACCGGATCCTTTATGAGACAGCCTCCACCTCAGGGACCCCCGAGCAACTGGTGTTTTCAGCCAGGAGGCCAGAACTCCTTCTCCAGGGACCGACCGAGCCGTGTGTCATCCCTATACAAGCGAGAGCCACGGCAGCTCACCTCGAAGAGGCTCTTTGTTGGTGACATAGGCCAGTAGTGCCCCTCTCCGGACTCCCCACGCATCCCTTTGTGTTCAGTGTTTTCCAGGTTAATTAACCTTATTGTCCTCACTGTAGTCTGTAATGAGGCACACTGGACAATTATGTCATCCATTCTGCATTACTGATGTGCGACCCGCCAGCCAAAGACAATGATTAATTATTACCCTGTTGGATTGTGCTGCACACGAGCATGAGGCACCCTTGGTCCAGATGCCAGGATGGTTGGCCAGTGTTTGGGGCTCCCTCTGGGGTCTGGGCCAGCTGTATTATTGGAGGGTCAACCAGAGCGCGTGAGCTGGCCAGCCCGCTGGGGGCAGGTATCCTTGGATGAAACCAGAAGTGGGAGCACCTTCAGCCATGCTGGGAAGTGAACATGGCTCCCAGCCTTCCCATCCAGGTCTTTTGCCCCATGGGCAGCCCTTGCTGCCCTCAGGGATCCGGCCACGCTCTTCCCCTACCCCGCAGGCCCAGACAGCTGGAACCCAGTGTGAAGGTCTGTTACGTGTGTTTGTGGAGGTTGTAAGGGCACACGGGTATCGGGACTTTCCTGTATCCCACTCCTCCCCTCACTGCTATATTCATCATGTTTTTAATTTTCCGTATTTTATGATGCTTTGACGTCTTGGGCACCCTTCTGGCTGGGGGAAGACTGCCCCTCCCAGGGCTGGCTGATTCCTAGAGATAATAAAACCACGTGCCTATGAACATGACTTTCATAGACAAACCAACCGAGCCCAAGTTCATACCCCAGGCACCTCTTTTATCTCTAGCTTTCACCCACCGAGCCAATATTCTCCTGTCCTCAGTCACCCCAGGGGCCAGGTACTAGACAACTAGAGACCAGCACATGCTGACATTATTCAGGGTAGCCAGTCCTCAGCAGTTACCCCTGGCCTGCCTTGCCTTATCCATGAAATACACAGTGGGGACTGTGTCCTGTGCTTTCCCCTCACTCCTGCTTCTGCCTCCTGACCAACCCTGGTGCTTCCCCATGTGGCCCTGCCTGGTGTGTCAGGCCTCTCATCTCTGGAGGAACTGTAACAATAAAATCTTTCCACGTCATCACTCAGTCACCTCCATGAATTAAAATCCCACAGGTACGTTTTAATACAACTACCACCAGGGAAGGTCCTGCTTCCTGATCCCCAAAGAAGCCCTGCCTGGAGTCTTGGTGGTGCTTGTCCCACTGGGGATGGCTGACTGTGATTGTTCCTGTGGGCTGATGTCACAACTTCTGAGTAGGGGATGAGATGATGGTTCCTAGCCCTTTTTAGTTTATTTGGAGAGTCCTGTTTGCACACCCAGTTCGGTTTGTATTTTTCAAAAGGTCTGGGGTCACCAGGTTAGGGCCTCCCAGAGTAGGAATGGAGGTTCCTGGGAGCCTCTTTGGGTGGGGATACCAGAGAGTGGGAGGAGTCAGAGCGTGCGGGAGTGCAGGAGGAGAGACAGTGCTTCCCCAGGCATAGCCCTGGGAAGCAAAGGTTTCACCTGACGCCTCAGTTTCCTCATCTGTGAAATGGGGCTCAGAACATTTGCCTCCTCTGCATCATGGGATTTGAGCAAGGGCGATTCTGGGAATTGATGTGGAGGCTCTTTAGAAAGGCCTGGAACATAGTCCTGTTTGTGACTGGCAACTATGTGACAGGACATTTGGGGAAGGCCGGGGACAGCCTCAGGGAAATGGGAGGTGGTGGGAATCTTCCAATCAGGTTGAGGGATGATCCGTCTTTGCGATGGTTCAGTGGCTTGTTCTGGTTCTCCACGGACCCAGCTATCTGATTAAAGTAAAACTCTTTCCCTGTGGCATCATCTCCAAAGAGAGGATGAGGAAATTAAAAATTGCTGTAATGATAATAATGACAAACCCAATATAAATACACAAAGAGAATAAACCGTGGTGGACTGTGGAAGCTCCAGGCTCCTTCCAGGGCCCAGATGGGCCATGGCTGCTGGCTGACTTTCGGGGATGACACTGGTACAGGTGGGAAAGTGACAGAGGAATTTCCTGTGGCTTCTGTGGGGGACCTGGTCTCTGCTCTCAGAGTTTGGAGACTTCCAGGTAGGAGCATGTGCAAGGCTGGCCTGGTTGCCTGGTGGGGGACTTAAATCTTGGGTCCCCCTTTAATGAAAACAACCAGAGGTATCGGACACTCAGCAGTTTATTTATAACATTCAGGGAGACATGAAATGCTTTCTGACCTTCAGGGTCAGAAAAACCCACCCAATATTTTCCCTCATTCATTCGTTCCCTTCCCATCCTCCTCCCTCCCTCTCTCCCTTCTTTTCCTCCTTTCTCCCTCTTTTCCTTACTTCCCCCCTTCTTCCTCCTTTCCTTCCTTCCCCCTCCCCCCTTCCTTCTTCTCTGCCTCTCCCCTTGCCTCCCTGTCTCTCCCCCTCCCTCCCTCTCTCCCTTCCTTTGAACAAATATTGCATCCCAGCCCCAGGTTCTTGGTACACAGAGATGAACAAGGCCCAGTGTTTGCCCCTGAGGAGGCTTCTTGGGTGCTTAAGTCTGTAGAGAATTATTAAAAACCACTGACCTGCAGAAAAAAACCAGATCTTCCTCTATCTGATTGGAAGCATCTCACTATCTTATGAAACCCCAAGGCTACTGTGAATTCCTGCCCTTCCCACAGGTTCTGGGAAAGATGGAGCAGCAGACAGTGCCAGTGCCTTGGAATTGTCCAGAGGGCTCATGCTTCCTGGCAGTGTGGACACCAAGAAGGGGCACTTTACCCACCTGGCTTCCTGGAGGAGGTGGACCCTGGAAGCTGAGACCCCTGGAAGGTTCCCGATGGCCCTGGCTCTGCCCACGCTGATGGCCCTGCTGGTCCCCGTGGAAAGCACCTGATGCTTCCCCAAGTCCCCCATCTCTAGTTGAGACCCTTTCCTGTGCTTCGCAGTGAGTGGCTATCTAACGGCTTCCTGGATAACACTGCACATGATGGATATTTACCAGTGTACGAGGCACTGTGCTCTGTGACAACCAGGGTCATTGCATTTACTCTTCATTATCCTATAAGGCAGGGCTCCAAGGGCAAGAGAGTACAGCTCAGAGTAACCCACCCAAAGTGACCCCACAGCAGTGCCTGGTGGCCGTGGATACCCCAGACCCAACCTGTGGGAAATTCCACTGATTTTCTGCCTACCCTTGCCCTATTGGCTCCTCCCCCAGTGCCTTCCAGCATTTTCTGTCCAACCAGTCCCCACTTGTGTTTGGCTTCCTTTCCATTCATCCCACCTGCCCCACTGGATCAGTTGCCAGCAACAACTAAAACACTTACTATTCATTGGTCTCCTCACGGTAGCGTTGTGTTAGGACTGTACGTATGGGATTTGTAATCATAGAAGCCACTCTGTGAGGTAGATCTGCTCTTCCCTCTAACACATGAGGAAACGGACCTGGAGAGGATGAGGGACACGCCCACGGCCTGCTCACTCATAGGCTGCAGAGATGGGCTGTGCACCCACATCTGTCTGAGTCCTGATTGCCTGCTCCTCGCCACCATGCTGGCATTCACCCTCCTTGCTAAACCTTGCTAGAGCCAGTTAATTGTACTTCCCTGCACAGGCTTCTGGTCCACCTCTGTGGTACTAGAATAATGACCCACCAAAGCTGTCCAGGTCCTGATTTACAGACCCTGTGAATACATTGTTTATATGGCAAGGGGGGATTAGGGTTGCAGGTGGAATTAAGGTGGCTAATCAGCTGAGATGGTCCTGGGTTATGTGGGTGGACCTAATCTCAGGGGCTCTTTAAATGTGGAAGAAGAAGTTAGGAGAGGATCAGAGAGAGGTTGGAAGACGCTCTGCTGCTGGTTTTGTAGATGGAGGGGCCAGGAGCAGCATCTAGAAGCTGGAAAGGGCAAGGAAATGGTTTCTCCCCTACAGCTTCTGGAAGGAACACAGCTCTGCAGGTCCCTTGATTTCAGCCTAGGGAGACCTATTTCGGATGTCTGACCCCAGAACTGTAAGATAAATGTGTGCTGTTTTAAGCAGGAAGTTTGTGATCATTTGTTACAGCAGCTGTAGGAAACTCATACATCCCCTGCAGCCTCCAATTCAGGACCTAATTATCTCTCTCTTGAACCGTGGCCTCCAACCGTCCTCCACTCTTCCTTGTAAAGGGCCCACACTTCATCTTCTTAAGCAAATATCGTCCTTGCTTGGCCCAGGAATTTTCACTGCTTCCCACCACCAAATCTGTGAGGCTGCTGGTCTCTGCACACATGGCTCTGCCTTCCCTCTAGCCAGTGCTGAGGAGCCCCCTGCTCCTCTCAAAGGCTGGTGTCCCCTTGGGTGCTCTGGGTGCCTTCTTCCTGATCATCAGTTTCTCCCTTCCTATGCTCACAGCTCCCGTTTTAATCACCTTCCTCATGTCAGGGCCTTTGCACTGGCTGCTTCCTCTGCCCAGAATCTTCTTTCTCCAGGTAACCATGTGGTTCATGTGCCCACTTGTTGTTCAAGAGCACCCCCCCCATCTAGGTTCACAGCCCCCATTTCTCTCCTAGTTGGTTCTTTTCGTAGTTCTCACTGCAGCCTGACTCCGGAGCCTCCCTCTCTTCATTTGTGAACTGCCTCATCCTCTTTGCTTGCTTTGCTCATTGCTTATCTCCAGAGCCTGGAATAGTGCCTGGCAAACAGTAGGTGCTCAGACAATATTTGATGGAAGCATGAATCATCTTTTATCAGTTTAAATACCAGTTGGATGCTGGCCGATCCCTATATCTTCAGCCCCACCCTCTCCCCGAGTTCTAGATCTGTCCATCCACATGCTATTTGACACCTCTACTTGGGTGTTTCGCAAGCATCTCAAACCTAATAAGCCTCGAGTTGGATTCCCGTTTCCTCCTCATACCCTCTGACCTGTTCCTCCCCTGGTCAGTTAAGCCAAACAGCAGTAATTATCCTCAATCCCCTCTTTGCCCCACTCTTCACACCTGGTCCATCAGCAAGTCCTGTGGCCAATGCCTCACAGCTTTCCACCTGTCCCCAGCCACACTGTTACCTTAGCCCTCATAGCTGTTCTCTTTGCCTCCACTCTTGTCCCCCACAACTTCATCTGCACACAGCAGTGCAAGGGTCTTTTTAAAAAAATTTTTTTAAATTTACAATAGTTTTAGATTTAGAGAAAAGTTGCAAAGGTAACTCAGAGAGTTCCCATCCACCCCCACCCAGTTTGCCCTATTGTCAACATCTTACATTGCTCTGGTGCATTTTGTCACAACTAAGGAGCCAACCTTGGTACCTTGCTATTAACTAAACTCCACCCTTTGTTCAGATCTCTCTAGTTTTCCGTACTATTCTTTTTCTGGTCCAGGATCCCATTCAGGTCCCACTTTACATTTAGTTATCATGTCTCCTTGGGTTCCTTCCTGCTGTGACTGTTTCTCAGACTTTCCTTATTTTTGGTGACTTCGCTAGTTTTGAGGAGTGTTGGTCAAGTATTTTGTCAAAAACCCCTCAATTTGGGTTTATCTGACGTTTTCCTCATGTTTAGGCTGGAGTCATGGTTTTGGGGAGGAAGACCACAGAGGTGAAGTCCCCTTCCCATCAAAGGTACATGCTAGCAATGTGATGTGTCACTGTCGATGTTGACCCCAGTCACCTGGCTGAGGCAGTGTTTGCCACGTTTGTCCACTGGACACTTACTTTTTTCTCCTCACTTTCTGTATTCAACTCTTTTGAAGGGAGTCACCAAGAGCAGCCCACATTCAAGGGGCAGGGGAGGAGGGAATTAAACTGCATCTCCTGGAGGGGAGATTATCAACATAAATGATTTAGAGTTCTGTATGGGAGACTTGTCTCTTCTCCCCCATTCATGCATTTATTCACTCATTCCTTTATTAAGCCATCTTTTATGTATGTCAGTATGGAGTCATGGGCATTTATTTCATACTTTGCATTATAATCCAACGCTATGTTATTTATTTGGGGCTCAAACTGTTCCAGTTTTGCCCTTTGGGACCTCCTTCAGGTTGACTCCTATGTCCATTTGACATGCCCCCATCTCTTTGTTTTTTGAGCACGTTCTTCCTTTCTGTCTCTCCAAATTGCTGTGGGCTCATCTGGTATGTTCCCTCACCCTACCTGAGAATCAGCTATTTCTCCAGGTGTCCTGAAGTCCTTTGGTTGGAGAGTTGTACTAGAAAGAATGGTCTGGGTGCTGGGGGTGCTCGCTGGCACTGGGTCAAGGATCTTTGAAAAATGCAAACTGAGACACCTCCTTTTTCACTTGGAATAAAGTATATACTCCTTACCATGGTCATTTGGCTCCTGGCCATCTTTTCAGTCATGTTTTAAGCCACTGTGCAGCTATGATGAGCCCGTTTCTTCTCCTCAGATGAATCTTTGGACTCACTGTGTCTGCTTGGGTCTTTGCCTGGGTGACTCCGGGTCCCAGGGAAATGCCCCTGGACTCTAGCCCTTACCTGCCTAGCTTGCCTTGGTCTTCCAGCCCCAGGAAAGACCATGGTTGTGAAAGAACGATGACCTTCAAGCCTTTGTACTGCCATCTGCACGTGGCAGTCTCTGATGGAAAGCCTGTCCTTCCCTAGACAGCTTTATTTTTCTTGAAGACCTAGCTCAAAGGTGCATGAAGCCCTTCTGATTCCCAGTGACCTGCAAAGCTGTCGTGCCCTCTTTTGTTCCTGGAGATTGGTGCGAATGTCTCCATGAAAGCACCGGCACATGGAACTGTAAGTAGCTTGCAGACACCCTTTTGTTGCTCACAAGTGAGCTCCCTGAAGCTGCCAACCATGATTTGCCCATCTTGGCTTCTCCGTTCAAGACTCTCAGTAAGTAATTTATCAAGCGGATCTGGGACTTGCCATTTAAGTTCCCCAGACCTCTTCAGCGAAAGTCTCCCTAGGAAAGGATGAGCAGGTCACCAGGGGAGCCATTTCCAGCCCTCAGAAAGGGCTTGGAAGATTATGGCAAAAGTGGCTTCCCATTTGCTTTCTCCTTTCCCTTCTTTGGAAGAGAGAGCTGGAGGGTGGAATGGTCACTTCTAGCAAAGCTTTCTGATATTTCAGCAGCTATAAAGGAGATCCCGTCATCCCCAGTCTTATCTTAAAATCTCCTTGATGTCTGTGTCTTTTTTTTTTCCCCATCTCTGAAGATCAATAATATTGCAGAAGTGAGAGATCAAGGTTTTTCAAGTGGTGGGTGAGCAGGGATGGGGGCTGGGAGTGGGGGTGGAAGGAAAGTTCCCCTTAAACTCATCCTTGTATGATGTTTCTAGATGCACCAAGTTACATGCTCTCCCCTCTCTACCCCCATTCCTCCACCCCTCCCTCTCTTTCCTATAAACAAAGCCATAGCCTCAAACAACATTTGTAAAGCACATTATAAAATGCTTCTAATAAATCCCTAACAGCCTTGACCATAACCAGCTGAAAGAAAGGTGAGTATGACACAAAATTGTCAGGTTAGAACAACAAATTGGGCCACGAGAGCAGGGACTTATTCATCTTTGTAAGTGTGCTATAAAAGTTCATATAATTTCACAAATAAATATGAACATTGCTTAGTAAATGGCTCCTGGATTTAGAGCCCCAGAACCACAGGAAGGAGCACATTAGCACCAACAGTGCAATTTCAGATATGGGGCAAATCAACCTGGGGGTTGCCAACCAGATAGCCTCAGCGTACTCGTGTCCCTTCTCAAATGTGTGGGGCACCCCAGGCTGGGCAGCAGGAGGGCTGGGCAGCTCCCGGGATTCAGGACCAGAACTGGATGCCAGATGGGGACTGGTGGGCCCTGGTGTCCTCCTGAAGGTCTGTGAGGCCTTGGATGAGCAGGGAAGTTCAAGGAGGAAGGCAGCTCCCCGCTATGGGTAGGTGAGTGGGCAGATGTTGGGGTCAGGTGGGCTGGCAACCCTGGAAGTAGGGTGACCAACCTCCAAGTTTCCTGGCACTGAGGGGTTTCCCAGGATGCTGGAATTCCAGTTTTATAACTGGGACAGTTGGTCACCCTACCACTCAGAGCAGTGATCCTGGGGGCTCCTTTATTGCATACTGCCTCCTGTTGATGGGTGGCCCCAGAAACTGGGTGTGGGGAGGAAAGGAAAAAGAGGCAGGGCTTCAGAGAAGGTGGAATTGGATTTACATCAGTGTTTTTCAACTCTGGTTGCATTTGAAGTACTTTTAAAAAGTATTAATTTTCAGGCGATGAAAAGATGCTCAACATCACTAATCATCAGGGAAATGCAAATAAAACCCACAAGGAGATATCACCTCACACCTGTCAGAATGGCTATCATGAAAAAGACCACAAAGAGGGCTTCCCTGGTGACACAGTGGTTGAGAGTCCACCTGCCGATGCAGGGGACACGGGTTCGTGCCCTGGTCCGGGAGGATCCCACATGCCGTGGAGCGGCTGGGCCCGTGAGCCATGGCCGCTGAGCCTGCGCGTCCGGAGCCTGTGCTCTGCAACGGGAGAGGTCACGACAGTGAGAGGCCCACGTACCGCAAAAAAAAAAAAAAAAAAGTAAAACAAAAAGACCACAAAGAACAAATGTTGGTGAGGATGTGGAAGAAAGGAAACCCTCGTACGCTGTTGCTACAGCCTCAAACGCTGTTGGTGGGAAAGTAAATTGGTGCAAACACTGTGGAAAACAGCATGGACATTTCTCAAAAAACTAAAAATAGAACTACCTTATGACCCAGCAATTCCACTGCCGGGAATATATCTGAAAAAACCCCGAAAACACTAATTCGAAAAGATACATGCACCCCAATGTTCATAGCAGCATTAATTACAATTGCCAAGATATGGAAGCATCCTAAGTGTCCATCAGCAGACTAATGGATTAAGAGACTATGGTAAATGTATACAATGGAATGCCACTCAGCCATAAAAAAGAATGAAATTTTGCCATTTGCAACAGCATGGATGGACTTGGAGGATATTATGCTAAGTGAAATAAGTCAGACGGAGAAAGACAAATATTGTATGATATCACTCCTATGTGGAATCTTAAAAATACAGCAAACTAGTGAATATAACAAAAAAGAAGCAGACTCACACATACAGAGAACAAACCAGCAGTTACCAGTGGGGAGAGGGAAGGAGGGAGGGGCAATATAGGGGTAAGGGATTAAGAAGTGCAAACTATTAGGTATGAAATAAGCTACAAGAATATATTGTACAGCACAGGGAATATAATCAATATTTTATAATGACTATAAATGGAGCATAACATTTAAAAATTGTGAATCACTATATTATACACCTGTAACATATAATATTGTACATTGACTATACTTCCATAAAAAAAAAAGGAGAAGAAAACCTATTAATTTCTAGCCTCATCCCAGACCGCTAAATTGGAATCTCCATGGGTGGGGTCCAGGCATTGGTACTATTTCAGGGCTCTCCAGGCGATTCTGATATGCATGGGACATGATTCAGAGGTGTGGAGGATGCCTTCTCCAGCTCATCCAATGCTACAACTTGACTGCCCCTTCTTAGTGCCTGGTAGGAGCTGTCCTTTGATCCATCTATTCTCTTTTCTCTTGTTGCCATCACCAACCCCCAACCCCATTTAAATACCAAATCAGATTGGCTCAAACAAGCCATATTTGCTAATTCAGTCATGAATCCACCAGGAGCACTGGCTGACCCTTTCCCATCTGGTGCTTTTCTCTTGCAGACACAGCCCAGATAAGAAATGATGACCTGCATTTTCAAACCAAAGATGTTACAAATAGGAAAGTCTGTCCGAACGAACATTCTTTTTTATAACTTTTTTATAACTAAGGTAAAAATGTTGTAATGAAATTTGGTAGAACACGTATGTCTCTGCCCCTCTCCACGGTAGCTGGGGTGATAACTTGGAGCTCGCTCATCATTCACTCTGTTGGCTGGCAGCACACACAGACTCTAAATTTAAACCCAATATATCCTCCTGTACACTTGAAATTTTGTTTTTGGACTGTCTGACTGCATGGAACAGGAACTTGGATTGTGAGCGCTAGGCTAAGCATCACTCTCTGTTATGGCCTGTGGTAGAGAGTGGATCACAGCTCCCAGAAGAGGGAGTTTGGTCTCCCTGGAAACCTGACTTTGATGCACAAAGATCTCAGCTCTCATGTGCTGCATCTGTCCTGTGACATCCTCTCATCTGATCTTTCAGGCTACCATTCTCTGAGCTCCACCACTGATTGTCAGCAGCCCCAATTCTGTCCTGAACAATGGTGTCTTAATCACTCAGCGCTCTGACAGCTTGTAAAGCAATGTGTTGCGGGGGGCAGGGGGGTCTCATGTGATGCTGGCTTTCATGGTCCTCTCACTATTTTATGAGTGTGGAAAGTCCATAGAGATGTAGAATCAGAGGTTGGGTCTCGGTCCCATTTTACTTCGTGGCTCTCCAACCTTGGACAAATCCCTTAACCCCTTTGATCCTTAGTGTCCTTCTCTGTATAATGGGAAGAATGGGATTGTAGACACATGGAGGGTATGATGCTATATGCAGTATCGGGCACATATTTGGTATTCATTGTGCTTGTTATCTCTCTCCCCAACTTCCTTCTGTTCCTTTTTATCATTGTTAAGACAATCAAATGTGAAGACATCATGCAAGGTGCTGTACTCAAACTCGGGAATATTTTAGTTATTACTCTGATTCCTATTAGACCTTTATTCTCCTGGGCTATATCTAGAGATTGGAACATTTTACCCTTCTGTACTAGACCACGAAGTGCATCTCTTACTTTGCCATCTCTCAGACCTTACCATGCAGGTATCAAACATCAACTCTTATCCATTCTCTCTGAGCTTCCAAGACCTTACCCTCTTTACAAGGCCTCATTCAAGTCCACCCTTCCAGGAAGGAAGACTGGAATTTTGTGATCTTGTAACTGGTGAGGGAAGGAATACTTTTAGGTTCCTGTAGAGGTTTATCAGGGCCACCCCATCCCTGAGGGCCAGCTCACGTCCCACTGTTTGAGTTTGCTCAGGCCATCTGCCCTTAACTCTGCTGTCCAAGCTGAAGGGTCCTCCTTCCTTATCTTCCCAAAGCCTATTCATCTACCAGGACACAGGCTTAGTCTTACCTCCCCCAGAACCAGCTCCCACCCCCACAAGCACCCTGACCTCCCTTGCACTTAGCACTTGTGATGCTTGCATACTGGTCCCTGGGCTGGATGTCCTCTCTTGGCCTCTCCACCTCTACCCTATCCTGCCCTATGCTGGGAGGCTGACCTACCTGGACTCCCTTCCCTTTGGCTTCAGGTTGGGTTTAGCCAATGGGATGAACCAACAGAAGATCCAAGGGGGGAGGAGAGTGAGCTGGGAGTACATATTCCCTATGGAGTTGCCTCTGGCTGCTACGGCTCTTTTTTTTTTTTTTTTTTTTTGCTGTAGCTCTTGTTAAGTGGACTTTCCCATACAGCGGTCCTCTCTGCCTTCTCAATGTCTCCTTCCCTGGCCTCTTCGGGCCTGGGGCGGTGGTGCACATTATCCCTTATGGCTTTCCCTAACTCCTTCCCACGTATTTTAAAAACAGCACTCTCATTAAACTCTACTCAATTATCCAACTTGAGTGTTCCATCTGTTTCTTGCTGAGACCCTGACTAATATGGCTTCTGATGGTGCAGGGTCCAATCTAACACTTAGTAGGTATTGTTTTATGTCATCCTTCAGTTGTTCACCACATGCATGTCAGGGTTAGGGTCTAAAAGGAAGACATGACTATCATCTAGCTTTTTCAGTGTCCCCAGACTTGGCATAGTGCTGGCCTCATGCTGGGCATGAGTTGCCCGAGAGAAAGACTGCCATGTGTGTGGGCTTCTAACTCCATTTCTTTGGTCTCTTTCCGAGGTTTATGGGTCCAGTGGCTGTCTTAGAAGAGAAGTTCTGAGTTGGGTGGTGAGGAATCCTGGACTTGGAAACCCAAACTCACACATTGGGCTGAGACAGGCACTGGAGCAAGACTCCCTGCAGCTTGGAAGCACAGGCATGCCAAATGTCATATCCAGAGAGTGCCAGGGTCAGCCCTGGGTGATGAAGCACTGTCTGGGGAGCTTTGCAGGGCAGGAGGTGGCATTGCATCTTCTGGAGAGAAGGTAGGCAGAGCTGGTGATGGATGGTCTGGTGTCAGGTACACATAGAAGCATGATCATGAGATTAGAAGTCATCTGAACGAGAAGGGACCTTAGGATCATCTAGTCCTGTCTTGTCCAATATGGCGGCCACTTGACATGTGTGGCTATTGAGCACTTGAAATGTGGCTGGTCTGAATTCACATGTGCTGTGGGTGTAAAATACATACCAGTTTTCAAATTTAGTATGAAAGGAAAGAATGTAAAATGATCTCATTGAATTTGTTTATATTCACTACATGTTGAAATGATAATGTATTATGTATGTTGCATTCAATTATATAAATTCTTTTTAAAATTTTTATTAAAATATAGTTGACTTGCAATGTTGTGTTAGTTCCAGGTGTACAGTGAAGTGATTCAGTTTTTCATATATATATAATATATACATATATTCTTTTTTTACATCCTCTTCCATTATAGGTTATTACAAGATATTGAGTATAGTTCCCTGTGCTATACAGTAGATCCTTGTTTGTTATCTATTTTATGTATAGTAGTGTGTGTCTATTAATCCCAAACTCCAAATTTATCCCTTTCCACCACCCCGCTTTGGAAACCATGTTTGTTTTCTGTGTCTGTGAGTCTATTTCTGTTTTGTAATGATATACATTCTTAAAATTAATTTCATACATTTCTTTTTACTTTTTCAACATGACTACTAGAAAATTTTAAATTATATATGCATCTCACATCATATTTCTATTAGGCAGCGCTGGTTTGGTCCACCCCTCTCATTTTACAGATGAGAGACTGAGGCTCAGAGAAGGGAAGAGAGTTTCCGAGGCCACATACCCATTGGGGATCAAACAGGGAAAGCTGGGTGGGTCCCAGGATGGAGAGTGGTCTGACCCTGAGATTTGAAAGCAGCGGTCCAGTCTTGGCCTGGATTTGGGACCTTGCCTACGTGGAATGGAGGCCTAGCACCTTTCTCTGAGATAGCTGCATGCCTCTGCCCCTGAAGCCCATCTCCCTGGAGGAATGTCTCTTGGTGGGCAGGGAGGGGTCCTCTCCACCCATGGCCTTGGCCCAGGCAGCCTAGACAGGACCTGACAAAAGAACTCAAAGGTAGTTTAGAGAGAGGTCTCCCCAGTGGCTACCACTATCACACCTGTGTTGAACAAGGCTTCCCAGTTACCCGGGGGAGGCCGGTAAAGCCAGGACTCAGCAACATTTGAGCTGATTCTGCAAGTATTTCTTGAGTGTGTCCTCTGTACCTAGGCCAAGAAAAGGAGAAGACACAGTTCCTGGACTCTGTGACTAATAGTCTGGCACAGAACAATCCATTATACATGAAACGACTCCAGAACAATGCCAGACAGCAAAGGTTAAGTCCCAAGTGGGTAACCCAGACTGCAATTGAGATGCGGTGGGGGGCTGTGGTCATGAAGATGGCCTGCTATTTAGTGAAAAACCTGGCATGGAGCCCTTGTATAGTCTGAGCTCTGCTGCTAACCACCCAGCAATCTGGGCAGATGGCTCTCTCTCCCATCTCATTGTCCTCATTTGCTCAACGGGATAATGCTGGCCATCTGGATCCCGTTCTCCTGGTGGGGTGGGTGTGACGGGAGTGCCACATGTGGTCAGGAAGGGGTGCCGCCTAGGCCTGAGGTTCCAGAACCGCGGTGGGCAGGGAGTGAAGGGGAGCAGCTGAAGGGTGCCCGAGAGGGAAGCTGGCCCTATCATTTATCTTCCAAAACGGAGCGTTTCTAAGGGTGAAAGGGGATGCTATTAATATTAAAATTGGGACGAGAGATGGAGGGGAAGGTTGCTCTATATAAATAGGATGTATGGCACTCTGCTGGGAAGAGATCAAAAAGCCCAACTGAGACAAGTCCAGTCTGGCTTGGGAGGCTTTGCACTAGGGATTGGAGGGCCAGAGGTGGAGGGTTAGGGTTAGGTAGGGGTCAAAGCAGGAAGGAGTCTGGGGGTAGCATGGACAAGATGCAAGATGCAAATAGTGAGGGAGTGCTTGGCCTGGAGCCTGGTGTAGGACAGACCTGCAGCTCCAGACACATACCTCCTGGGGTTATGGGGAATCTAAAACGAGGTCGTGGCAGGAGACGTGATGTCGGGGACCCAGCAAGGCAATGCTAGTCTCATTATTGACCACAGGTGAGCATTTTTGAGGGTGTCCTCTGGCTGACGATACAGGAAAGCATGCTGCTTGGAACCCCACAAGGGAGTCCGAGAATGATGCCTGAGTGAGGCCAAGGTTGCTGGCAGCAGGGTGAAGGCCAACAAACTTCAGAGCCCTTGAGAGCTCTCCGGGCCTCCAGCCCCACCCCACCCCAACCCTAACAGTGGGCCTTGTTGAACCAGAGCCAGCTGGAAGCAGGAGGTCTTTGGTCCAAGCCCCACACATGAAGAGAGCCTTAGAAGAGGTACCCCTGTGACCTCCAGTGGGGGAGCTCAAAGGGGCCCATGCTTCCTGGCTGTGGGGCTCGAGTGCGAGGGAACCGTGCTATGGCTTTGACCCCGGAGAAACATGACTGGCCCAGTGTTCCAGCCTTTGCCCTGCGGCTCTCTTGGTTCCATCTGCTGACCTCATGGGATTGTGCTTTGAGTCTGTCTTGGCTGCTGCGCACGGCGGGGGTGACAGGGCCTTTCTTCCCTCTCTGAAGCCCCTGTGGGTTCAGTCCAGCTCTGGTGGGTACTGAATCCCTCCCGCCACCTCCCTGCATGTACCCAGCACCCCCTTCCTTCTGCCCATCTTCCCCACAGTCTCTCACTGGGGCCTGCCAGGGATTTCAGGAAAAACACACCCGGGCCTCCTGCCAGGTAAAGTGGTAAAACCCTCTCTTCTTCTCAGGCCCCAGGGACCAGGTCTGTGTGCTTTTCTATTCTCCTGTGGCCACCACCCACCCTGTGCAGTGGGATTCCACCTCACATGCTCTGTTAACAACAGATATCGTCATGGGCGTCAAGGGACCAGTCCTTGCGCAGAGGGAGGGATGGGTTTCCTCCTAGGAAGATTCCCAAGTAGAACCTTTTAGTCCTTCTTGGCTGTCTTTAAATAGACCCAGAGGGCTTGTTCTTTAGAGCTCTCTCTGATATGAAGGTTCATAACCAGCTTCTAGAGGTCTTCGGTAGGTGTTTGGGGCACTCTTTGGCTCTGTCCTGAAAGGTAGGCAGGTCTAGGCTTGTCTTTCTTACAGTGTCCTCTTCCTTCACTTAGTTGGTCCCATGAGAAAATCTCTGCATCTGTCCATCATTCACTGACTCCTAGGGGTCAAGTTCAGCCAGCCTGCCCTCCCCTCGGGGAGGCAACCCCACGTATTAAAGATACCTGGGATTTGTTTGAAGCAGCTGAGGTAAGGCACACAGACACAGAAATGTCTGTCCTGAGGGAATACGTTTTTATACTCACAGATCCCTAGGAACAGGAGGCAAGCCATGAAGGGGGGCCACACGGGGAAGCACCAGGTCTATCAGGAGGCAGAGGCAGGGGGGAAACATGGGCGAGAGTCTTTATGTGGTGTCTGCAGGAAGTAATAGGCAAAGCAGGGTAAGCAGGTTTAGGATTGGGTAGTTGAACAATTTCAGCAGGCTCTGGGGCACACAGGTTGTCCCTAGTTGTTTGGTACCTGGCCTTGGGGTGATTAGGGCAGGGGGATAGTGGCCCTAGTGGAGTGTAACAACTTAATAAAGGAGGAGCTTGGGGGTGTGGGCCCTGGGTTGAGTGGTTTGCTATCTCTAGGAATTAGCTACTGTGGAAGGGACAGTCCCTCCAGTGTCAGTGAGGCCAGAAGATGTCAAAACATCAAATAGAAAAATTAGAAAATGTGGTTATTATCCTCTGTCTCTGCAAAATTCTAGCCATTCTGCTGTATGACCTTCAACAATACTTTTTTTCTGCCTTTTGGAATCAAGGCCTCTTCCTGGAAGTCTTCTCTTATCTCACCACTGGAGTCCCCCAGTGAATGATTCCCTTCTCCCAGAGACTCTGCCTGTCCCTCTGCAGTCCCCGCTATTCCGTGCCAAGGCTTGGGGTTAGTTGTGTTCATGCTGGCCTCCTCTCTAAGGTCATGAGGT
This sequence comes from Lagenorhynchus albirostris, assembly GCF_949774975.1. Classification (NCBI taxonomy): domain Eukaryota; kingdom Metazoa; phylum Chordata; class Mammalia; order Artiodactyla; family Delphinidae; genus Lagenorhynchus; species Lagenorhynchus albirostris. The sequence continues at coordinate 98,633,300 of NC_083101.1, read as the reverse complement.
CCTTGAGGATTTGTCTTACCCCATATCCCTTGCAGTGTCTTTCACAGGCCTGGCACACAGACAAGGTGCCATAAATTGTGGTAGAACACTGAATGAACACGGGCTGTGGGCCATTTGGACATCCTCAAACTCAAAGGAGTCATTTGCATCTCAGGGTCCTCTGGACAATGTCTGCTGTCTTGGTGTCCCTCCTGAGAAAACAGCAGGAGACATGACGAGTGGTGACCCAGCAAGGCACTTCTATTCTCATTGCTGGCACCACAGGTGGGCATTTTTGTGGGTGTCCCCTGGCTGCTGATGGATCGTACTTGGAGCGCTTCTTATTCCAGGGTTCATGACCTCATGGGACCACTTCAACCCCTGAATTTTCATATAGAAATTCATGTGCAGTTTTCTAAGAGAGAAGATCCAGGGCATTAATCAGATTTTGGAATTGCTCCAAACAGGGAGCAGGTTAAGAGCCTTAGAATGGATGGTCCCTGGCAAGGCTGTGGTCCAGAGCTGGTGTCTGGAAACTTCCACTGCCTCTGTCCAGGTCAGTCCTGCTGGAAGCCCATTCCTCATGGGACCCTGCCTCTGTGCCCTTCCTTCTCCCACAGTTAGGCTCTCTGGACCCCTGTGGGGCAGTCTCCCTGTCTCCCAGACTGATCCTGACCAGGGTGTGGGAGGGATTTAAGTCATTGCAGATCACCACCCTGGGGCTGACAGGACTCTGCTCTGGCGTCCTATATTGCTTCTTGTGCCAAAGGCCCTGTCCAGGTAACTTCTCAGGTGCTCCAAGCGCTCCAGAGTAGGGCCACTTGCCTATGCTCTCACCTCCATCCTACTACCCTGGCCAGGTTGCCCTGGCCTGCAGCAACCAGGTAGGTGCTGGGACACTTTGCAGATGCTAATGGTGACAGCAATGACAACAGCAACAGCTGTCACTCCTATTATTATTATTGCTTATCAGCAATAGCAACAACAGTATTATCAAAAAGAATAAAGGTGAAAGCTGATACCACTGACAGCTGATTCTGCCACTGCTTCCCTATATTCATTTTCTCATTTGATTCTTACAACAACCCATGGGACAGGAACTTTGATCTTTCCCATCTCCATTTTACGGAAAGAAACGGAGACACAGGGAAGTTAAGTTACTCACCCGAGGTCACACAGCTGGTAAATGTAGAGCCAGAGTTTAGACCCCGGTGTGTCCCATTCCCAAGCTCACACCTGTGGCCCCCATACCATGTTACTAAGTGTCTACCTGCGCCCTCGGTCTGGGAGCATCATTGTCCTAGGAACTTGCGTTCCTCTGCCCTCTCCCCATGGCTCCCATAACACCCCATCCTTCTGCAGTAAAGCACTCATCACGCAGAATCGCCATAGCCTGTTCTAGAGCATGAGCTCCCTGAACCAGGGCCTGGGTCACTCTTGTTCTCCACTGTAACCCCCAGAGCCTGGTGCAGTGCCTGGCACACAGCACCTGGGTCCTATCTGACTTTGTTGTGAGGTGCAGCCTTGGACATGGCCCACACCTCACTGCCAGTGTGCAGCTGACCAGCTGCCCTGGCCCATTGGCTTCACACACTCCCCCCTGCCTGCCGCCCCAGATGAGGGAAGAGAGGCAATGATGGCAGAGTTCAGAGCATGTCACGGGCAGCCTCTCTCCCTGCTCATGGTACCAGACCTCAATGGGAACTGACATCTTCTCTTGTGGCTTGACCTCTCCCTCCCTGCTCCCTGGGGACTCACAGCCCAGAAGCTGATCGGGAACGACAGGCCTAGTTTTACCGGAACAAATCTGCCAGTGAAAGGGAACTCACAGCACCTCCCTGCTAAGAGGCAGGCCAGCCCATTCGGCTCAGACCTGTTTTGACAAAGAAGGCCAAGGCCAGCCGGCCTTGAGTTTACTGACCGGGGCCTGCAGGGGTCTCTCAGTTTGGGCCTGGGCTCTGAGGGCTTGGCTGCCTCTCCCACCCTGAGACCACGGCGGATGGGGGCTCTGGGGTCCCAGCCTGCCTGAATCTTGGGTTCCAGGATGAGGGTGCATTGATGCTCTTGCCCCAAGTGTCAGCTGTTGGAACCATGAGAACATCCACTGGGGGCCTCATCCCAGTGGATTCCCAGGTCTAAGCGAGGTGCACCATCTGAAGCCAAAGAAGGCTTTGTGAGAAGAGGTGCTGGGAGGTATAACCAGGCAGAGAGGTGTCAGAAAGGGTATACATATATGGAGAAAGTGAGCCCAGGGGACTTCCTGAGCTCATTCAGAAATGAGTATGGGGTCTTTAAAACTGCACTGCTCATCCAGATGGGACAAAGGCTGCTTAAGGCATCAAATTGGAGCCAACACCCATTTGCAGAACCAGAATCCCAGAACTGGTATCCCCATCAGCTCATCCTAGGGTCTGACTCATGTCCTCTAAAAAACCCCACCGATTCTACTGGTTCACCCGTCAGTCCATCAACCCATCAAGCATTCGTCAATGACCTGTGCACACAGCACCATCCCCAGCAAGTGCTTACCCTCTTGCTGGAGAGATGAGGTAGATGGGTGTGCACGCACACCCACAAACGGCAAACCGGCATGGCGTATAACTCATGGGGGATAGAGTGAGGTGACACACACAAGGCACTGACTGAGCAAGCAGATGAAATCAGGAGGAGTCAGAAAAGGGAGGGGTCCACATGGGCTGGGGTGCTGGGGGAGGGGGACACAGAGGGGTCGGGAAGGATGAAGTTTTGTGAATGGAAGAGCCAAGAGCCCCCAGTTGGATGGAATCACGGCATGTGGCTCTGGTGCCACCAACACCACCCTTCCAGCTCCACTCTGAGCATGACATGTTATTGCCATTGCCACAGCACCTGGCACAGAGCTGCCACACCTTGGTGCCCACCTTAATGAAGACGGGTGGTCAGTAGAGAGAAGAGTGCACAGGGAGACAGGATGCCCGGTGTTTCCCTCCCCTCTCTTCCCCACCTTCCATATGAGCCAAGCACTGTTCAGAACAGTGAGCATGAGGCAAAACTGCTGACCTCATGGAGCTTGCATGAACTTCTGTGACCAAATCCAGCCTTCAGTTTTTCATCTGTAAAATGAGACTGCTTCTGTTACCAAACTCAGGTTCAGCTGCTTGTCCCTCAAGAATCCAATACTGAGAGACAAGTGCTGGGTAAAAGGAAAGATAGCTTTATTGAAGGAGACAGCAATCACAGGGAGAAGGGGGACTCATGTCCCAAAGGACCAACTCCCCCGTGTTGATCGGGGGCAAGAGATTTTAAAGGGGAATTTCAGGGGTGCACAGGTGGGGCAGGGGCTATGTTCAGAACAGCACAGCCAGCTCTGACAGTCATCTTGAAATTGGTCATGCAATGGTCTGAATAGCATCATCTTTTTATTACTTTTTAATTTAAAAAAATTTTTAACATCTTTATTGGAGTATAATTGCTTTACAATGGTGTGTTAGTTTCTGCTGTATAACAAAGTGAATCAGTTATGCATACACATATGTCCCCATATCTCTTTCCTCTTGCGTCTCCCTCCCCCTCACTCTCCCTATCCCACCCCTCTTGGTGGTCACAAAGCACCGAGCTGATCTCCCTCTGCTATGCGGCTGCTTCCCACTAGCTATTCTACATTTGGTAGTGTATATATGTCCATGCCACTCTCTCACTTTGTTCCAGCTTACCCTTCCCCCTCCCCGTATCCTCAAGTCCATTCTCTAGTAGGTCTGTGTCTTTATTCCCGTCTTGCCCCTAGGTTCTTCATGACCATTTTTTTTTTTTTTAGATTCCATATATATGTGTTAGCATCTGGCATTTGTTTTTCTCTTTCTGACTTACTTCACTCTGTATGACAGACTCTAGGTCCATCCACCTCACTACAAAAAGCTTAATTTCGTTTCTTTTTATGGCTGAGTAATATTCCATTGTATATATGTGCCACGTCTTCTTTATCCATTCATCCGATGATGGACACTTAGGTTGCTTCCATCTCCTGGCTATTGTAAATAGAACTGCAATGAACATTTTGGTACATGACTCTTTTTGAATTATGGTTTTCTCAGGGTATATGCCCAGTAGTGGGATTGCTGGGTCATATGGCTTTTTAAGGAACCTCCATACTGTTCTCCATAGTGGCTGTATCAATTTACATTCCCACCAACAGTGCAAGAGGGTTCCCCTTTCTCCACACCCTCTCCAGCATTTACTGTTTGTAGATTTTTTTGACGATGGCCATGCTAACTGGTGTGAGATGATATCTCATTGTAGTTTTGATTTTGAGCAGCATCATCTTGATTGTTTTAAGTACAGCTAATCTTCAGTTCCAGGGTGGATTTGTTCCCATTTCCTTGAGGCCAGTTCTTGGAATTGTATAAGATGGAACAGCTTGTGTCATGGCTACAGTCTGGTCATCATGTAGTTAACTTTTTCCACCTGGTGGGTGTTTCAGTATCTACAAAACAGCTCAAAGCATATGGCTCAGAATATTATCTATAGCCCATTAGGAGGAACTAAAGGTCCTTGACTTTGTTTAACCGCTAAACTATTATTATCTTGTCTTCTTTGACTGTGTTCCTTTACTTCTGCATTTTCTCACATCTCTGATTAAATTAATTCTTTGGCTAAAGTTTTTGTATGGACAAGATGCAGGCAGAGGTCATGGGGGTGGGGTCTGTCCTGGGAACACCCCATAGCTTCTTGCTCCATTATACTTCTGCCTCCAAATCTTTCAAATTCAGTGGAGCTTACAGCTAGTTAAGCAGGGCTGGTCACAGCTGTGGAAGGAAATAACAGGACGTGTCCTTTCCTGGGGATACACACCAGCATCACCACCACAACCATCACTGACATAGGAGAACATCAGAGCAGCCCCAGTTGCCTGAGGGGTAACCCACATGTTTCCAGGCTCTGGCTGGATTCTCTGCATCAGGTGGGGCCTCCTCAAATGCTCATGTCACACACATCTCTGCATCCTGGTGTCCCACACCCTCTCTTACTTTGCCCGAGGGCTTAACAAGAAGGCCTGCACTGCCTGTGTGTTTAGGTGAGCTACTTCATGGTCGATTTCCCATCCATCGGCTCTGTTCCTTTGCTGGAGACTAAACACCAGAACAATTATTGTTTAATTTAAAGTGAAAGGAGCACTGAAGGAGACACAGTGTGACCTTTTCTGTGTATGTATCTACAGATAGAGATATATAGACATTGGAATTTATTTCCCCTGGGAGAGAAGTGGCACCGTGCTGCCAGCTGGGTTTGTGTTTGGAGTTGTGTCTGTGTACAGTGCTATGTGTAATTTATTTCCCCAGGGAAGATCCGCTAAGATGGCACATCTGATTCCTGTAGAGGTTTCTTTTTTCTTTTTTTTTAAATAAACCAAGCCACCCCCTACCCTGAAAGGAAAATTGTCTCCTCCATCTAGTGGCCTTATTTGACTGGTGTCTCTGAGTTTCACAATGCCTTAGCAGAGGGCGCAGACTCTGGTCCCTGCAAATTCTCTGAGACCCCACATCACCTATCCTCTTTCTGTTGTGGTCATGGGTGGGAGTGGAGGGGAGGGGACTACAGGATGACTGAGGCTAAGGACACACAGTGCCAGACCAGCCCTGCCTTTTCTCATCTTTCTCCTCGGAGGCTCTGAGTGAGTTTCATGCCTTTGCTTATTCTTCACTGGAACTAGCTTTAGCCTAGAGTTAGGAAGGGATGTCCTCATGCTGCCTGCATCTCCCCCCAATCTGCTCCCCAACACCCCTCCACTTCCTCAGCCAGCGCCACCTAATGAGGCAGTTCTCAGGTAAATCCCCAGGTAAATAAGTAAGAGCTCCAGCTCTCTGTGTTCCAGATCCTCCTCTGTGCCTGATCGCAGGGAGATTAGAAATATTTAGAAGGCATTATTTAATTAGCAAATGCAATGCAATGCTTACTTTAATTTTGTAAATTCAGTAGGCACAAGTGCCTGCCCACCTGTTCCAGTTGCCATAACAACTTTAAATTTCATTTGTGGTCTCTGCTGCTGTTTCCTCTTTGATTGTGTGTATCTGTGTGTTTTGTTTGTCTGGGGGATTGTAGTTCCTTTCCCCATCCTCCTCTTCCCCTAAGCCCCTACCTTGATGCCTTCTATTTCATCTCATCCTCTTTGATGCATCTCTTTTGTCCTCCGTTTCCTTCAGGGTCTCCCTCCATCTCCTTCCCTCACTTTTGAGGTTTAGTGTAGAATTATCTTCTTCCATTGCTGGAACCTGTGAGCCAAGAGTTCTCAAAGGCTCTCTAGAGTGCTTTAGGGGAATGCGTGGCTCTTAATGTGGTGTGATTTCAGGGACCCTGGAAGGCCCTGAGAGCTCAGAGTATCAACCTGACCCAGGTTGATACCTGAAATGTCCCCACTGAAAATTTGTAAACCCTGGTCCCTGCCCCTAAGGGAATGGTGAATGCTTTTGAAGGGATTACACTGTCAATAGGCTCGTGTGAGGAAATAGTGATTGACCTGATGGGTGCTGCTGGTTTTGGGGAGGAGCAGGACAGCACCCTGCTCCTGGAGGGACATCAGAGATGCAGGAAGAGAGCACGGACAAGAGGAATCTCTGAGGTTATGCACTCCCCTATCCATGCTTTTGTCCAGGAAAACTCTACCTCTTTGGTAGGCTGTACCATTTTCCCCTGAAATGCATCAGAGAATTCCCAGACCTGGAACTCAAGCAACCTGTGGGTCTGGGTGCAGGATGTTGGCTACCCTGGGCTTTCTGAGTCTCCTGGGTAAGGTTGACTGGACACGGCAGTGATGCAGGAGGCTTTTCTGCTGAAGGCCAGGAGGACCTGATTGCAGTGGCCTCTGGAAAGCAACCTAAAAGGAGAGTGACCCCAGAAGTTGCCTCTACCAGGGGCAGAAGAGGTGGTCCACGAGGGAGCCCAGAATTTGAGCTAAACATGCAGAGTCCCAAGAGGATGTGTCCAGGAGGGAGACTGCAATTGGAGTCACCTGGGGGAATATCTTGAGTTGGGTTTCCCCAAAAGCAAACTCTGAGCCAAGAATTTGAGTGCAAGTTGCAAGTAGTTTTCTAAGAGTTTGATCCTAGGTAGCTCTGATGGGAGAGTGGGGGATGGAGGCAGGGCAGGGAAGAAAACCAATAAAGGGTATGCTCTTGAGCAGGTGACATCCTTGGGAAACTGTGACTCAGTCCCTGGGGAACTCTGGAAGACAGTACAAAACACATTGGAGTGTTATTCCACCAGATGGGTAAGGACGATGAATATGAATCCTTCAATACCTCCAACTCTCTAGCATTGGTGGACGCTGCTTCTGGGTGTGTTGATTCCCCAGCACTTCTGGTGGGTTTGCAGGGAGAGCTGCTAGTGCAGTGAGATGCTGTCAGTGTGGACTGGAACAGTAGTGCTTAGGGGATGCGGGCAGGGAAGTGACAGCACCTGCTCTGGTCCACTGCTTGTACTACCTACTCAGACCTGCTCCAGACCCAGTGAAGTTTACTATGTCCTCACTGCTGCTTCCAAATGGTGACTGATCATACTTTCTTAAAAAAAAAAAGACAACTGGAAGGTTAGTGAGACAAACTGAAGTTTTGCTGCTGCAGTTGGTTCTGAGGCAGTACTTGATTTTTACGGTATTGCTATTTCTACCACCAATTCTAAATTCTCATGCTCACCAGCATTTTTGCTGTTCTCTGCCTGTCTGGTGGGACAGACCAAGCCATTATCCCTGAGAGGCTGAGCCCCCGGGCACTGGGCCTTTGTCAGGCCATTGGTGGCCACAATTGCCCATTCATGGTTATAAAAGGGCACCCCTCAGTGAATTAGCTGAGTTTCAGACATAATCTTTTCTGCCCCCCCTTATAGAAGAAATCTTAACTCCTCATGATAATCAGCGTCAGTTTTCCTTGTCAGTTGGATAACTTCTTTCTTTGCCTGCTGCTCCGCTGGCATGAGGAACCCCAGTGAACAGGCAGCAGCCCTTACTTTAGGGCTAGAGGAAGCTCTGTTTGAGGTTTTCCCCTACCCTGGAGCCCAGATTCTTCAGATCTCAAGGGTGCAGAGACATGATGCACAAATTCCTCAAGTGGGTCACTGGGAGGAATGGCGAGAAGGGTCACTGCTCTTGCCAGTCCTTGGTTTTCAGACCCATGTATTTTAGTTTTGGGGTACACAGCACAATAAACCATTGGTTCCAACACAGAACCATAGCCATTGGCTCTAACAGTATGCTGTATCTTGACTAGAGCCCAACGCTGCGGGTGTCCTTACCATGTTGGTGCTTAGTCAAGCCTCCACGAAACCATTCCAAAGCTCCATCATCAGATGGGCAGCTTCTGAGTGATGGATGTGTGGTACAACCCCTGGGTCCTGTGGTCACGTGCCCACCATCACACCTCTCTCAATGTTAAGTGAGCCTTTTGGCCTATATTATACAGGATCCTGTAACAGTAAATGAGATACTCTGTAAGCCCTTGGAGAGTTGTTCTGACCAAGATGCTGTGGTCAAAAGTCACAGCCATTCCTAGAATATGAATCAGTGCAGTAAGAATGAAGAATATCTTTCAGGGTGAATGGATCTAGGGAAATCAACTTGCCAGGAAGCAGGTGGTTGGTTTCCTTGAGGGATGGTACCATACTGAGGGCTCAGCATCTAACAAAAGGGGTCATATTTGTTCCTGGAAGTAGCTAGATCAGCCGTGGTAAGAGGGAATCTTGGAGAGCCTTCTTCACTGTCACCATGGCTCCATTCAGTGGGATGGTCAAGGGCGGAGGCTGGCTGATGTCCCCAGCATCCTGTCCAGTGGTTCAGTGCCTCCTCTGTGGTGGGCATTGAGAAAGATACATACACTTTATCCCCATCTTCCAGTCTTGCTCCTTGAAAGCCCATGACCACAACCAGCTTAAAGCCATTCACTGCCCAGGGGTATGTGAATATCATAACCGCAAACCCCTTCTCCCACCACGTCATGTTGGTGATCAGTTGAAGTGTTTAAGACCGTCTCTTCTGGGTCTTTCAGGGCTACCTCTGGATCAGGCTGTTGGGAGATGGGAGTCCATTTTTGGCTCATGCCAATACATGGAGTTAAGTCACCTGTGAATCAGGCCCAGGGTTTTCCTTCTCCATCAGTTGGTGATGGGGAACTCCTTACAAGGCTGAGCTGAAGGAAACACATTGGTGCAACAAAAGTAGGTGACATGCGATCTGGGTCACCTGTTTGTGCCCTATGAACTGCTTGAGCCTGGTCCCAAATGTGCCATTTCCATTAAATGACAGAATGCCTCAGTGTCCACACAAATGATGACTTGGCAGGTCTGGAAACACCCAGGTCATGATGGATAGCCCTAGCATGGGCTTGATGGGTCCTTGATGTCCCACGGTCAGGTTCTCAGTTCCTGCTAGGGCCCAAAAGCATGTTCAAAGCTGCTTTTTTGATAGTGAGAAGATTTTTTTTTTTTTTTGCTACTCATAGCACAGCCTTGCTTGAATCTAGAGTTTTGTCCTGTGACTCCCCTGCTTAAACTTGCCAGAGACTCCAAACAACATTGTTATCTACCCCAGATTTTGCTATCATCATAGAATCTGCCAGGCCTTATGGTCCCAAGTAAGGGCCTCTCTTAAAGGTGGAGTGTTCAAGGTCCAGTGATTTCTCCTTTTCTTGGAAGGAAATATCTCAATATGCCCCAGAGTACTGGACCTTTAAAAACTTTATGGATGTGGCAGGGCTCTGGGTCTTTGTTGGGCTTATTTCCCATCTCTGGTGCACACATCTTAGCAGGGCTCCTGAGTACTTGCCACTTCCTGCTCACCAGACCTATTATGATGCTGTGTCAGTATAATGGGCCAGGTTGATGTCGGTGGCATGTTCAGAAAAGCAAGGTCTCTTTGAGGAAGAACAGAGGGTTTTTTTGTTTTGTTTTTGTTCTGTTTTTGTTTTTTTGGCTGCACCCCGCAGCATGCAGGATCTTAGTTCCCCGACCAGGGATCGAACCAATGCCCCCTGCAGCAGAAGCGTGGAGTCCTAACCATTGAACTGCCAGGGAAGTCCCAAGGTCTCTTTGAACCATATGGTCACAGAGAGCAGAAGAGTTAAATGGATCTGGGGCAAGACCATTAAAATATAAGCTATGCTTTCCAAGTGAATGCAAACTTATTTTGATTCTTTTTGAAGGGGATTGGAAAGAATGCATTCACATGATCGAGAACCACATATAAGAGTTGGAGGCTGTGTGGATCTGTTCTACCAAAGATATCTGGCAAAAAAATTGCAGTCAAGGCTACCCCTTGTTTACGTTTATAGTAGTCTATTGTTATGTTCCATGATCCATCAGATTTTGCTGATGAATTAAAAGGGGATATAATGGGGACCATTGCCTTGTATCATTTAAGTCTTTGAGGGTGACTCTAGTCTCTATCAGTCCAACTAAGATGCAATATCACTTCAGTTTTACTCTCTTGGCACAGTGTGGGGTGTGTGTGTGTGTGTGTGTGTGTGTGTGTGGTGTGGTATGTTTGAGTACAGGTATGAGCATGTGAGTGTGAGCGTGTGCTTGTGTGTGAGTGTTTAATGTGTGTGTGTGTTTGTGTGTGTATAGCAGGAGAAGGCTTCTACTTGGCCTTTCCTACGCTAATGACTCTGCTATGCAGGTCAACTGTGAGAGTTCTGCCAACTGCTAAGTGTATCTCTCTGGATCATGCATCAGGGACCTGGGAAATGACCACAGACTAAGGTTGCAAACTCCTGGACCTACTGTGAGATGGACATCAGCTGGGAGTCCATTTATTATATGGCTTCTCCATGCCCCCACTTTAACTCTGTTCCAAAGTATCAGTATCAGTGTGCTCAGAACCCGTATATAACAGCTTTGAATTTTTTGGGCATTCTCTTTTCCCCAGTATACAGTTATCTGATAAATGGCCAAAAGTCTTTTTAGGGAAGGAATGGGAGTATTGTTACTATAGATATTTGTGTGGCATTTTCAGGGTCTTTTGCCAAGGCACCTGGTGTCCTCTTCTATTGGTGGTTTCTGAGTCCAAGAACTAGCTCAGGTCTGAAAACTGGATGGGGGATTATAGTTTTCTATCATGGTGGCCGACAGCCTTCTGCTCACACCCTCTTGACAAATTTTGGTTGTATAGGTTAAGCATTACCTTTGTTGGCAGAGAACATCTATCTCACCTCCAGGAACATCATGGATTATTAGTCAATGCAACAGATACCAGCAGGTCAAGGCCTCTGGTTATCATTCCAGCCTTGCTGCCTATCATGTAATTGCATTCACTTTGCTTTTGACTTGCTTCTTGTTATCACGGAAGCTTAGCTCCACTGACATTTGGGAGCCATGGCTGCATCTCCTACCATTTTTTCTAGCCTCAGACAATAGCTACCACTGAACACAGTGCCCAATTATTTTATTACTTTAGTGAAGGGAATGTCCTCTGGGCCCTCCTGGGGAACATAGTTAGGGTGTTCTCTGGTGTAACAGTAAATTCATTCCAACAAGTGTGCCTATCTGAGCCTTTTGTTCTTTCTTAACTCTCTGCCAAAGCAGATTTGGCATTTCCACCACATATACTATAGACCTGCAGTCCCAAACCGTTTTGGCACCAGGGACTGGTTCTGTGGAAGACAATTTTTCCACAGATGGTGGAAGGGGGATGGTTCAGGCGGTAATGCGAGCGATGGGGAGCGGTGGGGAGCGGCAGATGAAGCTTTGCTCACTCGCCCGCCACTCACCTCCTGCTGTGCGGCCCAGGTCCTAACAGGCAGCGACCAGTACCAGTCCTCGGTCCAGGGGTTGGGGACCCCTGCTGTAGGCCATTGTTGCCTCCAGGCTCCAAGGGGTCATGCCAACAGCGTATTAGAACTGGCTTTAGATGTCCTTGCAAGGGCACTAAATCCTGAGTCACGGGAAAGGGCTCTCCTATCACTGCGTCATCTGCAACTCAATCCTGAATTCTACCCACCCATTCCAGCACTCTCAGGATTCTTTCCCAGGAATATTCTTCAAGTTCCTGCTGGCCTTTCAGCAGCCTTTTTTGCCAAGTAATCCATCTTCTTCCACAGGAAGTGGCATACTTCTTTAGTCAAGTCATGCTGAGACTTGGTCCTAGATAATGGTCTAGAAACAATTTGGGGGGGGGTGGAGGTACCCTTTGAAGAGGATTAGAATCATTTTGCATGACATTAGCCTCTGGTCAGTCTTCTGCCTAGATACAGACAAATGAAGACTTGTCTCCTCTGCTTGGCAAGGGTGCACTTCTGCTGGCCCGGAGGATTCAGGGAGTCTGGGATTTCAAGATTCTCAAAGATACCAACCCAAATGTCCTTATCGTGGGTCTCAGGGTCCCATTCATTTCTTACTGGGGCCCTGCTGTTAACATTGAAGTCTTGCTGGGGCTATGAATCCAACCACCTTTGTAACTCTGCCACTCTTTTTGTGCGTGTGTGTTTATTTAAAAAAATCTTTTTATTGAAGTAGAGTTGATTTACAATGCTGTGCCAATCTCTGCCATACAGCAACAGTTATACACATATAGACATTCTTGTTTTTATATTCTTTCCCATTATGGTTTATCACAGGATATTGAATATAGTTCCCCATGCTATGCAGTAAGACCTTTTGTCTATCCATCCTATATATAATAGTTTACATCTGCTAGTCCCAAACTCCCAGTCTTTCCCTCTCCCACCTCCCTCCCCCTTGGCAACTCTGCCACTCTTATAATCAGATACTGAGCCTGGTTTTCAGCTCAGTCTGCCTCTCAGATGCAGGGGATGAGGACCTCTTTAACATGGCCCTGGAGGCCTTCCGGCTTTTAAATGGATTACTGCTTGATTTCAGCTTGTCATATTTTTCCTTCAAAACTTTTGTGGCAGTTAACAACAGTTAACCGGCTCCACACTGTCATAATTAACATTACCTCCAAAGTTTTTAAGCCTAGGCCAGTGCTTCTTAGACTACCTATTATTAAGGAATAGTTTAAAAAATCTTTTGTGGACTGATGGATTACTAGAAAAATAAAATCATACATGATATAGGTCTAATTTTAAAAATTATTAGAGCCAATAGTCATAAAAGTACCCTTGAAAATTGCTATAAAATTTCCATATCCTTCTTCTCAATCTCTGTACTTATCTTGTCAGAGACTGGTATCAAACAGTTCATGGGCGGGGGTTGGCCCATGGACCACACTTTGAGTAGTGCTGTGCTAGACCTATTTTGTAAGTCAGTGCGTTCCCTTCTGCCTGTGTTCCATCTCAGTGCTTTTCACTGTGGGTAAGAGTCTTAGTAAATGCTATGCTAGAGCATGCTGGAGTTGTCACCCAGCCCCACCCCCCCCACTTATCACCAGTAATGGGGTCTTCATTATCATTCCGTTGACATGTGATCTTAATCCAGAAACATGCTGAAGGTATGCTTCCTACCTTTATTCTGGCAAATATCTTTAGTTGGGTTCCCCCAGAAGCATTACCTGAGCCAAAGATTTGCATACATGTAGTTTCTTTAAAAGTTGATCTTAGGAAGCATGTGTAGGACAGTGGGAAATTGGTACAAGGAAGGGAAGAAAGCTGAAAAGGGTGTATTATAGTGCAAGTTACTACTGTGGGAACTTGGACTAATTTCTACTAGGAAACTTGGAAATAGATAAGAGTATTCTTCTGAGTTCTCTTACCCAAGGATTATTGGCTGACGGCTTCTCCTGGGCATATTGACTCAGAACTTCTGGACTGCCCTGTGGATTTGCAGGATGAAGGAAGGCTCTCAGACAGATAGTTATATGTACTTGCTGCAATATGCCACCGAAACAGGGATATGGGTAGGTCACTGACAGCATCCTTTACAGAGAGTTACATTCAAAGTCCAAAAAGTCCATTCAAAGAGGCAGTGGTGTGAGGTCATCCCCAGGCATATATCAGGGCAGGTTGGGGACTTGAGATGACAGTAAGCCCATGTTGGTCATTAAGAAGCTGCAAGTAGGGTACAAGAAAGAGCACAGTGTGATCAATAAATGTGGTATAATCCAGGTCTGTCAGTGACCAGAGATTTTTGCAACTGGGACAGAGGTCTTGCTACCAAGGGATTTGGTGGTGGGGGCATATGATCCGTGATTCATTAAAGACTGAGACTGGGCAGGGCTATTTATCTGCCAAAAAGTGAGGTGGAGCAGAGATCTGCAGACCTTTAGTGAGTTAACTTAATCTAGTGATTTGTAACTCTTTTTTCTGAAAACCCTAAAGTGCCACAGAGGTGTCTCCGAGGTCTGGAATCCACCAAGGGGTGGGCTGCTAGGCTTCCATTCCTGCCTCAAGCTCAGTAGTTCTGTGTTTGCTGTCTACTGGATCAGACTGTGTTTGAAACAGTGTTTCTGCTTCTAAAAGAGTGCTTGAAAACCATTGGTCTAATCAATCTGTGGGGCTCTGATTGAGCAACTTTTGGGTGAATCCATTTGCCAAGTCAGAAGGTCAGGTCCTGGGGCAACTGATGTCCTGTGCTGGAGGCCTTGACACTCAGGGAATGTCCCTGTGTCTCCTTGAGAGTAACAGTGCCATTTAAAACTTCTGCTTCTTCCATCCTCTTTCTAAAACTAGAGCAGGCAGGGATGTTCAGCACCAGTCATCATGCATCTTCCACATAACATGGATTTACCTCAGGATACAACTCCACTGGGAGTCCTTGGTGAAGGTGTCAATTCATTTCCAAGTCAGAGGGATTTCACAGGATCCCTTTATCTGCCTCTGTTCCAAACCCCAGCCTCTCTTTCCGTCCCCTTTTACAAAGGAATACAGTTGGACCTGGCAGACACAATCTTCTTCAAGTCCTCTGCCTGCCTAGCACCTTGGACAGGGACACACGAGGCTGTTTCCAAGACTATTTCTCTCAGGGGGACAATTTACTCTTTGCTCTGCGCATGCCAGCAGAGCTCTTAAATTTTGAAGACAGTTGGATGAAATTGAATGTAGCCAATTTGCATCTTCAAATTGTTTGTTTACACATGGGCATGTGCACTCACCTCTCTGGGGACAGGGAGGGAATTGTGTTTGACGGCTCATGGGCAATAAGATGACAATTTGTTCCGCTCGTCTTTGACCATGGGCTCTGTAACCTTGAGCCTCAGTTTCCCTTTACGGAAATGAAGGTGGGCTGGGTGATTTCTGAGATCTATTTTGGCTTTAGTGTTTACACTTTTTATCTGTGGGGAAAGAGGGTGATAAGAAAGCCAATGGTTCACGTTGCCCTGTGTAGCTGAATGGGGAGAGTAAAAGAGTATTTGCACAGGCTTGGCCTTGGACCCAGGCTCGTCGTCATGATGAGCAGTTTGGAACGGTGTGGTGGGAGAGGAAGCAGCCTTCCTGTGCTCAGGTAACGGCTGCAGGCTCGGTGTAACTGTGATTGGCTGTGGGTGATACAGAAGGTCATCACATCTCTCTGAGCCTCAGTTGCCACATCTGTAGAGTAAGGCTAAAAATAATCCCTCCTAGGGTGGCTGAGAATAACCAGGAAGTACCTAGCATATTGTAGGCACTCATCAATTTTAGGTCCTGGTACTGGATCTGGAGCAGTAGATTTGGGCAAAAGCCCGGCACAGCTGGATTCTTCTCACCTCTTCATCTTTATCTTCTACTGCTCCCACAGCTCAAGGACTTTTTTTTTTCTGCAATTGTCCTCTTTCTCTCTCCTGCGTCATTAATTTTTACCTCTCTACTCTCTACTGGAGTGTTCCCACCAGAATACAAACATGCTGTAATACCTTCGATCTTAAAAAATTAAAATCTCCTTTGACCCCCATATCCCTCTTCAGCTACTGTTCAATTTCTCTGCTTGCTTTGACAGTGAACTTCATCAATAACTTGCTTTTTCCACTTCCTCACCTCTCATTCTCTCATGAACCCATTCCAATCAAGCCTTCATTCCTACCACCTCACTGAAATAGCTCTTGTCAAGGTTGCTTATTGCTAACTTCAATGGTCAATGCGGAGTCCTCATATCATAGTGAGGTCATAGCTTTTGTCATAGTTGACCACTATATTTTTTGCAACAATTTCTTCCCTTGGCTCACGCTCAGGTTGATCTTTAGCAGTCATCTTTGCTGGATTTTCCTATTCCTGACCCTATACTGTTGGAGTCTCCTTGTGCTCAGTTCTTTTCCACTTTCCTTCTTAAATTTACATCTTTGACCCCAGCTCTGACCGCTCTCCCCTACAGACCAATATATCCAGCTTGCTCAATCCTGCTCCTTGGTTGTCTCACAGGCATCCTGAATTTAACATATCCTAAGTTGAACACATCTTAGAAACTGGCAATGACTTCCACATTTCAGTAATGGAGAATTAACTTTTCCAGGTATTCAGACCAAACACATTAGAATCATCTTTGACATCTCTCCTCCTCTCATTCTCTACATCTAACCTATCAACAGAACAAGGCAGCTCTCTCTGTCTTTGAAATAATCTTGCCCCAATTCCTTCTCCCCTCCCTCACCACAACCATCCTGGAGTAAGTCACCATGATCTCTTGCCTAATCCTTGCAATTGTCCACTGATATCTCCTTGCTTCTGTTCTTCTCTCTTATATTTTAGAATGATAATTATGGTTTAGAATGATTATTTTATATTAATTTTTATTGAAGTATAGTTATTTACAATGTTGTATTAATTTCTTCTGTACAGCAAAGTGATTCAGATATATTCATATATATATAGAAAATATTCTTTTCTATATTCTTTTCCATTATGGTTTATTGCAGGATATTGAATATAGTTCCCTGTGTTATACAGTAGGACCTTGCTGTTTATCCATTCTACGTACAATAGTTTGCATTTGCAAGCCCAACATACCCCATCCACCCCTCCTCCACTCCCCTTTCCCTTGGCAACCACAAGTCTGTTCTGTATGTGGAATTATAATTTAAAAACATTGTCAGATTTTTTGATGATGGCCATTCTGACTGGTGTGAGGTGACACCTCACTGTAGTTTTGATTTGCATTTTTCTAATGATTAGTGATGCTGAGCATCCTTTCATGCGTTTGTTGGCAATCTGTATATCTTCTTTGGAGAAATGTCTATAGCTGATTCACTTTGTTATAAAGCAGATACTAACACACCATTGTAAAGCAATTATACTCCAATAAATGTGTTAAAAAAACACAACATTGTCAGATCATATCACAAGTCAGTGCAGAACAATCCAATACATTCCAATTTCTCTCAGGTAAGTCTTACCTGAGAGATCTCAGGTAAGTCTTACCCTCTGATCTCACTGTGGTCCTTTGCTCACTCTATTCTAGCCACATTACACTCTGATGTGTTAAGCATGATCCTACTCCAGGGCCTTTGCACCTGCTGCTCCATCTGCCTGGTTTGCTCTCCTCCCCAGAGGGTCATACTGTTCACTCACTTCATTCAGGTCTCTACACAAATGGCACCTCTGTAGAGAGCCTTCGGCAAACATCATATCTAAAACACACCTTTGTCATTCCCTATTCACTAATTCTTCTTTTTGTTTTTAAAATGTAACAGCTTTATTGAGGTATAATTTGCACACTATAAACCATGCATATTTAAAATACACCATTTTTATATGTTTTGACACAGGTATACATCAGTGAAACCATCAGCACCATCAAGATAATGAACCTATCCATTACTCCTAAATGTCTACTTTTGCTGCTTTATAATCTCTTCTTGCCTCTACACACACATAGGCAATTACTGATCTGCCTTCTGTCGCTATAGATTCATTTGCATTTTCTAGAATTTATATAAATGGAGTTATACGGTATGTATTCTTTTGTAATCTGGCTTCTTTAACTTAACACAATTATTTTGAGATTCATCCATGTTGTAGTGGATATCATTCTTTTTTATTGCCAAGTAGTATTGCATTGTGTGTTGATCCATTCACCTATTGCTACATGGGTATTTCTAGCTTTTGGCTATTAAAAATAAAGATATTGTGAACATTTGTGTAAAAGGCTTTGGGTGAATATATGCTTTCCTTTCTTTTGGGTAAATACTTCAAAAATTAATGAGCAGGGTTATATGGTAGGTATATGTTTAATTGTCAAGAAACTATCAAATTATTTTCTGAAGTGCTGTACCATTTTACAGATAAACCAGTATTGTATGTGAATTCCAGTTCCTCTATATCCTTGCCAATACCCGGTAATTCTAAAAGCTGTGTTGTGGTAGCTCATTGAGGTTTTAATTTGGATTTCCCTAATTACTAATTATGTCTAGAATTTTTTTCATGTGTTTATTTGCCACCCATATGTCTTATCTGGTAAAGTATCTGTTCAAAACTTTTTTCCGTTGCATTAGTTTTCTGGTTCTGCATAATAAACTGCCATAAACTTAGTGATTTAAAAGAACATTCATTTATTATCTTATCCAATAAGATACAGATTGGAGTTTATTATCATTATTGTTTTTGCATATGGACACCTGCTTTCTCGGACATGGGTCTGCAGTTTTACTGCAATGTATTTGGTTTAGTATCAGGATATTGCTGATCTCAGAGAATGAATTGGGAAGTGTTTCTTTTCTTCAATTTTCTAAGACAGTTTGTATAGAATTGATGTTATTTCTTCCTTAAAATTTTGATAAAATTTGCCAGTGAAACCTTCTGGGTCGGAATTTTCTTTGTGGGAAGAAATTTTTTAATAGATATAAGGTTATTCAAGTTTTAAATTTCTTCTTTATTGAGCTTTGGTAGTTTGTATATTTCAAGAAATATGCCCATTTCATTTAAGTTGTCTAGTTTATTGACATAAAGTTTTTAAAATAGTATTTTCTTATCATCTTTATGATATCTGTAAAATCTGTGGTGATGTTACCTTTCTCATTCCTGATATTTGTAATTTATGCCTTCTTTCTTTTTTTCCTGATCAGTCTGCTTGAAATTCATCAATTTTACTAATCTTGTGTTTTGGTTTTATTGATTTTTTTTCTATATTGCTTTCCTGTTTTTTATTTCATTGATTTTTGGTCTGATCTTTATTAATTATTTCCTTCTACTTATTTTAGGTTTAGTTTATTTTTCTTTTTCTAGTTTCTTCCCGTGGAAACTGAGGTTTTGAGACTGTTTTTTTTCCCACCAAAATTGTGTGTAGTGCTATACATTTACCTACAGTAGTGTTTTAATGTCATACCACAAATTTTTCTATGTTGTGTTTTCATTTTCATTCAGTTCAAAATACTTTCTATTTCCATTTTGATTTGTTTGTTAGGTTGTTTAGAAGTGTGTTAGCAAATGTCTCAGGGATTTTCCAGAGATCTTTGTTTTTTATTTCTAATTTAATTCCATTGTGGTCAGAGAATATACTTTGTATGACTTAAATCCTTTTAAACTTATTAAAACTTTAAATCTGTGGCCTAGAATACAGTCTATCTTAAGAAATGTTTTGTGCGCACCTGTAGGGAATGTGTATTCTATATTTGTTGTGTGGAGTTTTCTATAAATATTAATTGGGTCAAGTTGGTTGATACTGTTGCTTAAATTTTCTATGTCCTTATTGCTTTCCTGTTTACTTGTTCTATCAAGTATTGAGAGAGAAGTGTTGAAATTCTTTACTAAAATTGTCTCCTTATAGTTTTATCAGTTTTTGCTTCATGTATTTTGAAACTTTATTATTGGGTGCATCATATTTTGGGGATTGTTTTGTCCTCTTGATGAACTGACCATTTAATCATTATTAAATGACTTTCTTTATCTCTGATTATACTGTTTATCTGTAATATACATTGTCTGCTATTAGTATAGTCACTCCAGCTTTCTTCTGGTTAGTGTTTGCAAGGTATATCCTTTCCATCCTTTTGCTTTTAACATATTTGTACTTTTTATATAAGCATGTTTCTTATAGGCAGCACACAGTTAGGTCTTGCTCTTTTCCCAATCTGACAATCTCTGTTGTTTACTTGGAGTATTTAGACCATTTACATTTTATATGCTTATTAATATAGTTACCTTTAAATCTGTTATCTTGCTCATTGTTTTCTTTTTTTTCCTTAACATCTTTATTGGAGTATAATTGCTTTACAATGGTGTGTTAGTTTCTGCTTTATAACAAAGTGAATCAGTTATACATATACATATGTCCCCATATCTCTTCCCTCTTGCGTCTCCCTCCTTCCCACCCTCCCTATCCCACCCCTCTTGGTGGTCACAAGCACAGAGCTGATCTCTCTGTGCTATGCGGCTGCTTCCCACTAGCTATCTATATTACGTTTGGTCGTGTATATATGTCCATGCCACTCTCTCACTTTGTCCCAGCTTACCATTCCCCCTTCCCCCTTCCTGTATCCTCAAGTCCATTCTTTAGTGGGTCTGTGTCTTTATTCCCATCTTGCCCCTAGGTTCTTCATGACCATTTTTTTTTTTAGATTCCATATATATGTGTTAGCATACGGTATTTGTTTTTCTCTTTCTGACTTACTTCACTCTGTATGACAGACTCTAAGTCCATCCACCTCACTACAAATAACTCAATTTCGTTTCTTTTTATGGCTGAGTAATATTCCATTGTATATATGTGCCACATCTTCTTTAGCCATTCATCTGTCGATGGACACTTAGGTTGCTTCCATGTCCTGGCTCTTGTAAATAGAGCTGCAATGAACATTGTGGTACATGACTCTTTTTGAATTATGGTTTTCTCAGGGTATATGCCCAGTAGTGAGATTGCTGGGTCATATGGCAGTTCTATTTGTAGTTTTTTAAGGAACCTCCATACTGTTCTCCATAGTGGATGTATCAATTTACATTCCCACCAACAGTGCAGGAGGGTTCCCTTTTCTCCACACCGTCTCCAACATTTATTGTTTCTAGATTTTTTGCTGATGGCCATTCTGACTGGTGTGAGATATCTCATTGTAGTTTTGATTTGCATTTCTCTAATGATTAATGATGTTGAGTTGCTCTTTGTTTTCTATTTGTCCCATCCATTTTTTTCTCATCTTCCTCTTTTTATGTCCTTTTGGATTGGTTGTTTTTATTATTCCATTTGTAAGCTGATTATCTATAACTCTTTGTTTTGTTATTTTAGTGGTTACTTTAGGGTTTATAGTATACATATTTAAATTATCAGTCTACCCTTAAGTGATATCATGGTACTTCATGTATAATATAAGAATTTTATAATAGTATACATACTTCCATTTCTTGTCCTTTGTGCTACTGTTGCCACACATTTTACTTTTATAGATATTATAAACCTCACACTACATTGTGATTATTTTTGTGTAATTATCTTTTAAAGATATTTAAATAATAAGAAACAAATCTCATGTATCTTCCATATTTGGGTTTCTTCATTCCTTTGTGTAGATCGACATTTCCATTTGGTAACATTTTCCTTCTGCCTGTAGGACTTTCTTTACCATTTCTTGTAATCAAAGTTTGCTGGTGATAACTGATATTTCAGTTTTTGTATATCTCAAAAGTTATTATTTTTCCTTTGTTTTTGAAATATATTTTTGTTTTATGGAATTTTAGGTTGTTAAATTTTTCTTTCAGTAACTTAAAGATGTTACTTCACTGTTTTCTGTCTTGTGTTGTTGCTGATGAGCTATCTGCTGTCATAGTATCCTTGTTCCTCTGTATACAACATGCATTTTTTTCCTCTAGATGCTTTTAAGATTTCCTATTTATCATTGGTTTTATGCAATTTGATTATAATGTGACTTGGTATACTTTTCTTCATGTTTCCTAGGCTTGGTGTTCATTGAGATTCTTGAATCTATGGGTTTATAGTTTTTATCAAATTTGGAAAAATTTCAGCCAATATTCAAATAGTTTTCGTCTTCTTTTTCCCCCTCTTTTTCTTTGCCTTCAATTACACATAGATAAGGCCACTTGAATTTGTTCCACAGTTTATTGATACTCTTTTCATTTTAAAAATTCTTTTTTTATCTCTGAGTTTAATTTTGGATAGTTCCTATTGATATGTATTCAAAGTTTTCTAATGTCTTCTCTGCAATGCCTAATCTCCTACTAATCTCACACCATTCAATTTTATCTCACACATTGTTGTTTTCATCTCCACAAGTCCAACATTTTTTTGTGTCTTTCTATTTTTGGTCTTAACTTTATGAATTACAGTCATAATAACTGTTTAATGTGCTTGTCTTCTAATTCTAATGTCTGTCTCAGTTTTGAGTTGGTTTCAATTGATTGACTTTTCTCCTCATTATGGGTTGTATTTTCCTGTTCTTTGTATGTCTGGTAATTTTTGATTGGATGCCAGTCATTGTGAATTTTATCTTCTTAGGAGCTGGATATTTTTGTTTTCATATAAGTATTCTTGAGCTTTGTTCTGCCATGAAGTTAAACTACCTGGAAATAGTTGGTCTTTCTAGGTCCTGTGCTTAAGATTTTTAGGTGGGATCAAAGCAATGCTCAGTGTAGGGCTTATTATTCCTCACTATTGAGGCAAGACCTTGGAATTATGAAGTTTGACAGTATGGCTGCTGGGACTAGGAACTGTTCCTGGCCCTGTATAAACACTGGGCACTGTTCCCTCTAATCTTGGATGGTTCTTTCCTGGGCCTTGGATGTTTTATGCATACACATGTGCTGATCAGTACTTAGTTGACTATTCAATGGAACCCTTCTCCTGATTTCCAGAGTTATCTCTCTCCTTTTCTAGTCTGTCTTGGGAACTCTAGATACTTTGGCTTCCCTGGACTCTCAACTCTGTCTCCTCAACTAAAGGAACCTGCTGGGCTCCAACTGGCTTTTGTACCTTGACCTGGAGACTCTCTCAAGCTGGGAATATTGTAGAGTTCACTTTGTTTATTTCTTGTCTCTCAAGAATCACAGTCTATTTTTGCCTGAGGTTCAGTGTCTTAAAAATCACTGCATTGCATATTTTGTTAATATTTTGAATGTTTTAGGCAGAATAGTAATGGTCCCTCTTACTTGACTGGAAACCTTAATCCTCCTTTATTTTTCTTCATAATTTTTATCACCATCTGAAATATATATTTATATATTTTTCTTTCTTAAAAGCTCCATGTGCCAAGGAAATTTTATTGTTTTTCACTATCTAGTTCTCTTTTCCTAGAATAGTTCCTGTAACATAACAGGTGCTCAATAAATATTTTTTAATGAAGGAAAGGATGAGTCGATGAATGAATGCATCCTAACACCTAGCCACCATTCCAGCTACATAGATCTACTCATGCTCCCTACCCTTGTCAGGTCTGTGCCTATGGGCTTCTGCATGTTGGTTCCTGCCTGATAAAACTCTTTCCTCTCCTCTTTGAAATGTTTACCTGTCTTTCAAGTTCCAGCTCCCATATGTCCTTCTACATAAATTCTCTGATTGTTCTGGCTGACCCAGATCTCTCCTTCTTTCAAGCTCTTTCAGCACCTATAGTCAGAACCACATAAATTACAACTTCAGTGCTCTCTATGAAGGTAATGCAAGTTCTCTGAGGACCTTCCTCATTGCATTCCTCTGCATCTAACACAGTGCTGGTTTCAAGAAATAGGTGTTGGTAAAATTTGGGGTCTCTGCACGCACACCTGTTGCACACCTTGTGGGTGGAGAGTGTCTTGTGTTCTTTCTCAGTTTCCAATCTTTCCACGGTAGTGCCAGAAAGATATTTCATGAGCTGATGACCTGTCATCATTGAAGTTTCCAGAAACCAGGGTCTTAGTTGGTTTGGAGCAGAGAAAATGGAAGACTATTGAGGTTTAGAGCCACAGCACAGGGTTTAGAAATCCTTTTCTAGAAGAAAAGGGGAGAATAGTTGGAGTGAAGGACTAATATTTGATAAGCATTTATTCTATCCAATTATTTGTCTATTATCTCTTTTAATAGCCTCCACAGAACCATAGCCTCACTATGCTAACATCAAGGCTGACATGTTGAAACAATGTTGCTTGTTAATGTAGATCCATAACAGAGTGATTTGATTTTTGGCAAAATATGCTGCTCTGGACTGAAATGTGTTCCCCCAAATTCATATCTTGAAATCTTAACTGCTAGCTTGATGGTATTTTGAGATGGGAACTTTGAGAGGTAATTAGGGTTATATGAGGTCATGAGGGTGAGGCCCTCATGATGGCCTGGGATTAATGCCCTTTTAAGAAGAGATACCAGAGCTTTCTCTCTCTTTGCTATGTGAGCACGTGGCAAGATAGACACCACGTGCAAGCCAGGAAAAGGGCTCTCACCAGGACTCAACCATGCTGGTACCCTGATCTCAGGTTTCCAGCCTTCAGAACTGTGAGAAAATAAATTTCTGTTGTTTAAGCCCCAGTCTATGATTGTTTTGGCAGTCCAAGCTAAGACACATGCCCATCAGTGTGTCATGACTCAGGAAGATTGGCAAGAAGTCACATCCCAGGAGAGACAGGCTCGTTGCTTCCCTTCTTGGTCTTGATGAAGAATCATACAGTGTTGATATTCCCAACAGATACCCCTGAGACTCACCCCAATATATTGCCTGATTGTTCCACTTCCTTTCTCAGCAGGGCAGTGAGAAGGCCATCCTGTAGTGATTCTTCCTGGCTCCCTTGCTCTGTCACTGGGTCCAAGGTCACCCTGATTGGAGCTATAAAAAAGAGTTAGATGTCCCCTAGTTTTGTGGCTCCAGGCAGCCCTTAGAAGGATGGATCCTCCCTTTGTTATATCATGAGCACAACGCTCTGTGCCCTTGAAGCATGAAGTTAGCTCTGAGGATGAACTACTGGAATGGGAATCTTTGATCTCACTCACCAGTAGATGGCAGAGTCCCTGAAAGGTAGCTCAATTCACTGTGAGCTCCTAATCCACATAGATCATGTTCCAAATCCCCATCAGGTCTCTATGAGGTTCCCTACTGGGGCAGCTCTCTCCTCTTGTGGTTTGTTTCCTTACCTCAACTAGTGGGAGCATCTCCCCTCTGCTGCTATCAAACACTACTGTGTAACCCCTTCCCTAGCGCACCCCTGATTGAGGGATGGTCTCACTACAACTGCTCAGCTCTCCTAGAAAAATACTTGATTCCTCTCCTCCTGGTAACAGCCTACAAGCATTGTCCCCTGTCCACGTCCCCAGCTAATGTTTCCAGGGTGATCTCAGCCCCTCAGAATCCCTTCTCTCCTTTGGCTGGGATTGGTCTTGCCTGCAAATAGGAGGCCTGTTGGTACATAGAAAGAAGATAACTTGGAAGGTTCCCAGCCAACCAGAAAAGCAAATGCCAACATTTTTTAGACCTGGTACGCATCCTGGGGTGAACTCGACAATGACTTCAGTTCCATTCTAGGAATGTGGGCATTTGGGGCCCCAAAGATAATAGCTTGGAGGTTTTTCCTGTTTTGAAGTTTGTTTGTTTGTTTTTTGAATAACATTTTCTATTTCAAGAGAACCTGGGTTTTACAGATTCACCTGTTCATGTCTATGGTTTTAGGTCTTTTATCTCTCCAGCCATCAGGGAGAAAAATAACTTTGGCAGAAGTAAAGGTGGATTGGCCACTCTTATCTCTGTCAAACTCCTGGGAACTGCTGTCAGATCTCCTGGCTCACATGACAGGGATATGTTTCTTCTAGAGTTGATCTTGTTCCCTGGCAAGCTGGATGTGATTTGTCTTAACACTCAGAATCCCCTGCCAGGTATGTTTGGACATATGGTTTTATAAAAATGGTGTTTTGAACTCTATTTATTTGTATTCCGGTTAGAGCTGGGTGTTTTGGATCTTAAGTAACTGAATTGGTAGCAGCTTTGCTTGGGCTCCACTGGGAGCCACTGGGAGATGGGTAGATCACGTCTCCATGTGACAAATCTTTAGAGACAGTTATCCTGATTGAAAGAGAAACTTCTCAAGAAACTCATTAACAAGTAGAAACCATGGTGTGGAATGGTAGCTTGTGGAATACATCCGGGGGAAATTTTAGTGGTACCTCTTCTCTATTGGGCCACCTTTAGCAATATTGACACTATTAGTCAGCCCACCTTGGGTTAACGGCTTCCAAAGAATGTATAATCTGGATTGGATAGAAAGGGAGTATGTCCCTCTTGTTTCAACCATGGACATGATCGTCACAATCCACTGGTCTACAACTTTGTCCTGGAAAAGTTAGGGGGCTGAAATGGATGGGCAAAAGAGCTTTCAAACTCTTTGGGATCTCAACATATTTTCTCTCCAGGTTTTTAAGGTGGAGGTCTCATTTACTAGCAGAGTGTAGAAAACTTAAAATTAGGTTTAGTTGCCAAGTGTTCCAACAAAATTGAGCCTTAATCTCCTGGTTCCTGGTTTGACAAGAATGACTTAATGGTCAAAAAAGAAACAAAACAATACCCCCAAAACAAAAAAGTGCACATGCACACAAAATTAACTGGATTAGGGAAGACCCATGCAAAAATCAAAAGTGTCCAACTGGGACCTTATCAAATTTAAAATCTGTTATAAATTTTACATTGCCTGGAAAACACTTAGTTGTAATAAAACTTAGTGAGATGACCTGAATGTGGCTGATAGATCTGGTAATAAAAACAGACTTCAGGACAATTACCTGAGGCACACCATGGGGATTAAGACCATGGGGTTCAGATTCCAATTGAGTCTTGGAGGCTTGTTCTCCCAGCTCTGAAAGCCATCCACCACAATGTTTGCAGATCCCAAGTTGCTCTTGTTGGAGCCTCTCACACTGTATAAAATTGTAGCAAATAGTGTTCAAAACTGTAGCTGAATACCACACCAGAGGAAGATCATTTGTGCTAAGAGCTATTGATGACTCTGAATGGTGGGTTTCCTGACCTAGTAACTCGCTTACCTTTATTGAGTCTATGAACATTGATTGACTGCCTGGACAAAGATGTAGTTTATACCATCTTAAAAAAGGAGACATCTCTCTGCTTCTCCCAAATACAGACTTACTAGTTTTTGGACATTCTATAGGAAGTGTATGTCGGATGAACTAACTTGATGAACTAACTGTGTTCTCAGACCAATGTTTTATGTGAGAAGCAGACAGGCTTTTAGATAAGGCTTTTCAACCACAGACCATGTTTTTAACCTGGTGGTGAAGGTCTCCAGGAACAATATTAGATCATGGTGGTTTGTATTGACTCTTCCTTAGCCTTTATACTGATTATAAACTAACACATAAGCTCATCAAAGACCCACAGTTATTGATACTTATACATACTTGGTACTATAGTTTTGTAATAGCAGTCAGGGTCAGTTGACGGAGCAGTAAAATCAGGAAGTATTTTGAACCCCATCATTTCAATTTGTATCTTAACTGTTATTACCTTCCAGATGAATGGGACATCAGCCCCCCAGGTTAATGAGTAGAAAGGCACACATTGTTTTATATCATACTCTTCACTGCCTTGAACTAGGTGTGACCTGAAGAGACAAAGGGTCTAATACCTACTGCTAGAAGGAGACCTCCAGAGCAGTGATCATAGAAGCAATGTTACTAATTTTTGGTAGATGTTTTTAATGATTTAACTGCTTTATGAGCAAAAATTGTGCATGGTTAGGAGCATAAATTTTGACCCCAATGGTCTGGGTTCAAACCTAGGCTTTTCTACTTCTTAGCTGTGTGACCCTGTGCCTATTTTCTTCATCTATGAATAGTAGTAGGGCCTTCTTCCTTGGTGAGTTTATATAATTTAATACCTATAGAGTTCCCAGAGTAGCCTGACACGTAAGAGTTTGCTATGAAAGTCCATACATTGTGCTTCTGTGCATATCAACTTAAAAAATTCCAGGCTAAAATTCTTATGGTCATTCTCCATGGTGTGGCCTTGCCCACCCATTTATCTGTGCACTGGGATTGACCCAAGACACTTTACCAAGAAGGACATTGGCTTTGCCTGACCACTGGCTTCTCCAGTTGGAGAAGGAATGGCTTCTCTCCTCAGCCATTCTCCCTGAGGGGCTCCTCAGCTCTGCTCCTACAAGAGGATGCCACACTGACTCTTGGCTCTGCTGTTGGGTAAGGAGCATGGGTTTGAAATGGCAGGTGAGACTAGCTGCACTCTGGGTGCTTTTCAGGGTGGACAACTTTGAGCTCATTGTCTCTCAATACTGACTTTAAAAAATTCTGCTAAGAGAAACAATATTTAAGGAGATTGTTCAAGTGACAACCTGGAGTCTAAAGAGTCTAACATCTATCCCAGTTCAAGTCCTATCAATAGAGTTGGAGACTGAGATCTCATCACTCTGTTCTTCCCATATTCCCTCCCCTGAATCTTACTGCTTTCACTAGATGAAATTTTAGTGGGGTGCTCTGCTCTCAGTCCATACTGGGAGTGGTTAAAAAAATCTCGGAGGTGTTTACTACAAGAGTGTTGCTCATTGCCTCACATGGGGTCCTCCTTAAGAGGCTTCCACAGACACCATCCTCTCCGTCCTTAGTGCCAAGTATGGCTATACTGCTGGTCATTTAGTGTTTCTCTTAGGAACCCTATGAACTACATAAATGACCAACCTTCGCTTTTCACATCAGCTTCTAAAACATTTGGGGTCATGTGTGTGGCCAACTCTTAGATCTTTGCCATCTTCACTTTTCCAGCTTCATTTCTGGATTCTGCTTTATCCCTACCTTAATTCCTTTCCTTTTTGGCATGAGTTTCAACCTTTATCTTGCTATCTTATTTTTTTTTTCTATTTTATTTTTTTATATCTTTATTGGAGTATAATTGCTTTACAATGGTGTGTTAGTTTCTGCTTTATAACAAAGTGAATCAGTTATACATATACATATGTTCCCATATCTCCTCCCTCTTGCGTCTCCCTCCCTCCCACCCTCCCTATCCCACCCCTCTAGGTGGTCACAAAGCACCGAGCTGATCTCCCTGTGCTATGCGGCTGCTTCCCACTAGCTATCTATTTTACGTTTGGTAGTGTATATATGTCCATGCCACTCTCTCGCTTTGTCACAGCTTACCCTTCCCCCTCCCAAATCCTCCTTTTGCAAGTTTTAAAACTTTATATAAATAATATTTAATGCATGTATTCTTCTGGGACTTGCTTTTTTCATTCATCTTTATATTCTTAGGATTTAACTGTTGAGATTCATACATGCTTATATGTGTGTCTCTATCTCCTTATGTGTGTGTGCTAAATAATATCTTATTATATGGATATTTAACGATTTATTTGTTCATCTTCTTGTTTTTGGACATCTGGTTTATTTCTACCTTTTTGCCTCTGTCTTCTGGTGCACAATGTCACAACAAAAAATTTTTTTATATACAAGACTGACAAGAATTTTTAAATTTGACAACATCAATTCTTGGCAAAGTTGTAAAACAATAAAAAATAAAAACTCTTGTACAGTGTTTGTAGGAAAACAATGTGAATACGCACATATTCCATGAGCCAAAAATTTAACTGCTAGCTGTACATCTGGGATAATATCTTGCTATCTTATTGTGATCTCATAATCCTTCTTCAAACTTATCTGGAGTGAAGTAAGAATATATATGAATAAATAATGAACTCCAGGGAGTAGATGTCCCCTTTAGAGATGAGGAAACTGAGGCCCTGAAGGGTAAATCAACTTGCCCAGTGTTATAAAGCTGAAAGTAAGTAGATGGCCAAGGTTGAGCTCAGTCCTGGCTGACTCTGTAGCCTTGTTTCTTTTCACCAACCCCTCCTGCTCAGAAATATACTCAGAAAGAGGTGTGCTGATCAATGAGAGGAGCCGCTGATACAAGCAGCTGGTGGGGTGAAGCTGATGAGAACTGAAAACTGTACATCTATTTTACATCTAGGAAAGACATATTTATGGAACATTTTGGTCATCAGGGTATAAGCAATCTGTAGAGGCAATTCCAATTGCATTGTAACCTCGATTAACTGAGACTGGTTAGCTTGGGTAATTGAATTGTCAAGTTAACTGAGAGTCAACTCAACAGATTGTACTGTTCCACCCTGACTATTGAAGGTTATCTTGTAGTCTCTGACTAGTTTCCTGCCTCAGCTACTGTAATGTAATGTACATGTTGGGACCGTTATTATAATTCTAGACTTCCTTCAATACCTAATGCAGTGTGCTTAACAAAATAGGACCTCATCATCCCTCTTGATTCTGTTGAATATTAGTAGTTTTCTTGGGCCTTAGGGTCAAGTTTGTATTTATCAGTTCTCTCTGAGCAAGATAGTTGATGGGCACACAGACAGTGGAGCCAAGACGCTGACCCCACTGCAAACTCGCATGTGTTCCTCAACACACCCCACTGTCTGTCTAGTCCACTGACCTGAAATAAGGGGGAATCTTCATAAAACTACAGTCAGAGACAGGTCTATGTTGCTGTGATTTGCCTGATTCACTTTAAATCAAAGCTCAATGATTTTGTTTTAGTTACCTGGGAGTCCATTTGGGCAGAATTCTGGTTAGTCAGGATTTTGTTTACCTGTGTGGCTTTCTCATCATCCTTTATCATTTATTGAATCCCTCTTGTGCCCAGAGAAATGTGCTGGGCTTTGAGAATAGAAAGATGTATGGAGACTAGAAAAGCTTAATTTCATGGTGATGAACAGACCAAGCTGGCTGTGGGTGGGAGGTACATTGAAGGTCATATGAATCCCCTTCTGTGGTATATCACAAAGAGTGCTGGCTTTGACCTCAGACCCACTCCTGGCCTTCTGCAGAACTGGTGGATAGTTCCCCAATCTTTCTGAACCTCAGTTTCCTCATCTGTGAAGTAGGGATACAAATGGCTATTCAGAGCGTTGTTAGAAAGATCAGAAAAAATGTATGTGAAACTCCAGCACATAATAGATGCTCAATAAATGGTAGCCAGTAATAGCATGGCTTTAAGCATTCTCTGCTCAGAAAAACAGAGAAAACTCTCGAAACTGTTTTGAGAACAGGTGGCATAATTTCTGTGAGGTCCCCATAGATGGCAGGTTGAAGGGCCAAGGCCACTGCAAGCTATAGTCTATGGACACGTGTGTCTATAAATAGCCCCAGCCTGTGTAAATACATGATTGAGTGCAACAGTCTGCATCATAGTGAAGATATGTATGCACTGCTGTCAACCATTGTACAGCTGCTGGCGTCCGCCTCGCCCATTCATCAAGCCCCACGGCCGCCCAACAGAAAGAACATTGTGTGCCTTGCTTGTTCCGCACATTTTATGCTGAGAGAGAGCAAATCAGTAGGAGAAAATGTGGATTTGTTCTGCTGAGAAGAAAGGTGGGGGCTGTAAGAAGTGGTGGGGAAGGGGGCGTGAAAACGAGTGAGGTGCAGAAAGGGTACAGATGGAAGGGAAGGGATGCTAAGAGAAGGGAAGGTGAGGGCAAACACAGAATGTTCCCTTGTCTGGTGGTTTGCAACTTCCCCTGAGTCTAGAAAGTTGTTTTGCATTCACAGAGTAAAACGACATCCACAAAACTGAAGTAAGGAACTGAGGACTTTGCTTGCTGTGGCGGGGTTTGTGGTCCACACCGGGGACAGTCCAACCTCTTCTGTTCTCCTTCACATCTCCCTTTTTTCTCCTTCTATCTCCTCTTTTCTTTCCTTTTTCGTTTGATTTTCTTCTCTGCTCCCTGTCTCCTCCTGCTTCCTTCTCTTCCTGTTTTCTTTTTCCAAACCTCAGCGTTGGTGCCCAGGTATCTCTTTCACTAACTGAACTTTTCCACCACCCCCATCCCCTAACCAAGCCATGAACACCCTGCTGCTCAGTGAGAGGCACACTCAGCCTGTTATTAACTTCAGTTCAGCTGCCAACCAAGCTGTGTGCAGACTAATCCTGCCGGGAGAGGTGGACCTGGACGTTCTGGGAAATGATGGTGGGTCCAAGCAGCCCAGAGTCATCAGGTGGGACAGGGGCAGGAGGTCTTTGGGAATGGTGGAGGGTGGGGGAGGGTGGGACGTGGGGGGAGTGAGACAGTCCCGAGCCTCCTTCCAAGGCTTGGCGAGGGCTAGGGAGGTGACCTGAGCCCTCACGTTGCCCAGATGAGCAGAGAGAAGCATGGTGAAGGGGAAGGGGTCCTAGACTCAGATGCTGGAGAGTCCAGTGTTCTCCCTGGTACTTATCTGCTTTGAACCTCAACTACCTCAACTTTCAAATGGGAACGATGATTCCTGGCCCTACCACACATGGAGCTCTAATGAGGGAAAAGGAGGTAAATGACTGGAACCTTCTCCTACCATGAGGCATGGCATATTAGTCAGCTCAGCTGTCATGACAAAGCACACCAGACTGGGGGATTAAACAATAGACATGTATTATCTCACAGTCCTGGAGGCTGGAAGTCCAAGATCAAGGTATCTGCAGGATTGGTTTCTTTTGAGACCTTTGTCCCTGTCTTGTAGGTGGCCATTTCTTCTTCCTCTGTCTTCACATGATCTTCCCTCTGTGTGTGTCTGTGTCCTAATCTCCTTTAATTACAAGGCCACCAGTCATTTTGGATGAGGGCCCACCTTACCGACTTCTACACCCTCCCACCTATGAGATGAGAGGAGGGATTTGGGGAGGGATAACTCATACGTCTATGAGAAGTTCCGAGGATACTCCCTTCCTTTTATATCTGGGTGGGAGGGCATCTCCTTCCAAAGGCAATAATGAGAGATAAGATAATCACTCATAGAACCTGAGGTTGTAGGAGCTCTATCCCCAGCTGGATTCTTGCTGCGCTGGGAGCTGGCAGGCTCATCCTGGTGCTATCTTTGGGATGGTATGTGAGGCAGCGAGGGACCTTGAGGGGCAGCTGGTGTGTGTTGCCAATAGTTGGAGGTGAACCAGAACACAGATCCTGGTGCCTGCTTCTCACCTGGGGTCTCTGGCAGTGGGAGATTGGCTGCAGCAGTTCATGGGTGGGAGTGGGGATAGCAGAATTGGGTGGGCTGGCCAACAGAAGGAAACGGTGGCCGCCCTGCCTAGGGCCCAGGGTTCAGCGGGAAGTGTCCTTGAGGGCAGGGCAGGAGGCTGGAGCTAGGGAGGACACACCTGCCAGGAGAGCAGGTTGAGGGCACAGAGCCCAAGAGGGCTGAAAAGGGGCACCCTGACCCTTCTCTGTTGAGGGTACCAAGTGAATCTGGCATGAGCAGGATTTCTAGGAAAGGGATTCCAGGGGCTTTCCAGGTACTGGGTCTCTGGCTTCCCCAATCAGTCCTGTAAATGGTGGGTACCCCAAGCCCAGCCTACTGGGCACCAAAGTGATCTAACTCTCCCCCACTGACCATGTTGCTCCACACTTACCATATTCAGAGGGAGAACAGATACCTTGTCTCCACTGCACAGGAGATCACACTTACATGTCCAGTGGAGTGGCTGGACCCCTCTCTTGTGGGGTGATGAGAGGATGGGGGCCCGACCTTCTCTTCTCTGGCTGACTCAGGCTTGTAAATTTCCCTTTCTCCAACAAAGCCTACCCCTTAATCCATGTCCTGTGATGCTGTAGAATCGTCCCTAGCCCTGTGGCAACAAGCGGTGACTCATAGGGACTTACCTGGCATGAAATGCCTTAAGGAAATTGTACCCTGAGGCAGAGGTTACCTGCAGTCCATGGAATCAGGCTGAGCAGAGCAAGACCCAGGAGACCTCTGTCTTAGTCGGTTCAGGCTGCCATATCAAGAGAACACAGAAGGGGTGCGGGGGCTTAAATAGCAGACGTTTATTCCTCATGTTTCTGGAAGTCCAAGGTCGAGGTGCCAGCAGAGTGGTTTCCGGTGAGGCAGCTCTTCCTGGTTTGTAGATGGTCATTGTCATGCTGTGTCCTCACGTGGCCTTTTCTCTGTGTGCATGGAGAGAGAAGGTTCTGGGGTCCCTGTCTTTTTATTAGGAGACCAGTGCTGTGGGATTTGGACCCCACCCTTGTGACTTCATTTAACCTTAATTACCTCCTTTAAAGGCTCTGTCTTCCAAATATAGTCACGTTGGGAGTTCAGGTTTCAACATACAAACTTTTCTTGGCGTGGGGTACACTTAGTCCATAAGACCTCCGTGCCACTGGAAGGCAGTCAAATAAAAAGATGCCATCTGTCTCATTCTGCACTCACCCCAACACACAAGAAGAGGGAGAGGAAGGAGGTGTTTTTGAGGTAGTCCTCACGCTTCCATCCAGTACTCCAGAGAGACAAAAAGGAAGATGTGAAAGACCAGACCACACCCTCTTGCTCCTCTAGGTCTTGGAGCTGAAGCATGTCCAGAGCTGAGGAGGAGAAGAATTTTAAATGGACCCAGATCCAAGCCTAAAATGGACTAAATTTTTTAACAGTCAAAATCGACCAGAAGGTTAGAGAATCTGCCCAAGGTGTCATTAAGGGATCTACTCTGTGTGGAGGAGGAGAGATTGGATTTGGCACCGTACAGAAGTCAGACTGCTGATACACCAGCCCCATCGCTGTGGGAGATGAAATCCTTTGTGGTCAGAAGATCTTGCCACGTTCCATAGACTCTCCTGACAGCAAACTCTCCAGGTCTGCCCGCCCCCCACATCATGGGCAGCGCTTGGAGGGCAGGGCCCCAGGGCATAGTGCTGCCTCTGATTTGGGGCTGTCCTTTGTTTCCCAGAGGAGGGACACAGTGGCGGGGGTGGGGGGGTGGGGGGGATGAACAATCAGAGGGCATCAAGGAGACAAGGAGGAAAGGTGCTTCCAGCTAAGAAGTCTGGGGGCAGGAGGGGCTTGATCTGTTCCAGAACCTCTGTGGCTCAGCCTTGGGTGGAAGTTACCTGGCTCTGGAGTTCACAGACCAGATGAAGTCAATAAGAATTGGAAACTGACATAGGATTACCAGCTTTGTGTTTTGCCAAGAAAGGACATGAAGAAAAAAACCCCTGCCATCTGTTATCAACACCCTTTCCTAAAAGAAGAGAGAAGGGACATAATCTCAGAATAATGCATAGTCCTTTAAATTGAATAAATAGAGCATTGGGGAAAAATTCTCTGTATTGCCCTTTTTAAACTAATTTTGCGGAGGTGGATGAAAACTTCAGTAATCTGAGTTGAAGCTTGGCTGATTATGCCTGCGTGTGAGTGGGTAACCTGAGTGTGAGTCCGTGTGCGGGAAAGGAAGTGTGTGAATGTCTCCATGAGTGTAAGTGTGAGGGTGTGAGGTTGTGAGTGCACAGATGAGTGTGTTCACATGTGTGTGTTGAGGATGGGAGAAGGGCGAGGTGTTTGAGTGTGATGGGAGGAAAGGGGAGGGGTGCGCACAGCGGTAGGAGCTGGAGTTTGCACATTATCCCAGGACCCTGACTTGCTGAAAGCCCGCTCAGTTATAAGGGACATTCCTCCCTTCTGTCCCCCCATCCCTCCCCCTGCCTTGTGCTCTTTGCTCTCCTCTTCTCCCCTACTCTAATTGCCCATCCGCTTGCCGGAGGGAGAGGCCGGTCAGCCACCCCGCCAGACTTCTCACATCCTGCCAAGAAGAATTGCTGTTGTGTAAAGGAGCCTTTACATCCTCCTGACACATAGTCACTTTGGGAAGCAAAACTAGGCCAAGTCCTTATTCAGCAAAGGACTCAGCTCCCTCGGGGCCTGGCCCTGCCTGAGCCTCTCACATGGTTTATGACCTTGAGTCAGCGATGCTGACCTTCAGCTCCGCTGGCTGGGACAGAGCCACAGGTGACCTTGAAGCTTCCTGGAGGGACCCTTTGGCCCTCTCTCCTTGTTTCATGGGGCAGAGCCACTTGATCTTCGTTCAGACTACTGGACTGGGGCTTGAGGTTCTCCCTTGCTGCCAAGTGTCCCAAACCAACACTTGGCTCTTCTGCATCACCCCTGCCCTAGGGAAAGAACTTGTTCCAGTCAGCGTGACTGCCACCCAAATCCTCCAAAATTCTGCACCACCTAGTCTCTGTGACTTTTAAAAATTAATCATATATATATATATATATATATATTTGTTGAAGGATAGTTGATGTACAATGCTGTGCCAATCTCTGCTGTACAGCAAAGTGACTCAGTTATACACACAGAGACATTCTTTTTTAAAATATTCTTTCCATTATGGTTTATCACAGGATATTGAATATAGTTCCCTGTGCTATACAGTAGGACCTTGCTGTTTATCCATCCTATATATAATAGTTTTCATCTGCTTCCATGACTTTGTTTGGAAAGTTCTCCTCTCCTGAGAAGACTGCCCTCTCAAATGTAGCCCAACTTCAAAGGTCAGCTAAACTCCGCCTCCTCCAGGAAGCCTTCCTGCACCACTGCAATGAATGCTGACTTTGCCAACCAGGAGGAGGGGAGTGTGGGGACTGGCGTCCAACCTCCAAATCCTCCCCCATCTTTTAAAACCTGTGCTGCAGGGGGCCTCTGTCTTGTCTCTCTGCCACACTGTTTGAGATGTTAACATTCAGATTAATCTCCTCGGCTGGTCCCCTGTGCTGATTTTGCCTATATATATTTTAAAGCCATACTTTTGTTTTTACTGTTTTTAAGTCTTTTTATGTTTTTACTGTATTTGTCTGTTTATGGAGTCGTTTTTTAATGCTTATTATTTCTCATTGATTTTTACTTTCTCGTTTAGTGTTAACAATAAAAGAGGGAATAGGAAATGGCAGCACGAGGGGGAGGGATGGGAGTCCTGGGGTCTCTGGTTCGGCAGGCTGGGTGGGGGAGAAGGCAGCTGGGTTTTGGGCAGGACAGAGATGGGTCAATCAGCCATTCACAACTCGGGGATCAATTCTACCTTTCATTCTGAGCCCCAGTTTTTCATCTGTAAATAGAGATCCGAGTACACCCGGTTGTGAGAATTGAATTAGGTAATGCCTGTAAGGCTCTCAGCACAGTGCGTGGGCCCTACTAGGCACTCACAAAATGAAATTTCTGCTCCTCAATTTCACTCCCCAAACAGAGTTCGAAGCTGGTCTTTTTTTTTTTTTAACTTTTTATTTTACATTGGAGTATAGTTGATTAACAACGTTGTGATAGTTTCAGGTGTACAGCAAAGTGATTCAGTTATAATATACATGGATCTATTCTTTTTCAAATTCTTTTCCCATTTAGGTTGTTACAGAATATTTTTTTAACATCTTTATTGGGGTATAATTGCTTTACAATGTGTGTTAGTTTCTGCTTTATAACAAAGTGAATCAGTTATACATATGTTTCCATATCTCTTCCCTCTTACGTCTCCCTCCCACCCACCCTCCCTATCCCACACCTCCAGGCGGTCACAAAGCACCGAGCAAATATCCCTGTGCAAGCTGGTCTTTAAGGAAGCCCTGGCTTGGATGTGAAGAGGGCACCACTAGCCTGCACGGCACCTTTCTGTGAATTAGAGAAGGGCGCCCCCTCTGGGCAGACAAGGCATAGTAGCTCGGTGGCCACGAGAGCTTGGTGGGGCCCGGCGCCCAGGGCACCTCCACAGGCAGCAGCCTCAAAGTGATGGTGGAATGCGGTCAACCTCATGTTCAACACTCCCATCCCCGTGGCGGAGTTGATCAGCACGGGAGCCGCGAGGCCAGCCCCAGAGGCGGCTCAGGGGAACTGTTAGGCAAAGGTGTTTGTGCTCAGAATCTTCTGGGGGTGGGGAATGGGGACCCACACTATTCTTTTTCCATGGATATACCACCAGGAGACAGCCTCCCACTTCCTTCCTTTTATATTTTTCTTGGCTCTCTATTTCCTAGTGTATGGCAGGTGCTTAATAAGTGCTTCTCTTGTGGGGTAGAAGTGTGAGGGGACTCAGGGAAGGGGCTGCGAAGTAAAAGGAAAATGGCCAATGGACCCTTGCTGCCCCACGTCCGCCCTTCCAGCTGCAGCCTCTGAGAGGCAGAGGGGACACCAGCTCATGACTCTCCTTCAGTCTCAAGTTCACAGACCCCGTTAACTGGCCAAATGCATTGCAACAGAATTTCTGTTCCATTTTCAGGCATCCTTGCATTCGGACAGACCTGCAGGAGCAGGACGAAGGTCCCTCTCCCCATGCACTTTGATACCCCAGGGGCCTGTGGAAGTTTTAGCGCTCCTGGGAAAAACTCTGACTTAATCTCGTATTATTCTTTCCTTCAGCAAATCCTCACTGAGAACTCAGTGCCAGGTCCTCTTCTAGAACTGGGGATGGGTGGTCAAGGAGACAGTCACAGGCCTGTTCTCAGGGAGATGGCATCTAACCATATGGTCAGCTGTGGTCTTTGTCACCTGTCTGATCCCAGATCAGAGGAATACAGGTCACAGGCATTTGGGAGCAGAAGCAGGGCATGGTGTGGATAGGTTTGCTATGAGGGGGAAGCAAACCACTGCTGGAGGAGTGATACGAGGGTGGGAGGAACGACTCCTCTTAGTAATGTCCTGAGGGTTGGCTGCGTCCAGCCTCCATTCTGTCACCTGAGTGATTTTCTAAAAGGTGCATCTGACCACCTCTGGCTCCTTCATAAGCAGCCACTCCGCTCCCTGCATATGTTCCAAGCCCTTAGTGTGGCTTGAACCATCCTATCCACCTCGTACCTCTGGAACCCCAGGCCTCACACCACACACACCAGCAATTTAACCTGCTTGTGGCTCCCCAGAGCCTCCCCTGAGCTTGCATCCCTCACATGTTTGGTCGGGCATTTCGCTTTGTTTGAAATGTCTTTATCCACCTCCGCCATCCCTTGGCTGATGATTTCTCATCACTTAGTGCTTATTTCATGCTTCACCTCACCCAGGTAGACCTTCCTTGCTCTCGCAGGCTGGCTCAGGGACACAGCAATCTCCTGGGGATCTTGCTAAGAGCCAGATTCTGATTTAGTGTGTCTGGAATAGGGCTGATGATTTGCATTTTCTCACAAGCTCCCAGGTGATGCTGATGCTACTTGTCTGTTGACTGCACTTCAGATAGCAAAACATTCTAGGCTGTTGGGTCTGGTTCAATGTAGAACGTCTAACCTTAACCTTTTGGGGGTAAGAGACTCTTTTCAGAATGAAGTGAATGTTTTGGACACTGTTTCACAAAATCATATATACAAATATTTTTGTAATATTTTCAGAGATTATATTGCCTCCTGAAGCTCACCCATGTAGGTCCAGGTTGGAAATCCCTTTTTGAGGGCCACTGCATAATGCAACAGTTAAAGATACAGGCCCACGTGTTCAGAAGCCAACTTTGCCTTTTAGCTGGCTGCCCTCCCCAAGACTGAGTTTCCTCATTAGAAAAGTTGTTTGAACTTTTAGAAAAAGATGATGCTAAGAGTAACTTTCTCATCGGGTCATTGTTATGATTAAAAGGGGTAATGTTAAGAAAAGTGCTTAGCACAGGGTCTGATAAGCTCTTGATAAATATTCTTTTTCTTGCTATTATTATCATTAATAATTGATGATATTATGGAGAAGAGTTGAAGTCAGAAGAACTGGGCCCCACAGAGAAGAGATACTAGCTGAGTGCTCTGGGCCCCTGCCCCTCCCCACCAAGTGCTCTGGGAACAGAGCCGGTGGTCGCTATTTTTCCATGAGGACGCTGAGGTTTCAGGAGAATGGAACCTGTGTCAGAGTCACTCAGCTTCTAAGCAGCAGAGGGAGTTTTGCAGAGGGCAGCTCAGTTCCAGTGCTGGTATTTTTTTTCTGTATTTCCCTGGATGAAAGTAAATACGTGGAGGCATGGAGAGGTCATTTCCCCCCCCCCCATACCCATATTTAAGTTATTTTCCCACATTTTGATAAAACTCTATTAACTCTAATTACCATCATTTTCGGCAACATTACAAAGCCGCCTGTGAACTTTTCTCAGCACATTAGTTTCTTAGGTGGTTAATTATTAGCCATTAATGTTGGTGAGGCTTTCTGCAAAGTGACGGCTCCATAGAGCCATTTACCTGTTTATTCATACTTTTCTTTACACAAACCCAACATTAAATATGCAGCCAGTTTTATTTATTTATTTTTACGAAGAAACCCTGACCTGTAAAAGCCCCTTTTTTTCCGTCCCGGTTTCAAAACAATTCATTCAGATATTTTAGAAGTTATGCAAATGAGCTTCCCTTGGTTTTTCGAGGATTTCTCTAGAATTGATTCTGGGATTCTGTATTAATTAACAGCTACCCAGGCATAGGGGCTGTCACATAATGGATATATTTAGCAAGAATGACAAGGCTGATAATTATGCACAAGGAGTCTTAGAAAAGGCATTGTTTACTCTGATGTTTAATTTCGCCAGACTTCTTGTTTGTTAAACTTAATCAAAAGCAATCAAAATACGCTGGTGTGAATTACCGCAAATTAATTTCAAACCAATGGAAAACATCATGTCTTTCAAATGCGAATGTTGAACTGGAACTTTTGAATGAACCACTCAGAGCCAGGAAGGGGTAGGTTTTTAAGTGCTGAACATTTCTCTAGGGCTTGAATTAGGATCTGAGTGAGGACTGGGTGAGATTCCGAAAGAAACTATGCTTTCAGGAAAGACTGAAGGCTTAGAAATGACCATGACTTTAGGATTTAAGGCAAACTCTGTGACCTGGGAAAGTCACTTAAACACAGCTTCTCAGGGCCTCAGTTTCCTGATCTGTTCAACAACCTAATTCTTACCTTGTTACCATTATTAGTAAAGAACACTTAACCTTTATCATATTTATTGTTTACTCTGTACCAAGTTCTGTGTGTACCCTTAAACCTGACAGTGGCCCCATGAGGTTGATGCCTCTATTGAAAAGATAAGGACTCAGTTCCAAGACTCTTATGAACCCAGGCACTCTCCCTCCAGATTATGACTTAGGGATATTGCGTTTAATTCTAGAATCTTCTTTAGTTTGACAACTTAATCAGGAGCAATCAAAATATGCTTATGAACATATAGAAAATTAATTTCAAGCTAATGCAAAAGATTATCTTTCCTTGCCATGGAGAATCAAGTGAGAAAATGGATGTGAAAATATTTTGTAAAATGTTGACTGCTATGCCAGTGAACAGTATTAGCAGTAAGAGAGTCAGCCTAGCGGACTGTGCTGAGGCCAGTCCTACAGATGAAGACACTCAACTCCGCCAGCTCATGACTCATTATGGGAGGCTACATTTTATTTTATGAGACCTGTAATTTCAGTGGGGTCCACTGAGTCATTCAAGCATTGATTCATCGAACACATTTTCTAAGTTTATTTACGAAGATCAAGGTACTTGGAAAGGGACACAGAGTTTGATAAGATGTCGTCTTGACCTCTGGGAGCCTACCATGTAGCA
Organism: Lagenorhynchus albirostris; assembly: GCF_949774975.1. NCBI lineage: Eukaryota > Metazoa > Chordata > Mammalia > Artiodactyla > Delphinidae > Lagenorhynchus > Lagenorhynchus albirostris. Next base: position 98,592,272 of record NC_083101.1, on the reverse strand, counting down.
ACATAGACAAACAAACAAATTGTTCATGATAATCCAAGAATCCATGGAAGAGGATCAAATGATGATACGTGTTTGGCACTGTTTTAACAAAGAAGCTTGAGTCTGTCCCATTTATCAATGTATCCCCAACACTTGGCACACAGATGGGCCAAAGTATTTGATACATTTGGTTGAATGAGTGAATTATAAATGGGTCCTGGGTATCAGGGTGGGCATCTAGAGTGGATGACAGTCAGTCAAACCTTGTAAAGATTAACCTGGTATTTATGGGTGGAGAGGAACTGTGTGAGGTGTTGGTGGAGGGTGTGTGACTAGTTGGGTATGGCTGCCACAGGGTGTGTAGATCACAGTAGGGTGTCTAGATGGAAGATTGTGGCTAGTGGGGGCTGGGCTTTGGTGTTCATGTTACAGAAGGTGAGGTTTACTCTGTGTGTTTTGGAGGAGGGATGTGGCCTAACACTGTGGGACCACTGTCTCTGGTAGGTACTTTGAGTACCAGACTGCCCAGGGCTTTAACCTCTGTTCACTCTTTGCCAGCTGGGTTGATTTGGGTAAGTCACTTAACCTCTTTCTACCTTGAATTGTCAAGTGTAAAAAATGGAGATGATAATCATCTTTTTTTTGCATGGAATTGTGAGTATTCCATGAACTGTTAGATATAAAGCATTTAGAGCCATGCCAGAAACATAGTTAGCCTTGAATTGGTGTCAGCTGTTATTATTAATTGGTGTTTGATGGCCCATGTGAGACTCCTGGCTTTGCCACTTGTTGGCTACGTAACCTTGAAGTAATGGCTGAAGCTCTCCAGTCCTCACTTCCCTCTTTTATAAATGGGGCACTCGAAGTGCATCTGCCTAGGGTGAGGCTTTGGTAAGACAATGCATGCAGTTTGCCCAGTGCCTAACTGAGAGCAAGTCCAACCGGACCTGGGTTAGGTCCACTCTGATGAGAGGACAGTTGGATGAGACTTGAGGGGTGTGAGACTTGCTTGGAGGCTGATGAAATTGTTAGTATGAGAGACAGTGAGCTACACTTTTGTGAAGCCAGAATGAAAGCAGTGACTGGGGAGATGGAGAGAAAAGGGGAGGGTGAATTTGAGACACTTGCCTGCTGGATCTGGAGGCTTATGGGAGGGAAGTGAAGAGACAGACAACGAGGTTCCTAAGCTGGTTTTGGGGAGCATGTGGGCACATGGACTGAGGTGAAGAACTCAGGAAAAGCAGGTTTGGGGCTGAAGAGTAATGATGGACTCCCTGGAAAGGCAGATGTGGGACTGAGAGGGCTTCAGAGAACATGTCTCGTAAGCTAATCGTGTTTAAACAGAGTCTGTATTTTTAGGAAGATGAACTTACCCACATTTTTTTTTATTATTATGGTATAATATACATAACAAAATTTACTATTTTAACCATTTTTAAACATACAGTTTAGTGGCATTAAGTACATTCACATTGTTGTGCAATCATCACCACCATCCTTCTCTGGAAATTTTTCATCTTCCTCAACTGAAAATCTGTACCATGAAATACTAACTCTCCATTCCCCCACCTCCTAGCCCCCGGCAACTCCCATTCTACTTTCTGTCTCTATGAATTTGACTACTCTAGGGACCTCATATAAATGGAATCATAGACTATTTGTCCTTTTGCGACTGGCTTATTTCATCTAGCATAACCTCTCCAAGGATTATCCATATTGTAGCATATGTCCAATTTCCTTCCTTTTAAAAGTTGAATAATATTCTGTTGTATGTATAAACCACATTTTGTTTATCCACGCATTTGGGTTGCCTCCACCTTTTGGTTATTGTAAAGAGTGGTGCTATGAACATTGGTGTATAAATATCTGTTTGAGTCTCTGCTTTCAATTCTTTCATGTATGTACCCAGAATTAGAATTGCTGGATCATGGGGTAATTTTATGTTTAATTTTCTTAGGAACCCCCGTACAGTTGTCCAGAGCAGGTACATCATTTTGCATTCTCACCAGCAATGCACAAGCATTCTGATTTCTCCACATCCTCACCAACACTTGTTATTTTCTATTGTTTTTGTTGTTTTTTGATAATAGCCATCCTGATGGGTGTGAAGTGACATCTCACTGAGATCTTGATTTGCATTTCTCTAATGATTAGTGATATTGAGCTTCTTTTCGTGTACGTATTGACTGTTTGTATATCTTCTTTGGAGAAATGTCTACTCAACTCCTTTGCCCATTTTTAAATTGGGCAATTTTGTTGTTTGTTGTTGCATTATAGGAGTTCTTTATATATTCTGTATATTAATCCTTTATCTGGTAAATGATTTGCAAATATTTTCTGCCATTCTGTGGTTTGCCTTTTTACTCTCTTGATAGAGTCCTTTGATGCATAAAAGTTCTTAATCTTGATGAAGTCCAAGTTATCTATTGTTGCCTATGCTTTTGGTGTCATAGCTAACCACATTACTTCTTGTGTCATGTAAGAAAAAGTCACACTGTTATGCTAAAACTTTGGGATACAAGAGCAAATCTATTTTATTATTCTCTTGGGTTAGTTTAATTCTTTGACATAAGGATGTAGAATGCCAAGCTTATGATTCTTCTATCTTCCTCTCTGAATTGTCTTATGTGTATCAATGGTCCCATCAGTCTTCTAGTTTCTAGACCTAAAAATAGTTACTCTTGAATTCCAGTCCCCTCCCTTCATAGCCAGCTATAGAACTGGGAAATTGTTTCCCTTATCTTCCTGGGCAGTGAGGCTACGTTTCCCAGCCTGCCAGCAGTTAGATGAAAGAGCTCTGGCTAAAAAACCTGGGCAGAAGGGATGTTTACTACTTTCTGGGGTGGCAATAAAAGCTTCTTTACATCCATCTACGTGATCTCTCTTCCCTCATCTGCTGGCCATATGCAGAAGGAAGACTTTGAGGACTATGTGGGAGCCACAAGGTGGAAGGGGCCTTGGTCCCTGAATGACTGCATGGATCAAGACACTCCATTCACTCACATTGTACTGTGATGTGAATGAGAAATAAACCTTTACTGTGTTAAGCCACTTAGATTTTGTGATTATTTGTTACAGTGGTCAGACTTTGTAGACTAATCCCTCAATTCGGAATTCCTGTCAAGACCATCCTCATAATGTCTCTCACTGTCTTCTCTGTTCCATGCCTATTTTGACTATTTTAGCATTGTTGCTTCTCCCCTCACCCTTAAACTACTATGATCGTTGGTTAACTGGATTACCTGGTTCAAATCTTTCCTTTTCTAGATTAGCATTCATGTTCACAGAAAAAAAATATTTCTAAGAGGATAAAAGATTTTATTCAAAAACTTTTGTTAACCAGGGTTTTTCCCAATAGGACACCTTCTTCCCTCTCCTATCCTCATCCATGGAATGCTCATCATCCTTTATGCACTCATGCTTTTTTTAAAAAAAAAAATCCTGGCCCCATCCATTCATCCTCCTATGTCCTTATCTAAGGCTCAACCATCCTTCAAGTTCAAATGTTCCTCCTCCTCCAGCGAGCCTTCTGTGAACTCCTGTCTTACTCTCTGGCTCATATCTTTGGCACTAGAGGCACATTGCTCTTTGTACACATAGTTCCATGCTTCATGTCTTCAGGTAGACTAGATTCTTAACCTTTGGTTCATCTGCAGAATATGTGAGCCCCCTGAACTTGTGTACCAAATTCTGTGTGTGTGCACGTATGTATTTTGTTTCTTTGAAGAGGGGCTGGGTTTGCAGACTTCACAGGTCAGTTCCCTTCTAGTGTTGAAAGTCCATGAGACCGGATAGCTGTTGTTCCTAGAAAACAGTTCAGGCAAGCAGGAACAGATATAATACCCCAGAGGTAAGAAAGGCTTGGATGGAGGCAAACTCAGTTCATGTAGGAAGCCCTTTGTGCTCTTCCTGCTCTAACAGGAGACATTCCCAGGTCCACAGGGAGGGGAGTCAAGAATTCTGCAGTGGAGCGGCTCACTGTCCCTGGCACAGCCTTATATTCGCTCACATTCCTCTGGTTCACGCAAGGCAGGTGGTTTGTGGAGTTGATTGGAAGCCAGAGCCCGTCCAGCTTACTCTACTCCTTACCCATCTCAGAGGGATGGGTGGGAGGAAGCTCCTACCAAATGCTGGGGCAGGAGAATAGCTCCCTTATTCTGGTCATTCCCGCCAAAGAATTCCACACTGGCCAGCAGCCCCCCTTCTACTGTTTAATCTCCATATTCGTAAGATCCATCTTCTCTCTAAGATGACAGGACCTAGGCCTGCTGGCCTCTGATGCTCGCTCTTCCTAAGGGAGCCCTGGCAGAGCCCCACTGGTCCCTTCTCCTTGACTGTTACTGTTTGCTCAGCACCCAATCCTGGCAGCCAGCAGAGTGCCTTGTTAGCTTTTTTCCTCTACAGCTCTTTGAACGTTTAATAAATTCTTAATTAAAACCTGGGCACCTCATCTATTTCTGTCAGTTGCTTCTCTGTTGTGAAGAAGAGCGGCCTACTGTACGGAAATGTCAGCTCTGCACCCCGCCCTTCCTTTACACCCACAACTACACACACGCACACACACACACACACACGCACATGCACACACAGCAATAGGACTTGGTGCTGTATTTACATAATTCTATTGACATTTTGAGGCTAAAATTATGTATGCTACTTTAATTTGCTGTTAAATTAAATTATGAATGTTTGGAACGTAGTAATTTCTTTTGTTCTATGAACAGATTGTTTTATATATCTGCCTATATTACCAAGTTATTAATTTAATGATTTCATAATAGCAGCTCATTCCTCTGGGTAATATAAAGGCTGAAGTGCACGTTCCGTACAGTATAGGCAGCCACTGCTTTCCCTACATGAATTGAAGATTTTAGGAATAAAGATATCAGTTTTGGCAGAATGTTTAAGTGTGCATAGGGAAACTGGAGGGATGTGTCAGGTCAGCTCCAGCTAGCCAATCTCATTTTTAAAAGCCAGGACATAGTCCATCGCCCATGAGACTGAATGAAAAATAATTTTCTTAAATAAAATCAAGCACCTGGCAGAAGGCTGGCAGGTTTGAGAGCTGCTGCCTGCATGTTTACCCTCACAGCTCTGGACACAGTGTTGGTTCAGCTGAGGTCTTGCCTCCTGGGGGTCTGTGGGCTATCAGCTTCCTGGATACATGCTGCCATGGCAACATGGCATTGCCTGCATCATCCCACTCCTTGCTGGCATCCAACCCTATTGTGGGGAAAGGGCAAAGGGCCAGATGCTGTGTGGTGCGAGGGGAGGAAGTCTGGATTCAGAGGAGCCTTCCTCCATCTCTCGGACTTGTGGCTTGGGCTCTCTGAGCCTTAATAGCCTAATCAATAAAATGGGGGCATTGAGATTGCTTGCCTGACCAGTTTTGTAGGAGTTGTGTGGCTCAAACAAGAAATGAGATGAGGATGCAAAAATGCTTTGTAGTTGAGAACAGGGTTCTTTGGGGCCTTCTTTGTGTGGGATGTGGTCTGGTACCACTTATGACCACATACAATGTTAGAGTAACGATCATGTTAATTCTCCTTCTAGCCTGAGGGGATTCCCTGCTCTCTAGGCCTCAATTCCTTCAGTTGACACCTGAGATTTGAACTTGGTGACTTCCGAGGTCCTCCCCACTTCTCGTAGATTTGGATTCTATTATTTTTCAGGAGAAAACACCAAAATGGTTCATTTTAGTTGGGAAGCCAATGCTGAAGGTGGAGCCTTACTAAGGAGTCACAGCATATCCAGTTGTTCAATAAATATCGAGCCCCTCTAACTCAACAAGTACTGATTTAGAGCCACAGATACAGCAGACTTGAACAAGCACCACTTCTGCCTTCTCCAAGCTGACAGTCTCATGGGAATCAGATGAATAGACAGATGATCATGTTACCCTGTGATAATGGGGGCAGGCACCCACCCCAGACTGGGGCCAGGAAAGGGGACTGGAAGCTTAGGCTGAGACCTCAAGGTTGACTATGGATCAACCATGCAAAGAGGGGGTGAGAGGGTGAGAAGGGCAAAGGCGTTTCAGGAAGATGTAGGGCACCTGAGAGACGGAGGGAGAAGAGAAGAGTGCAGCGTGGCTGGGGCATCGAGCCTGGGTTTGCCAGGAGAGTGGTGAGATACCAAGTTGGAAAGATCAGTGGGGGCCATATGTGGCAGACATGGAGAGCCTCATTAGGCAAGGGGCAAGGGGGGGGGCCACTGAAGAAAAGGGACATGATCTGTGCATCAGAAAGGACACCATGGCTTTGTGGGGAGAATGGTTTGGTCAGAATGGAGGCAGGGAGACCAATTAAAAGACTGTTGTAGTAACCGTGGTGAGAGATGATGAGAGTCTGATTTAGGAAGTGACAGTGCAGTGGGGAGAAATGCACAGATGCAAGAGGTGCTCGGAAAGCAGGGTTAATAAGGTCTCCATTAGATGGTTGGGTAGATGGGATCAAATAGAGAAGAAATTTGATGGTGGGGCTACCAGAGGTCTTTGAAGTTGCCCTTTGCCCTTCAAGTTCCTTCCTCTTTGGCTCTTCTATAATTTCTTAAGAGAAAATTCTATCACCAACCCTTCCTCCCAGGGCTGACAACACTGACACGTGCAAACATGTGCTTAGATGCCTGTAGACACACACATGTTTCAGCTGTTCTGTGTGCTCAGTAGGGTAGGCAAAACAATATTTCTCTGCAGAGCTGACAGATTGCCCAGTTAAAAACAGTGTCATTGCTTACACTTTCTTTACTTGCTCTTTTTTGACTCTGCATGTCACCTCTATGAAATATTCCTGATCTCAAGGAAAAAAAAAAAGAATTTCTTTCTTCTGTGCTTTGTCTACACCTTTTGTTCTCACTGTCTCTGTTTCCATGTTAGTAGTTTCATGCACTACAGTGCATCTTAATCATTTCTGGATTTCTTGTGACTAGCACCATGTCAGGCATGGCCACAGTCATTATTGTCAAAGGATTGATGAGCCAGTGGACCCCAAGGGTCTGATCCCTCATGAGGGGGGCTGTGGGTCATCCTTCCCAACTTCCACCAGAAAAGCTCTGGCTCTCCTGCCTTGAGATGTGAGACACTAAGGCACCAGCATCTGATGTTGAGCATCCGCCCCATTATGGAAGTGCCAAAGCCAGACCCCTTTGGGACCCAGAGAGCAGAGTTGCAAAGAAGTTGCTTTGTAAATGTAAATTACTGTTGGCTGGCTCATTAGCTGGAAGTGGACAAGATGGAGACAGAAAGAGAAGGAGAGAAGGAGGGTTGGTCGTGGCTCAGGTGGGAGAGGATAGGACCTATAAGAGAGGGAAGGAATGCCTGCTTAGACACAAGATAGAGAGATGGTGGAAAATAGAAAGGGGCAGGGAAGGCAACAAAGATGATGTGGAAGAGCTCAGGATGAGCCAGGAGTCAGAACTGGAGCAGATCAGCAGTGAAAGGGGATTTTCCTCAGCATATAGGGCAAGAAGTCAGCGGATTTGCCAACTAGGGTCGGGGTGGTATGTGGAGAACAACTGTTTTGGGAGATTGGGGAAGACGGTGAATAGGAGAGAGCTTGGACTGAAGAATCCTTAGGACAAGATGTGTTTGTTTCGTTTAAGGCTGTGTGCCAATGCCTGAGGCTGGCACTTCATTGGTAGTGAATAAGAGTTGAATGAATGCTGGGTGCTGACTTTGAGAACCATGCAGATGTGGAGGGAAGAGGCATGCCAGCAGGTGGGAGAAGCATGCAGCCTCCAGGGTCTGGATCTCAGGACTGGCTAGTAAGCAAAGCAGGGTGGAGGCAGATTCGTAGTACCGGGTTGCATTCCAAGACATTTCCAGCTGATGCCCCGAGAATCCTGGGTCAGTGGTAAATTATTGCTTCTATGCTAAACATCATGAACGGAGAGAAGGATGACTCAGAGGTCCCTAGAAGAAGGGCACTGGGTAGGAGTCAGGGTCAAGGCTGTGGGTCCAGCCTCAGAGGGTAGAAGCAGAGGGCTCTTCAGGGAAGTGCAGGGGCCTTAACTTTTTTTTTTTTTTTTTTTTGCCGTAGGCGGGCCTCTCACTGCTGTGGCCTCTCCCGCTGCGGAGCACAGGCTCTGGACGCGCAGGCTCAGCGGCCATGGCTCACGGGCCCAGCCACTCCGCAGCATGTGGGATCTTCCCGGACCGGGGCACGAACCCATGTCGCCTGCATCGGCAGGCGGACTCTCAACCACTGCACCACCAGGGAAGTCCGGGGCCTTAACTTTTATTGCAAAATGTCTGTGGTCCTTTTTGTACCTCACAGAAAGACCACCTCTCTGGGTGAGAATGGAGGTTGGGGTGAGAGGTTATGGTTAAACTCTAGGAGGAAGGGAGCCTGCCTTCCCACCGTCTGTCTCGAAACAAGAAAATCCCTGGGGAGTGCTAGAGGCCATTTGGAGCATTCGAAGTCTGGAGCTCTGGGTTATTTAATGTTTCCAGCAATGAACTACATGATGAAACAGAGAGCACGCTCATTAATTTCATTGATGACACCCAGCTGAGGCTGGAGGGGCACCTTGGAGGATCAGATTAGAATTCAAATGGACTCCAGTAGGTCTTAGAAATCGGTCAGGAACCAATCAAATGAGATTCCGGAAGGACAAAGGCAAAGTGAGGAAAAGGCAGCCACACAGATAACTGCAAGGAACCCCATCCTGCCTGAAACCTGAAAACTTCCTTGACCTCCCTGCCTGATTCATCAAGGCTGAGGTTTGCACACAGTTTACAAAGGACTCGCATTGTTCTTTCCTTTGAGCCTTGTGACACCCCCCTGAGAGAAGAATTGTTATGAATAAGTTTCTGGGGATTTGGGGATGTTAAAAAATCTGCCAAAGGCCACACAGCTGATAAGTGTCAAAGTCAGATGCAAACCCCATGAGTGCGCTTTCCGGCACTCCTTTGACACCTACCGCAGGTGTTGACTGTGTCATCTGATCGGAGGTACAGTCCCTTGATCCTTTCCCCTGTCCCCAGGCTACATCCCATCCTCTTTCTGCTGTCATATTCTCCTCTGGACAACCAAAATCTTAGGGGGGCATCCGTTCAACCCAATTCCAATCAGCACCAATTCTGATCACCAGCCCGGATGCCCTCTAGTTGGACTAGACCCGCCCTGATGACTTTGGCACCTTGGGTCAATGCAACCATCCTCACCTAGCTTGCTGAGAACTCTTGGAGGGAATTACATAATTGGGGGGATGGAGCTACTACAGATCCACTGGGCAGGCCCTTGGTTCTGCTTGGCAATAGCCTTTATGTGTCTCTGGTCCGCTCCCTCCCCTCAAGGTCCACTGGCCCATTTATTATTAGTTAGTATTATTATTCTATTGAAGAGAAGATGAGGGTCATCTGGCATAAACGCCCTCAGCAACTTCCAACTCATCCAAGTACATCAGCCCTCACCTCCCCTCCTCTGGGCTCAGGGCAAGGAATGATGTTTCTGTCCACTCACCTCTCCTGTGCTTATAGCCCTCCCAGTCCACTTTTTCTTGCACGTACTCCCCCAAGGCCCTCTTCACTTTATTAGTTCCTTCCTCATAGGCCTTAAACATGCTCCAACCTGTCCCAGCTCATAAAACTCTCCCTGGACGGGGAGGCAGTGGGGAGGAGTAGAGGTGTCTGCTGCCGTGGTCCTGGGAGTGATCTGGTTCTTAGGTTAACGGAGGGTTCATCGGTACTTTACATAGAGTCTCTCACAAGTATCCACTATTGCATAATTAAAAAAAAATCAGATTTAATGAAAATAACTCTCCTTCCACCAGGCTACTGGTGTCTTGCTCGTCCCATCTTAGTGAAGTTCCTTGAAGATCACCTAGCCTTTTATCTCTAACTTCATTTCCTGCTTCCTCTTCAAACTATCATTCTGATGACAAAAGCCACCCATGACCCTGATGTGTCCTTTTACAACCCACCCCTCTCCTGACTTCCCTGAGACATTTATTAGCCAGCTACCCATCTTCTCTGAAAGCCCCTTAGACCTGAGCCATTACGCTGTCCTGGCTCTCTCTCTCCCGAGGTCTCTGACCAGTATCTCCCAGTATCTTTGCTGGTTCCTTTTCTTCTGCTGAGTGTGTTCACAACCCTAATCTCCCAGAGTCCTTCTCTGTCCCCTTTCCCTTTCTTTCCATCCTTCACCAGACCAAGGCTTTCCCCCATGAGTTAGTTCATTTCCACCCACTCACACACTTACCTCCTGGCCACACTGCTCTCCCGCATCCCAGACTTTGCTCTGAACTGCCCACTAGATAGCATCACCTGAGTGCCGCTCCTCCCATCCAACCTGCCCCTAACTGGGCTCATTTCATTGCCTTCCTCCTGGGTGCCAGATCCTAGGAGCTAACTTAGACTCCTACCTCTTTCTCACTTTCCCCACATCAAATTGGGGACTGTCTTCAGGCTCAGAGGCACTATCTCTGTTCACGATCATGGTCTCCTAAATGATCTCCCTGTCTCTAGCCTTCCATCGGTTAGTCCAGGGCTGATCTTGGTGACATGCAAAATTCACCGTGTTAACTCCCTGTTTAAATCCCTGAAATTCCTCCCTGCTACCTACAGGGCCGAGTTCCTGGCTTACACACCCCCAAACCTGATGCCACCTGCCTCTCTAGGGACAATCCCTGCCATTGCTGTATGTGGCTGCTCACAGGTCTGCAGGACACCCCCGTGCCTTTGCACATGCTGGGCACATGCCTCAGATGTCTTTCCCGTCATTTCCCACATGGAAACTGTTACTGAAACCATCCCCCTTCCCATAGTGGGCAGCGGTCCAACATGGTGATAAGAGTGCTGGTCCTTCAGTCACACCACCAAGGTTAAGATCCCAGTTCTACCCCTTCCAGCTGTGTGACTTGGGTCACACACCCTCAGGCTTATCCCCTCGTCTGTGAGGTGGAAATGCGGAAACTGTCTACCTCTTAGGGATGCTGCGAGGATTAACTGAGATGATCTCTGTAGGCACCTTTCCTAGCGCTCGGTGCATGGAAAGTTCTTACTGCTTGCTGGCCCTTCATAACGCTGGAGGGGTCCTGTTCATCCCTCGAGATGCAGGTCCAGTGTCACTTGCTCTGTAAAGATGTCCCTGACCTCCCAGACGGATTTAATTTGACCACTTGTTGATCCTTAGGATGTAATTGCGAGCGTTTATGTTTGTCTTTCCAAGTATACTGTGCATTATTTGGGCTGTAGACCCCAGGGTCTGGCACCATATTTAATGTTAGACGAATCCCTCTCTCTTGCCTCCAGGATGCTTAGTTACTTAGGGCTATTGTGATTTTGGACAAGTGCTCTGATCCAGTTGACTCATCAACAAAACTGAGGCCATTGTGAAAGGGATGTTGCATTCTGAAAGAGGTCTCAGAGTCCCTATGTGAACCCCAATCCCTAAAATGATCAGGATGGAATAGCTAGAAATTAGGACTAGTCAGCAGTGTGTATAATACATTGCCCGTTGGGAGCTGTGGCCGTAGAGTAGATCGCGGAGCTGTGTTACTGGGTGGGGGGTACGTGTGCGTCTGTGCGCTCCAGCTGTGCAGTGCGCAGTGGGTCTGGGGAAAGTTGCCTCACTGCTCTTTGCCTGAAGCAGCTGGTTGTGGGCAGCTGCAGCCTGCCTGGCCAGCGTCCCTAACGATGATCTCAGGGGGCAGACATCCTGTTGCCCCAGCCAAGACCAAAGTCCCAGGACCCACTCACAGGCATGGGAGAGCAGACTTGCCTAGGACAGGCAGCCTCTGTGGGCCTCCCAAGCAAACGGGGCTGCACGTTGCCTGAAGGGTTGCCAGCACGCTCCTGTGCCTGAGCTGGGCTGGGCTGCGCCGGGAAGCAGCTGCGCCAACCCTGGGCAGAGGCCAATCCCGGCTCTCCAGGCTGGGTGGGCAGGCCTGCTGGCTGACTCTCTGTGCTCCCCAGCTTTGGCGGGGAATGGGGTTGGAGAGCAATGGCTCATGCCCACGGCCCAGACCAGTCTCCCTGGTTGGCCAGTTTCTGGTGAGCCATGCTGTGGGCTTCTCTGGGTCTCCTTTCCTGTGTCCTTTAAGGGTTCAGAGTGTGTCCTCACCTAAGGCTATAGAACCAGCTGGAGAAGCAGTTCTACGGTCTGCTCTCTGGCCCTCTGGGCCTGGCTTTGGGGGTCCGCTCTAAACTGCCTCCTGTAGGGGTTGCCTTCAGTCCCTGTGGGCTTGGCCTGGGCTTTTCCTTTACTGTATTTTGTGACCTTTTCCTTTACTGTATTTGTGACCTTTTGTGACCTTTTCCTTTACGGTATTTGTGACCTTCGAATTTGTGACCTGCCTGTGGAGGGCTCCTCTGGGACCGCGCACCTGCAGCACGTTCCCCCACCTCTGTTCTCCATCTACCCATTGGAGGTGCCTACCCCTCACCCAGAGAAGGCTGGGGCCTGGCGTTCATCACCTCTTTGGGGCAGGGTCTCTTTGGACACTCGGGCCTTGCCTGGAACTCATCTGATGTTGTCTGCTGTTTCTCCAACGCAGAACGGGCTCCCCACTCCCTTCGGTTCAGGCACAGCCTACCTCCCGGCCGGTAAGTGACACGCTGGGTTTGTGCAGTGTAGTCAGGACAGGTTCCGCGGAGGAGATGGGCCCGCAAAACCAGGCAGGATAGGACTAAGGCAAGGGAGAGTTCGGGGCTGTTGGTTAAAGGGACCTGTCCTGGGAAATGACATCTCAGCTGTGTTCCCACAGCTGCCAATTAACTGTGCCAGCCACGTGAAGGCTGCAGGGAGAGGAGGAGTGTGCCCCCAGGCCACCGAGATGCTGCCTCTGCCTTTGAAGCTGTGTCATGCTCAGGCCCGGCTGACGTGTCATCTTCCATGTGTCCTTGTGGGATGAAGACATTGAAGCTGACCTCCTCCTAATGACCTTCAGCAGAGAACCCAAATTGGCTTGTGAGGCAGACATTTCCCCCGTGTTCCCGTGTCGGCCCTGCCACCACCCAGGCAATTAACGGCTGCTGTAATTCTGTGTCTCTGTCCCCACTGGCCCCCCTTCCCAACAACCATGTTGAACAAGAGTCTTCATAGGAGAAGAGAAAATGATTGTCTCATCTGGCAGCAGAGGTGGCTGGGTCGACAGATGACAGTGGTCTGAACGGAGGGGCCGTGTGGTTTTAATCACTAGAGATGCTGCTCTGGAAGAGGATGTGACACAGCTCCCAGAGAGGCTCCGGGGGCCACAGCACCCCGAGGCTAAATGAGGGTGACATCCAGAAGACAGGATATTCTCCTGTATCACTATCCCCCCGGGGCTGGCTCCAGGCCCTGCCAATTATCTCCCAGCTGGCTGGGCTCAGCTGTCTGAGCAGGGGCTTGAACCAACCCTCTCATGGTGTCCCCCAGCAATGAGCACGAGGTACCTCCTTGCAGGGGGTGCTGGGAGGCTGGGGAGTGACCTCCGGGGGCACAGATCCCTGGGGTCCATGTCAGGTCCTCCCACCCTCTGGCGAGTTGTTTTCTCTCTAGCTGCAGCTCAGCAGCATCTTTGGCTAATCAGAAGCCACGGCTGACCCTGGGACGATGGTCTCTGAGGAGAGAACCTATTTTGAGCTGGCGAAATCATTAGCGGTACTAATCACACATTCTCAGCCCAGACCCTATGGCCTACTTATCGGCAGCTCCCAAGCCTCCTGGGCCTGCGCACTCTCTGCTCTCCCATCCCTCCTTTTCTCCTCCGAGCCGGCGCCCTCGCTTCCCTATCTCTCTTCCTGCTCTTTCCTCCCATCTCTCTGGGAAAGGAGACCCTGGAAGCCTCTGAGGGCTCTAGTCTGCACCTCTAGGAACCCCCAAAACTTTAACATGACCCCAGGATCTTATAAAGCTGAATGATACTGACGCCTGGCATATTCTATTATAAGGGTGTTAAAAGGTGTGAAACGAGGGGTCGTTCTGCTCTTGACCTGTGTCAGCTTTCTCGAGGCTGCAGAGGAGGTATTTGTTAGTGACCTAAGGTAGAGCTGGACTCCTGGGGCCTTTGCAAGAGGTGAATAATGAGCCTGGCGCCTCGGGGAGGATGGAGCCATGGCTTGGTCCTCTGAGCACTGGTCTGGCTGGCCAGGTGAGGGCTGGGCCCCATCCTCATCCACTTGCTCAACAAATAGGCATCGAGCAACCATTATCTACCGGGCCCTGTGCTAGATGCCTGGGGCAAGGGGAGAACAGGGGAAAGGAGAGGGTGCTGGAAAGAAAATTAATAAGGAACCCACTCTAGATTGGGGGTAGGGGGGCAAGCCTCTCAGAGGACTTGACATTTGAGCTGAGACGTGAAGAAAGAGTGGGGATGAGCAGAGCTCGGAGTGGGAGAAGGGGGCTTGGTGGAAGCATGAATGCAGCCAACGGGGCTGTCAGGAACTGGGCTCTTGGGAGCTGAAGGAAGGCCTGTGTAGCCACAGAGCAGGGAGGTCAGGCTGGCGGGGGCGGACAATGCTGAGGAGTGTGGATTTTGTCCTTTGAACCAAGCCCGTCTTGAGTCTGCTGCTGCCCTCTGACACATTCATTGCCCTGGCCTTGCTCTGCTCTGTGCGGCAGAGCTGACCCTCACAGGCTGGGTTGTCCAAGCTCTGAGTCAGCAGGCCTGTAGCTGGTCTCAGCCAATGGGAGATGCTGGCAGGAGATGGCGGCCAGGAGAAAGAAGCTGGGATATTTCTCTCTCTCTGTCTTGGGCAGAGTTTCTAACACTGGCAGTATCTCCTCCAACTTTCCAGTCCCCAGTGAGTAGGTCTACCAGAAATCCAGGCCTGCAGGTCACAGAGGCCCCTGGGTTCTTTAATCCAGCCTCGTCCTTTGTTCCACCAGCCCAGGAGGTTAGTGGCTCTTTGTGGTTGCTAATCTCTGGGTCGTCCCATTACTCCTGTTTGGCTTCTCAGCCTCTTTAAATCTCTCCATTTCAAATACTCATCTATTGAATATTTACGTGTGCCAGGACCTCAGATGACTTTACATACACAATTTTATATAAACCTCTGTTAAAACTCTATGACGTGGATTGCACCCATTTTATAAATAGGAAAATTGAGCCACAGAAAGGCTAGAGAAGAGCTAGTGAATAGTAACACTGGGTTTTGAATCAGGTAGTCTAGTCCCAGAACTTGAGTTTTTAACCTGTGCACTATAGGTCTACACCTTCCTTGGGCCAGGCCCTGAAGAATGGGTTGAACTGGCAAAATCCAATTATGTGCAAGGTTCTAGAGTGAGACTGGAGGCGGAATCTGGGCTGCCCCTGTGATGGGTTCTGTGATCTTGCATAACTCACTTAGTGATGGTGAGCTTCGCCCACCTATTAACTGGGGATAATAACAGAACCCAGTTCAGAGGGTTTTTGTGGGATCAAATGAGAAGCACGTAAAGCACTTATCACAGAGCCTGGCACAGAGTAAGCACTTGCTAAAGCTCAGCTTTTATTCTTGTTCTTAATTTTGCACTCCTGCCCTGACCCAGGAGTCCAGCAGATGAGATTGGGCAGCTGGATCCCAGGCTGGGTGAGGCCGAGGCAAAGTTAGGACCAGGGGTGGGCGCACTGGGTTCACGGCACCTGGGTCTGAGGCTTCAGCTCTAAAGATGTCCTTGGGTTTCTAGGTTGCCCTGTCCTTGGCTGTAGTGTGTTTCATGTTCTGGAAAGAATTTCCCAGAAGTCTCATACTGAGCCTTCTCCCTCCACAGCTTTCTGTTCTACGGGGACCTCTTTGTGGCCCTGCGAGGACTTTGCTAGACTGAATTAGGCTGAGAATACCCAGGCTCAGACTTTTGGGGCAATCTCAGCTTGCTGAGAACTTGAGGTGGCCTCTGTTTTTCTTTTCTGTTTGAGCCTCAACCAAATATGGAGCACACACCTGTACACTCACACACACGCACGCTCACACCTTCACACACTCACACTTGCTCATACACACGCACACACATACACACTCACCACTAAAATCAATGATCCGGTAGCAGACCTCAGTGAATTGCTGAGCTTTGAACAATTTTAGATGACTGATGAAGATCCCAAATAATTTCCATCCTAATCTATGTTGCTTGACTTGCAAGGAGGTAATGGTCCCTTTGGTGACATGCTGTCCTTTCCGTACACAATTTATGGCTGTGACTTGCCTTTCTGAACTGCTGCAAAGTATGCAGGAAAAACAGCCTTTGAATTACTACCAACCACTCTTTGCTGGGATGTTGGGGGCCTGAGCAGCCGTGCTGGTGGCTGGACCAGGGGAGGGTGGGGAGAGTTGGCAGGGAGGAGAGGGAAGGAGGTCTGAACTTGAAACCCAAAAGATGATAATGATCCTAACAGTCATATGAGATAACATTTGTACGCTTTCTAATTGCAGAGAACCTTCACAAGCATAATTTTCATTTAATCTTGTTATGACCTGTCATTTTACAGGTGATGGGATTTCTGTGAGGTGACTGATCTGGGGATACCTATTTGGTTAGCAGAGGTACAGTCACAACTTACACCAGGTCTTCTGACTGCCATATGGTGTTTCTGATGGGTGTGAAGGCTGAAGAGGTTTGTAGGCCTTTCCCAGGTAAGGAGTAGTTGGCTCAGGCAGGTTGGAGTCTTCCGGCTTGCCTAGAACATGACTCAAGGGCTTAGGGTTAGCCCTTGAGTTGAATGATTGTCTAGCCTTAAGGTGAGACCCAATCAACTTCCAGGCTGTGGTGTCTGGGGAGAAGGGAAAGGCTCAGAGTGAAGTGATCCATGTAAGTCTGTCTCCTCTGGAAAATGGCTCAGAGCAAATACTTTGCCGAGCTTGGGAAGTCTTTTAACCTCGCTCTGAATCTTAGCTCCTTCATCATCTGTAAATGGGATTGCAACAATCAAGTCCTGGTGAGAATTAAATGAAATAATTATGAAAGTGAAAGAACTCTATAAGTGGTAAAGCACCAAAGAAATGTGAAGGAATCTTATTGTATCTTCCATCATCATCATCATTATCATCACCATCACCACCATCACCATCACCATCACCATCATTGTCCCTATCACCGTCATCATCATCATGTTCTGGTAAAGGAGAGCATAAATAAAAAATTACCAAGAGTGTGGAGTAACACAGAAATAGCTAGGGGTTTATTTAAAATGTGTCTTCCTGGCTGCACTTCTAGAGACCCTGAATCAGGTCTCACTGGAACCCAGAAATCTCCCTTTTTAACAAGTTCCCTGGGGTGATTTTGTTGCAGGCTGTCCATGGATCATACTTCGAGAAACATTGCCTTAGAGCTGTAGGACAGAAAAAAAAAAGAGATTGTATGTCACACTGGGTTTAGTGATGCTTATGAAACCTATAAGGCCATGATAATATGTGTAAGTGGTCTAGAACTTTTGAGAAGGATCCATCAATGTCAGTGGTGAGGTCACTGACAGTGTGGCCCACCCATCCCCGCTCCCCAAATTTCCTGGTCTCGCTCTATCTAGTTTTAGCCACCTGAAGTGAGCTGGGTAAAACACACATGCGTAACACACTCATGTGAACTTGGGTCTTGGGATTGAAACAGCAGTGTTAAGACAAAGGAAAGAGGTATTTATTTATACTACCATAATACAAAGCAGTTAATCCAGTTAATTAGCCATAATTAAACCACTCAAAATGAAGTTGATGACTCTAGACTTGTGAGCTGGAGAAAATCTCCTCTATGGCTCCTGGGGAGGACACGCCCCACCCCCAGCTCTCCTCTGTCTGCTATCCTGGGCCAGCGCTACTCTGTTCCAGATGATTCCAAATTGCTCCTCAAGCTGCCACTGGAGAATTGACTTTGGAAGTTGGTTTTTGTAAAACGTCAGCCTAATTTTCCTACAGAAAACACGTGGGTTATGTCTGAAAAAACACACCTAAGCAAAATGCCTAGCGGAGTCCAGGGTGGCCTGCAGGAGAAGTTTGGATTTATTTTAGCATGTGGAATCTGGGGCTATGCAGCAAATCAAATTGGTGTTCACTGATTTGCATGGCGGCTAAAAGTTTCTCGGCGGGGGAAAACAGCCCAGCCGCATCTGAATTTGGGGTTCAGACATGATGAGACATGTCTGGTAAACTGAAAATAGGTGCCGGGCAGAGGACAAATTACTGGGGTAAACTGATGCCTCTTGAAAGAACCTGGCTGATAGGATCATGGGAAGGGACTCAGGGGCAGATCCGAGGCTCAGGGGCCCCTGAATGCTTTGGCGGGTGTAGGGGCTATTTGAGAACCTCCAGCCCTGCTATTGTGGGCGTCATGCGCTTGTTCTGGGGAGGAAGAGGCTCTGGGGTGTTCCCTCAGTTTCTGCAGCTGGGGGGCCCTTGCAAGAGAGTGTAACTCAGAAGAAAAAGAATGTTGAAGGGTGGGTGGCAGCTGCAGTGCAGGTGCCCCTAGGGGTTTGGAGTGGCAGCCAGAGCAGCTGGGGGCCCAGTGAGCAGGTGTGTTGTGGCAGAGCGGCAGAGACAGCCTGGGCTCTGATCTGAGGGCAGCGGGAAGCGTGGGGCTCCCAGAGGCAGCGTGGTGGAGCGTGGGCCTGGCAGGGATTTGATCCCGGTGCCTCCGTGGGATGGGAGGGTGCATGTGGTGAAACAAGAAGACGCTTATACTGAGCTTGCTTCGTGAGATGCGAGAGGGTCGGCCTGCTCAGGCTGTGCTGGTGGAGCTGCCGTCGGCAGACTGGGCCACTTGGTAAGGGTTTCCCGGCCAAGTCCTCGTTGGGCTTTTCCATTCCCAGCCCCTTCACCAGAGACAGCAGTCTTTCGTGTCTTTCTTCTGACTTCTCTGTCTATACCTGGTGGTTCTGGGCTGTGGTCTCTTCAGTACACAGTCTGGCACATATGGGTCAGACAAATAAGACCCAGTGTCCTTGCTGCCGAGTCGTTTTCCAAGTCTTGAGCTCCCAATCCGACCCCCCTCTGCATTGGAGAGTAATTTTATGATTGCCTGTTGAATTATCTTCAGAGCATCTTATTTTGAAGAGAGGAGCAGGGGAAAGGGGGCTTATAGCATCCTGTCTGGGAACTGCCTCTCTGTTGTGGTACAGTCAGATGGGGAATTGGCAGGGGAGCTGGTACGCAGTACGAAGCAGGAGTTGGGCTGTTGGTGGCATCACAGGCAGGGGCCAGATCATCTGGAATAATGCTCAGAATATTTCTGTGTGCCTCTCTCTACACACCAGCCCACGAGGCCATCACTGGAGATGGTAGTGAGCTGGAAGCTCCCGGTTCTGAGCTCTAGGTCTGAGCTCAGAGCAGAGTCTCATGGCTGCTGAAGGAAGGTGGTATTGTATGAGGCGGTTCAGTAAAGCAACCATCTGTCACCAGTGATATGGTCTTCAGTAATCATGTCCTCTAACAGAGCCACAACCCAAGTGCCTGCTGGGGTCCTGATGCATGAGGGCAACTGGGGAGCTGGCCTTATAATCCAGCAACTTTTCCATCAGCCAGAAAGGAACTTGCCCCTTGACTTCTCTGATTTATTTATTTCAGTCAAGCTTTTGTCATGTGCCTGGCATGGTGTTTGATGTCGTGGGGAGAGAGATGAATGAGATGGTCCCTGTCTTTGGGGAGGTCACCATCTAGTTGGTGGGGGTGTACATCAGCAATGATACCAAATGTACTGTGGCACCTCTGAGGAGACCCAGGAGGGTTAGAAATTGAAGATGCCAGCAGGAGGTCTCCAGGAAGACACATGAGAAAGGCCGAGGAGACACACTTACCCAAAATCTTGAAAGTCCAAGACACATGGGTGAGTGTCTACAAGTGGGGTTCAGGACTAAGAGGCTTTGCTTCCCAGGAGCTCCAGCTATTTGGAAGGTTGGGCCTAGACTTAACAAAAAGGGATCACTTGCTCATGGGCACCAGCGTGTGAGAGACTTTCAGACAAGATAACTCTCCCAAGTATGTTTGTGGTTTGAACCTTCCCTCTCAAGTCATCATGGAAACTTTCCCCCTGGTCAATGGATCCCCAGCCATCTCAGGAGGTACTGGAGTGGGTGGGAGACCTTGAGGAGGGACAGTCCTCATCGGGGGCTGCCAGTCGGTCTTGGAGCAAAAGCTGAGGGGCCACTACCCTGGTGTGAGTGTGTATGAGTGACGGTGAGAACATAGTGTGTGTGTAAGAATCAAAGCTGCCCTGAGATATTCTTCTTTGTATCTTCTCCACTCCTGGCTTCATGCCTGCATGTTGTAGGTCTCCAATGAATGGGTATTGAATGTTGATGGCCATTAGGACGAAGGAGTATCTGCTTCACAGGAAGGAGATGAAAGAAACCGAGTAAGTCTACAGTATTGACCGCAGCAGCTCCATTTGGAGTTTCCATGCTCTTAGAGGGCAGTTCCATGTCCCCATTTGCACTTGTTTTGGTGCTGAGCTCAGGGGAGGTTCTGAAAAGACTTGGTTGCTTGAGTTCTTCCAATATCTGTCTCCTAGGCTTGTCTTCTGCCACTTACCCTGTTTCCAGTCACTCACAGAGCTCTCTCATTCCTCTGTTCCTCTGCTCACGTGGTTTGTTCTGTCTGGAAGAGGTGCTCCCTCCACCACTGGACAATTCCTACTCATCCTTCCAAGCTCATGTCAAATGTCACTTCCTCCAGGAAGCCTTTCTTGATGCCCATCACCTGGGCCACATGACTCTCCTCTGTGATTCCCAGCTCTGCTCCACCATAGTATGAATGCAGTTGTTGCTTGTAGTTGTTACTCATTGCTTTACTTTTCTGTCTTTCCCAGGAGGTTGAGAATTCCTTGTGAGCTGAGATTGTGTTTTGTTCATCTCTGAATTTCAAGTGCCTAGAAGGTGGTTAAGCTCTGCATCATCATCAATCAGAAAATATGTATGGAGTGCTTTCTCCATAACAGGCGCAGTTTCTCTTCTGTTAAATGGGGAACATGTGCAAGAATTCTGAGGTTCAAAGAATCTTGATGCATCTGAAAGAAACCTGGAGCTCTGTGAGTGAGAAGCAGAGTGGTGTGAGATGAGGCTGGAGAGGAAGGTGGGAGCTGGATTATGCAGGGCCCCATAGACCTGTGAGCCTAGGAAGAGGATGTGAATTTTATTTTATTTTTTAAATTAATTTTTATTGGAGTATAGTTGCTTTACAGTGTTGTGTTAGTTTCTGCTGTACAGCAAAGTGAATCAGTTATACATATATCCACTCTTTTTAGATTTCCTTCACAATTAGGTCACCACAGATCACTGAGTAGAGTTGCCTGTGCTACACAATAAGTTCTCATTAGTTATCTATATTATACATAGTAGTGTATGTCAATCCCAATCTCCCAATTCATGATACGTATATACAATGGAATATTACTCAGCCATAAAAGGAAGGAAATAGTGCCATTTGCAGAGACGTGGATGGACCTAGAGATTGTCATACAGAGTGATGTCAGTCAGAAAGAGAAAAACAAATATTGTATAATATCGCATATATGTGGAATCTAGAAAAATAGTACAGATGAACTTATTTGCAAAGCACAAATAAAGTCACAGAGGTAGAGAACAAATTTATGGTTGCCAAGGGGGGAAGGGGGGATGAATTGAATTTTAAATTCATGGATGTGTCTGATGGGCCAGGCATATAGTAGATTCAGTAATGGTAGATGCTGCTGCTTCAATGTCTCCTAGTATTTCAGGAGATTCTAATCACTCCCCTTTAAGAGAGGGAGGAAAAGGACAAACAGGTAAAAGCTATAGAAAAGGCAACTAAAATGATCAATAGGGACGGGGGAGCAATTAGAGTTCTTAAGTCTGGAAGTATCAAGTCTGAGAGAGGATGAGGTGAAAAGTTAGCTGACCATGAAAGAGAGAGTATATGTTGAAACCCTGACATCTTAGACCTAAATTCCTCCTTCTCCTACAACTCCATAAAACTTGACAGGAGATAATTTTAGGATAACTAAAGGGAATTGTGCTTTACCCAGTGAGTAGTATAAATTTATGCAACTCTTTATCCCCAAGAGATATTGCACTAGCTGAACATATAAATAACTTCAAAAAAGGTTTACAAATTCCAAAGATTGATGTTCCCTAAGGAGCTGAGGAATGGAGTTTAGGACTTTAGGATGCTACCCTTTACATAACATTCATCCCCTGACCGGGCTTTCTGCTCTATTGTCAGAGATAGAAGGCATCAAATCTTCCAGACTTGACAGTTGGTAATTCCCAGTCTCTTTGGCCAGGCTGCTCTGCTGTTGGTTGGGGGTTCCTCTCTGTGGGTGTGGCAGGGCATTTAGGGTTGGTATGATTTTGATTGTCTCTAAAGATGCCCTTGAGCCATGGAAAGAGTCTGTTGCACTGGGCTGCATGGGCCTGGTCGATGGGGAAGGGGAGCTGCACTTGGTGAGAAGCTTTGCATGTGAGTTCTAGCACTCATTTTTTTTTTATTGTGGTAAAATACATATAACATAAAATTTACCATTTTAGCCATTATTGAAGTGTACAATTCAGTGGCATTTACTCCGTTCACAGTGTCGTGAGATCATCACCACTACCTAGTTCCGGAACATTTTCATCACTCAAAAACAGGACCTCACACCTTTTAACCAGTCACTCCCCATTCTTCCCGCCTCCCCCACCTCCAGCAGCCACGGGTCTGCTTTCTGTCTCTACAGAATTTCTAAGATTAACTTCACTTCCAGGCCAACATGGCTGACCGGGTTCTTCCTCCTTCCCTAACCCCATCTGGTTCCATGTTCCCCTCTGATTGCGATAATCCAACCACCTTGGCCTCCCTCTGGTTCTTTACAAATACAACTTTTGGGTCTCATGGTCTGTGTGTGTGCATTCCCTCAATGGCCCTTGCCTGTGCTCCTACTCTGGGTAAAACATCCTGCCTGATTCCACCCTGGGCTCTGAGACCCCATCCTGGAATTGGTCTTCTAGGCTGAGGCCTAAATGGCCTGGCCTGGCCTGGCCCTGGGAGGGGAGAGATTAGAGGTGTGTGTGACAGTTTTTGGTGAATGGTATAGTACAGTCTATAGTACAAGGATGGGCATTACTACCTGCTCCAGGAAGGCAGTTCCTCCAGAGGACATCCATGGGTCTGGCTGCCTTTGGAATAAAACATGGCAGGTGCCACTCTCCAAGTGAGTAACAAGACATGGCAGCACCTAAAAGGCAGTCAGTGGAGGTGAACCACTCCTGCTGAGGAGACATGAGAAGAGAGAGCTTCCCTAGCCCAGAATTTCTCATGGGGGTGGTTCTGGGGCATTGTCTGTCTGCCCGTAGCTGAGAGGGCAGCAGGGTGGGAGTGGAGCTCTCTGCCAGGTCTGGGATCCTGTGATTCCTGTAGATTCCTACCACCTTCACAGGGCTGTCTTGAGGAACAAAGGTGCACGGGAAGAAACTCTGGAAAGAGTGAGTTGGCATACAAGCATAAGGCAGGAATATTTACACTGGTAATAATGGAGAAGTCTTTAGTTCTTGACCACCCATCTCTAACCAGCATGTGTGATGGGCATAAGGGGCTGATGAGTGGTCAGTCTTTCATTCATTCACTGATTTATTCTTTATTTTTTAAGATATTTTTTGATGTGGGCCATTTTTAAAGTCTTTATTGAATTTGTTACAATATTGTTCTGTTTTATGCTTTGGTGTTTTGGCTGCGAGGCATGTGGGATCTTAGCTCCCTGACCAGGGATCGAACCCACACCCTTGCATTGGAAGGTGAAGTCTTAACCACTGGACCACCAGGGAATTCCCTCACTGATTTATTCTTTCATTCACCCACTCATATATTTATTCACTCATGGTTTATATCTGTACTATCCAATATGGTAGCCACTAGCCATCTGTAGCTATTGACACTTGAAATGTACTAGACCAAACTAAGATGCTCCATAAACATAAAATACACACTAGACTTCAGAGACTTAGCCTAAAAGTTGTGAACGCCTCATCAAAAATTTTTAAAAATATTGTTTACATATTGAAATGATAGTATTTTAGATATATTGCATTCAATAAAATGTGCTATGAAAATTTATTTCCTCTACTTCTTTTTACTTTTTGTAATGTGACTACTAGAAAATTTCTAATTTCCTATGTGGTTTAGATTTTATTTCTACTGTACAGGGCTCATTTAATCATATCTGTTCCTCTGAAGGACTGGGGTGTGTGAGACTGACTAGTTCTGGTTAAAAAACTGCCCCAGACTGGGATTTGCCCCTTCCAATAATATCACAGAAGGGGAGAAGCTGGCCCACAAGTCTCCCAGATGAGAATGGGGCACCCCAAACCACGAATGGAGGATTTCATTACAAGCCCCTCCTGAGGGAGTTAACACAATTGTTATGATTGATTAAGGCACGAAAGCTGTTCATTATTCATGTTTGCTGGGTTGTACTTCGTTCGGTGTGTCTCAATGGCATGGGAATAGGAACTGAATAAATTACCCAGCGGTGTGGGAATTCATGTAATTCAGAACTCAAGTGTGCTATGTGTTTGTGCACACATTTTAATTAGATGCAATTTTCTTTCCATTTGAGAAATCCCCAGAGCACCCCTGCTTTGTTTGCTCTGACTCTAACCTAGCAGCTTCAGAGGCAGCAGAAAATGGAGAGATGAGATGAAAACATCTGGGCACAATCCCTCTGAAGGCTTTCTGGGGTTTTCTTCACTGGAATCTTTCTGCTGAAGGGCATGCCCTCCTGACACTTTAGAACTCTGGCCTTTGTTCTTTCCTTGTCTCTGGTCTGTTTTTCCTGCAGTGGGTCTGTAAGACAGCATATAGTCAAAGCAGAGTGTAAGCCCATGGCAAAGAGTGAGGGATCTCAGGGTCCCAGCTGGTTGCATATAGGTAAGATGTACCCACAGCCTCCGCATGTGAAAGGCTGTAAGGCAGAGTGGAAAGAGCTGGGTGCTGCAGAGGGTTCTTTACAGGCCCTTAGGCACTACACTCATTAAGACATTTGTTCATCAGTGGCTACGGGACACATGATCTTGGCCGGGTGTTGAGGAAACCAAAATAAATCAAGTTTGCATCTTGTCCTCAAAGTATTCCACCGGATGAGAAAATGGTGAAAACGCAAAATGTAATTCAGCACTGCCACTTTGGGAAGATGGAGCAGATGTACTTTTCCCTATTCCTTCTGCCAACTACAATGAAAAAATCCTGGATGTATATATAAAACAAGCCTAAAGAGACTTTGAAAGTTTGAGGAAAGAAGGTGCACCATTTAAGGGCTCTTGGGACCCAAGAAGAGACCCAATGGTGAGTTCCCTGGGTCTTCTTATTATCTTTTATATTCAGAGTTGGAGCTGAAGAAGCAGGCAACCCAGGCATATTAACAGGTGCAGAGAGACAAAAAGCCTCCCCAAAAGCCTGCTCTCTAGCTAAAGGACCAGGAAAGGGGCCTTGAGCAAGACAGAAAACTTTTAGACTCTGACTGCTGTGCCCCAAACAGACACCACAGAAGAGACTGTAGCCTAGCCCCCACCAGCAAAGGCCGAGTGGGGAGCCTGGATTCTAACTCTCACCAGGCTGTAATGAGGTGCCTGAGCCATGCTGGGGCATGGAGGCGAGGGCCAATGAACAGTGCGGACTTTGAGCATCACCCAGTCTCCATGACATCACCCCCCAGGAGAGGCCACCCAGAGAGAATTAAGGACGCCTCCCTTCCGTGCTCCCAGCCAGGTGGCTTCAGTGGAGGTCTCGTGAAGACCCCAAACTCTCAGCCCCACCCTGCTGTAATGGCGAGCCCCTCCCCACCTGAGGGTCCAAGTGGGGAAGCTGGACTTCTACCCCCATCCAGCAGTAAAGAGGCAGTGTCTCCCCATCTCCTTCTAGAATGGTGTCAGAGGAAGGCAGAACCATAACTTACCCAATCTGAACAGCAGAGAATAGACTGAAAAAAATGAAGAGTTTCAAGGACTTCTGGGATCCTAACTAAAGATCCAACATTCATTTATTGGAGTCCCAGGAGAACAGAAGAAAGAATATGGGGCTGAAAAGTCTTTGAAGAGATAAAGGCTGAAAACTTTGTAAATTTGGTGAAATTTGAATCCTACAGATTCGAGAAGTGGAGCGAACCCCAAGTGAAAAAACTCAATCTCAAAAGATTACGTACTGTATGATTCCATTTTATAACATGATTGAAATGACAAAATGATAGAAATAGAGGACAGATGAGTGGTTGCCAGGAGCTAAGGGAGGTGGTGGGTGTGGAGTGAATGTGTCTCTGTAAGGGCAACACGAGGGGTCCTCATATAGAAATGTTCTGTGTCTGGTCTGGATCAAGGTCAGCATTCTGGTTGTGATGTTGTAGGATGGTTTGGCAAGACGTCACCATTGAAGGGAACTGTTTCCATGTGACGGGGACACAGGAGCTCTCACCTTCCAAACTAGTGTATGGGAATTTACAGTGATCACAAAATAAAAAAGATTAATTGGAGAAAATAAATATAATTCAGTTGATAAGTATTGTCATAGTTATGTATAAAATTCTTTGGGAGCCCTGAGGATGGATCAATTATTTCTTCAAGGAGGAGGCAGAGAACTATCAACAAGCAGGGTCTTAAAAAAAGAACTTTCACCTGTCATTTTTCATATGCACTCGCCTTTCTACTGAATTCCTCTGTGTTGACTCCACCATTTATTGTATTTACTGATGGCTTTTTAAAGGCCAGGCAACGTGCTAAGGGGTTTATGTGCATAATTTAAAAATATTTTCATGCAGTAATCCTGGCAGACAGGTACTATTATTTACAGATAAGGGAACTTCTTTGAGAGATTCAGACACTTAACCAATGTCACCCAGATGGCAAATGGTACAAACCAGGTTTTCAACTCTGGTCCATCTTAGACCACTACTTAGGTGGCCACTGATAGTCATCTTTTGCTATTTGCTTTAAAAAATTTTCTATCTGTTCTTTTTTCTTTCTTCCTCCTTTTCCACCTCCTTCTGGGCTAATAATGTGTTTTAAAGTGTTTTAATCTATCTTCTCTGTTTGCTTTATAGCTATATGTCTGTATTTTTTAAAAAATGTCTTTTGTCTAGGGATTATAATATCCACCCTTAATTTAATCACTATCTACCTGAAATTGATATTATACCATGCTTTGTTTAATGTAGGAATCTATAGAAAGTGTAATTACATTTATCCCCAATGTCATTCTTTCTATTGGTGTCATATGTATAATTCTACATATTTTATAAACCCGACAATACATTATTACTACTTTGCTGAAGTCAATTTTCTTTGAAAAACTCTAAGAAAAATATAGAGAAATTTACCCATATATTTGCCATTTCCAGTGCTCTTCATTCCTTCCTGTAGATCCACATTTCCATCTGGTCTCATTTCTTCAGACTGAACAACCTCCTTTAGCATTTTTTGTGGTGTGGGTCTGCTGGTGATAAATTGTCTTTGTTTTCAATGATCTGAAATGCCTTGATTTTCCTTCAGTTTTGAAAGATATTTTCACTGGATATAATAGAATCTCTGTTGAAGTTTTTTTTTTTTTTAAACCCTTTCAGTACTTTTAAAGTGCTGTTTTCCTTATGTTGTTTTCTGTTTTCCATCATTTTCTGATAAGAAGTTAGCCACTATTCTAGTTGCTGGTGCCCTGTTTGCAATGTATCTTTTTCAGGCTACTTTTGTGATTTTTTTTCTTTACCTTTGTTTTTCAGCAATTTGATTATGATATACCTCAGTGAAGTTTCCTTTGTATCTGTCCTGTGGGGATTTTTCTGAGCTTCTTAGCTCGTTGGTATTAAGTTTTATCTAGATTTGCAAAAACGTGGCCTGACATTTTATCATTCTTTTTCCTGACAAAAATTTTAAATAAAGAAAGGATCAATATTTTTTGATTTTTCCATTTTATCAGGTTCCAATAAGGCTTAGTATGGCATTGCTATTGATTCTGCCTTTATTTAAATTTTTGATATTTTGTACATCATGGATTTTTCTGCATTGATTTTGATTTGTTAAAATACTGTGTTATATTATTTTGATAACTGAGCTTTTTGTTTTGGAAGATCCTTAAATTTTACACCCAAAGCAAATGCCTCCACTAATCTCAGGCCCATCCCTCTCTCCCCTAGTTACTTAAGTGCTCTTTCCAATATCTGTGTTGTCTGTGGGTCTATTTCTTTCTTTCTTTCTTTCTTTTTTTTTTTTTTTTTTGTGGTACGCGGGCCTCTCACTGTTGTGGCCTCTCCCGTTGCGGAGCACAGGCTCTGGATGCGCAGGCTCAACGGCCATGGCTCACGGGTCCAGCCGCTCCATGGCATGTGGGATCTTCCCAGTCTGGGGCATGAACCCATGTCCCCTGCATCAGCAGGCGGACTCTCAACCACTGCGCCACCAGGGAAGCCCTGTGGGTCTATTTCTATTGACTATTTTATTTACTGATTATTTGTCACATTTCATTACTTTTTTGCATGTCCAACAACATTTGATTATCTATTGGACATTACGGATGATATATTCTAGAGACTCTGGATTCTGTTTTCTTACTCTGAAGAGTGTTAAATTCTGTTCTATAAAGCATTTAATCACTGACAGCACACCTCAACTTGTGGAGACTTGATTTTAGGCTCTTCTAGGATGGCTGTATTTCAGTTTTTCCCTAAGTTGGGGGTTCAGATATAGTCTCTACTGCTAAGGTATGATCCTTATGGAGTTTCAATAGGAAGTTTCTGGGATTTGCCAAAGACTTCTATACTAGGTGAGTTTGAACCACAAACTCTGTCTCTTTAACATGAGGTCACTGTTGAAATATCTATGTTATGGACTGAATGTTTATGCCCTCTCCAAAATCATATGTTGAAGCCCTAAGGCTCAATGTCATGGTATTTGGAGATGGAGCCTTTGGGAGATAATTGGATTTAGATGAGATCATGAGAGTGGAGTACTCACAAATGGGATTAGTGTCCTTATAAGAAGAGGAAGAGTCTAGAACTCTTTCTCTCTCTGCCATTTGAGGACAATGAGAAGGCAGCCATCGCAAACCAGGAAGTGGGCTCTCACCAGGAGCTTAATCTGCCAACACCTTCGTCTCAGACTTCCCAGCTGCCGGAAGGCTGAGCAATAAATGTCTCTTGGTTAAGCCACCCAGTCTGTGGTACTTTTGTTATAGCAGCCCAAACTGACTAAGATGGTCTTCTTACCTCTTTTAGCCGATCAGTTAGAGCTTTCTGCAGGATTTCTTAGAGCCTCTATTAACACATGGGCAGTTCAGAAGTCAGCTAAGATTTTGAAGGCAGACTTTATGCATATTTTTGTGGCTCACAGTTTGGTGGCCCACTCTTTTCTGGGATTTCCCTCCTCAATTTCTACCCCACACTCCAATCTCTGACTTTGCAACACAGTAAGATGGCCACTTTCTGTTCAAAATCTATTTCCCATGCGCCATGTGGACTCAGGCATGCCTTCAGAAGAAAAACCAGTTAAATGCCATTATCACCCAGTTTTCTTACTGCTATGGGCTGAATTCTGTCTTGCCAAATTCATATGTTGAAGTCCTACCCCCCAGTACTTCAGAATGTGACCTTATTTGGATATAAGGTCTTTGCAGAGGTAATCAAGTTGGAATGCGGTTATTAGGGTAGGTCCTAAAAAAGGGAAATTTGGACTCAGACACACACATAGGGAGAACTCCATGTGAAAATGAAGGCAGAGATCGGGATGATGTTTCTACCTGCCATGGGATGCCAAAGATTGCTAGAAAACCACCAGAGGCTAGGTGAGAGATATGGATTATATTCTTTCTCACACCCCTTAGAGGCACCCAATCTTGCCCCACAATTTGATCTCAGACTTCCAGCCTTCAGAACAGTGAGTCAATAAATTTCTGTTGTTCAAGCCACCATGTTTGTGGTACTTTGTTACAGAAGCTTTAATAAGCTAATACACCCCCCTTAATTAAGTCTCACTCTTCTAATTCTCCCTGCTATAGGTCATTCTGCAGCTCTTCAAATAGTTGTGCTTGTTTTAATATATTGTCCAGAGTTTATAATTGTCACCAGCGTGGATGTTAGTTCAGTATTAGCTACTCCACTCTCGCCAAAAGCTGGAAGTCCATGAGCTAAATTTCCAATCTTCCAGTCTGTGCTTGGCAGCCTGTGAGTTAATTTTGTTTACCCCTGTATCCAGTCCAGGGTCCCAGATCCCATGTTAGGGTCAGATATTCTTCCCTCTGATGGTTTACAAGAAGTAGAAAAATATTTATGGTCTTCTATGGTTAAATAGATTGGTTATGACTGATCTTAAAATCATGTAGGCAACTCCCCCCCCAACTTTTCCCTTTCCTGGGAGGGCTGCATAGGACTTCAGCTGAGCCACTATTCAAGTACTTATGCAGATGGAAAACTGCTTTCTGTGGAAATTTGTCCCTACCTATAAGTGATTCTGCAACCCACTTCCATGCAGGTGTGTGTGGATTCTTGTGTATATGTACGTGCATGTTGGTGCATTGGAGAGGAGCTAGGGGACTCTCCATTTGGGAAAGAATACAAACTGAGCTCTTTGTGTTTAATAACACTGCAATTTTTCTTAAAATAGATGGCTCCCTTTCAGTCAACAATAGAACATATCTGTTAACTTGGAGAATTTAACCTGTTAAGTCTCCTGGAAGCAGCCTGACAAGGACATTGGAGAGTTAGTCCAAAGGACATTAACCATCACTTCTGGATTGTCTAAGCTTACTCTCTCTTGCGATTTCTGTAACCAGGAAGACACACACTGTACTACATTACTTTAGCTTCCCATAGAAATGTCTTTCCAGAGAATAGTGATTTAATATGCCTTCAGTTTCCGTCCAGTGTTGATAAAAGAAACAGTGATATGAAGAATACTCTGCAATTTTTGCATAAGAGCTGTTGAGGATAAGGTTCATTATATTGTTCAATATCTTATATAAAGGCCTAGGAGAGTGGCTCCCACATTTTTCTTTTTAATCACAAAATCCTTTCTTCAAATACAAGCTTACATGGAAACTTCATGCCTATAATAGATCAACATGGTTGAAGTGGAAGCTGGAGGTCCTAGAGCCTTGTCTTCCCTCTCTCCCTGCTTTTCTTTCTCTAGTTTTTTTCTTACCCACCACTTCACATTCCCCTGCATGATCCCTTGTTAAAGGGCTCCATTGAGCCCAGTGTAAAAATCGTTAGTGTTAGTTTAAGGTAGACTTTACGTTGAGAAATTAGTGCTAGGACAAAGTTTGTCTCGTCTCACAGATAGTGGCGATTATGTTGATACAACCCAGATGTGTTACTCTGTGTGTTTCTCTTCTTGCCTTGGATGCCAGGAAAATCAGATAAATTAGGTGCTCAAATTTAATAGTTATTCTTGTCCTGGAATAGATGCAACAATTTGTCCCAGTTTTCTTCAACCAAAGTTGTAGAGGATTGAGTTTATTATATCCCCGGTTGAAGGTACATTATCATCATAGGAGCTCTCTGTTGTATGTATACGAATTTGTATGTATGTATATATTATGTATGTATTTATTACCATTATCCCTAAACTCTATTCTCATTACTCTTCTCCTCCCTTACTACCCCTCACAGACAACTCTATTCTGATGGGTTGAATGTATAACTTTATGTTATACTATGTTCCTACAAATGGGTATTGTTTTATACACATGTATATTTATGTGTGTGTATCATTTTATATATATATAATATGTGTATCGTATATATACAGGTATATAATATATGATATATACAGAAATTTATCTCATATATTCTTCGCCATCCATTATGGTTTCAAGATTCATCCAATTGCTCTGTTTAAAGGTAATCTACTGCTTTCAGCTACTGCATAGTGTGCTGTTGTGAGTACCAACCACTTATTTTATATTCTCTTTCCCAATGACATACACCCAGGTTGCCTCCAATTCCTGGTCACCACAAATAACATTGCAATGAGCATCCTTGTACATATGCCCCTTAGTAGCTGTCTAAGAATTACACTGGGATATAGACTTTGGAGTGGAATTTCTGGGTCATAGCATATGTACCTGTTTAATTTGACTAGGTATTGGCAGATTGTTCCCCAGAATGGCCGCACCCATCCACATTCCCACCAGCAGTGTAAAGGGTTCCTACTTCTCCAAATCATTAATAACTCTTGACATTATTCATTTTTACATTTTTGTCAATATGTAAGGTATTTTTAATTGCTGTTTTAATTTAAATTTCTCTTATTCTCAATTATTTTGAGCAAGTCTTCATATGCTTATTATTTTGAATTTCTCCTCTATACATGGCCTACTTATATCCCTTGACCATTTTCTGTTGAGATTACTGTAGCTATGTTTTCCTTGTTGATTTTCATGAGCTCCTTGTATATTTTAGGTCAGCATTGGTTAATTGAAATATAATGTGAGCCACACGATCTTCCAGTAGCCACATTAAAAGAATGAAAATAAACCAGTGAAATTATTTTCATTAATTTATTGCTTAATTATTAGTGAAACCGTAGTTACAGACTATCTTTTCAGTTTTATAGATAGCAAATATTTTCTCCCATTTTGATATCTGGCTATTTACTTTTTTGGGGGGGCTGAGATGTCTTTTCTGGTCTAATATATGGTCATTTTGTTGTAAATCTCTATACATACTTGAAAAAATAGTTATTCTGTTGAGGATAAGATTCTTTCTCTATAGGTATGTTTTAAATTTCTATATCTTAATAATTTCATCTGATTGTCCCATCAGTTTCTGAGAGGAAGAGATGTAAAATCTCTCATTGTAATCATGAATTTGTCAATTTATCCTTGTAATTGTTTCCTTTATACATTCCAGGCTAGTTTGTTTATGATCTTGGAGATTGCTTCTTTTAAAAATACCAAATGATGTCTCTCTTTGCCTCATTAAATGTTTGATATTTAAAAATACTGTTATATCAGCTTCATTTATTAATTTTTGATGTATTTTTTCCCATGCCTTTAAGTTTTCAGTGTTGTTTCGTTTTAGGTTTCTCTCTTCCTTCCTTCCTCTTTCCTTCCTTCCTTCCTTCCTTCTTTCCTTCCTTCCTTCCTTCCTTCCTTCCTTCCTTCCTTCCTTCCTTCCTTCCTTCCTTCTTTCTTTCCTTCCTTCCCTCCTTCCTGTTTCTTTCCTTTTTTCCCTCTGTTTCTTTCCTTTTTCCTTCCTTCCTTCCTCTCTTTTTTTCTTTTCCTTTTATTAATGTCAAGTAACTCTTTAACTGAATATAGCAAAGCTGTTACTGCAGATCTTTCTATTTTTCAGGGAGGTAATTTCCCCCCAGTTTTACTGAGGTATGATTGACATATAACATTGTATTACACCAAGGTGTACAACACAATGATTTAATATATTTATATGTTGCAAAACGATCACCACAATAAGTTTAGTTAACATCCATCACCTCACACTGTTACAGATTTTTGTCTTGTGATGAGAACTTTTAAGATCTATTCTCTTGGCAACTCTCAAATATAAAATACAGTATTGTTAACTATAGTCACCATGCTGTACATTACATTTCCAGAGCTTTTTTATATTATAGCTGGAAGTTTGTACCTTTCGACCCCCTTCACCCATTCCCCCCATCTCCCCTCCCCGTCCCCCCTTTCCCACTGGCTCTGGCAACCACCAGTCTGTTCCCTGTGTCTATTTCAGTTTTTTTAAGGTTCCACATATAAGTGAGATCATACAGTATTTGTCTTTCTCTGTCTGACTTATTTCTCTTGAATATTAGTTTTTTTTTGATGATGTCCTTTTCTACATAGACTTTGTTAATTTTTATATTTGATTTGTTTTCTTTTGTTTTAAGCAGTCTTAATTAATATACTAGGAAACATACTTTTACTAAGAATATCTCTTGTTCTGTGTTTCTCTCTCTCAGAGGCTCAGATGTAAAATTAACTTGGCAAAAACTTAGAACTGGCTTCTAAAGAGCTTATATCTCTTGAAGAATAAAATAAATGATATCAGTCAGGATCTCTGCTTCTGGCAAGTTAGAGAAACAGAGCTCCAACTTATCCTCCTATGTGAAACAAGTGAAAAAAAAATATACACACACATGCACATATGTATACACACAAATATACACACACATATATACATGTACATATACACACATCCATATATATATGTGTGTATATGAAACCACAGTTTCAAGTCTTTGGATTTCAGGCAACAAAAGACAGTGAAGACTGAGAGATGAGAAACAAATAATATGATTTCCAGGGTTTCCCCAGCTTAGTACCTGGAGAGAGAATAATACATTATGGCTAAGTGGGGTTTATTCCAAGAACACAGGTTTGTTTCACATTAAAAAATAATCAGTGTAATTCATAATATTAACAAACTAAAAAGGCAAAACCACATGACCATCTCAATACATGTAGAAAAAAACATTTGATAAAATTCAGTACTATTCCTAACCAAAACCCTCTACAAACTAAGAATAGAAGGGAACTTATTCCACCTGAGAAAGGTCATTTGCAAAATTTCTATAGCCTATTCACTCTTAGTGGTGAAATACTAGATGCTTTCTTCCTAAGATCAGGCACAAGGCAAGGATGTTACCTTTCAGTAGTTCTATTCAACATTGTATAGACAGCCTAAGTGCAATAAGTAAGTGCAATAAGGTAAGAAAAAGAAATAAAAGCATCCAGATTATGAAAACTATTATTTTCTCAGAGAGTATAATTGTCTACATAGAAAGTCCTATAAGATCTACATAAAAGTAACAATGCAATATAGCTTTCTCCAGATTATAAATATTTTCTCAGATTATTATTTATTTTATTTTTATTTTTTGTGGTACAAAAATTTATTTTTATTTTTTGTGTGGCCTCTCACTGTTGTGGCCTCTCCCGTTTTGGAGCACAGGCTCCGGATACGCAGGCTCAGCGGCCATGGCTCACGGGCCCAGCCGCTCCACGGCATGTGAGATCTTCCCAGACCAGGGCACGAACCCATGTCCCCTGCATTGGCAGGCGGACTCTCAACCACTGCGCCACCAGGGAAGCCCTTCTCAGATTATTAAATATAATGTTTTTAATGACTACATCTCTTGTACTCAATTAAATAGTTCCTTTATATTGGACATTTAAAAATTTTCTAATAATGTTATTAATACTGTAGTAAACATCTCCATCAGTTTAATTTTATTCATATCTCTGTTATTTTCCATTGTGAAAATTCTCAATAATTAAAGTTGAATTTCTGGGTAAAAGGTGATGGATATTTTAAAACTTGTGAAATGTATTATCAAATTGTCCCCAAGGCAGGTTGCCCTAATTATTAAATAGTACCTTGTTGTTTCAATTTGAACACTTTTGCCACCTGGGTATAATATTTTGTTGATGGGATATAGGTTTCTTATTTCTGTCCCTGTTAATCAATTTTGCTAGCACCATTTGTTAATAATAATACGCATTTCCCATTGAGTTGAAACATTATGTAAATATATTGAATTTTTATATATTCTTAGACCTTTGGATAACTTTTTTTTTGTATAAGTACCTTCTTTAAATGTTGTTTTTAGCTTTATCATTTATTTTAATAATTTACAGTTGTGGTTCCCCTCCATTATTTTTATTTTTCAAAATCTTTTTTTACAAAAAAAATGAAGCCCATCAATTTACCCTTTATATACATTCTAGAATTCTTTCCCCAAATTAAAAAAAAATCATTGGGATTTTGGTTGGAATGACATTAAATTTGTAAGTTAAATTTTGTGGAGAATTGTGCTCTTTATAATGTTAAATCTTTTTATGGGGAACATGGTCTGTCTCTTGTTTTATCCAGGTTTTTTCTAAGTATGACTTTGATTTCCTCCTTAGCTTCATAACTATTTGGGAGAGCATTTTATAATTTCCAGGTTAAGTTGTTATATGTGTGCGTCTGCATTGGCTTTTTGTCTTATCATAGTGTAAATTAGAGAATGAGGATGACAGTTTTTGCTTTTGAATAAATTGTTGAGGTTTTTTTTAGGGCCTATTATATGGCCAACTTTTATAATGTTCATGGACACTGAAAAAGAAGGTACATCCTCCATAAAGTGCCACGTTTAATGAAGAATTTAAATCATTTTATTAATTACATTTTTCAGATTCTTCTGTTTCCTATTTGTTTTATCAAGGTCCAGAAATATGTATTAAGAAATATCATGCTACTAATGTATTTCTGCCAACTTCTCATTGTGATTTGAATAGTTTTTATTTCATGTATTTTGATGCTATGTTATTCAAAACAGACATTTTATATTATTTTATCTGCATTGTAGATTTTGTCCTTAATAAATGTGATCCTCTTTTATCTTGTTCATTGCATATTGCTTTGAGTTCCATTTTAATATTAATCTTATGGCCTCTGCTTTCTTTTTATTTGCATTAGCCAGGTACATCTTTGTTCATCTTTTTTTTTTTTTTTTGCAGTACGCGGGCCTCTTGCTGTTGTGGCCTTTCCCGTTGCGGAGCACTGGCTCCGGACGTGCAGGCTCAGTGGCCATGGCTCACGGGCCCAGCTGCTCCGCGGCATGTGGGATCTTCCCAGACCGGAGCACAAACCCACGTCCCCTGCATCGGCAGGCGGACTCTCAACCACTGCGCCACCAGGGAAGCCCCATCTTTTTATTTTTAACCTTTATGTGTCATTGTAAAAGTATGTCTTGGAGATAATTTATAACTGGATTCTTTTAAAAATACAATCTGAGTGTCTTTTGATTTCAGTAGATGAGTTTATCCTACTGTTATTTATTACTATCACAGGTAAGTTTTGTTCTATTTTTGCCATCATGTTTTTATTGGCCACTTTTATATTTAAAAATATATATCCTTCATTTTATTTTTATTAATTCATTTAGACCTTCTTCTATTTTCTTCTCTAGTGATTTTTCTCGTCTAATAATTAATTTTAATTAGAAGGACATACTTGTCCCCTTTCTTTAAGTATCAATGTCAATCAAGTATCAATTATCTAATATCTAAATATATAATATTATCAGTATTATCTAATATTATCAACTACCTTTTTATGTATTATTTAGAAATTAGCATATTTACTTCCCCCATCAATCATTCTCTTACTTAGAGTATGCATCGATTTAATCTGCAATGTTTGGATTAATTACTGTGATTTACTAACATCTTACATTATGTATCTTCTTTTTCTAAATTTTTAAATTTGTTTTCATTTTTATTTTTTAGTGGAGTATAGTTGCTTCACAATATTATGTTAGTTTTTACTGTACAACAAAGTGAATCAGCTATATGTATACATATATTCCCTCTTTTTGGGATTTCCTTCTCATTTAGGTCACCACAGAGTATTGAGTAGAGTTCCTTGTGCTATACAGTAGGTTCTCAGTTATCTATTTTATACATAGTGTCAATAGTGTATATATGTCAATCCCAATCTCCCAATTCATCCCCCTCCCTGCACTTTCCGCCTTTGTATTGATGTTTGGTCTCTACGTCTGTGTCTCTGATTCTGCTTTGTAAATAAAATTGTCTATACCAATATTTTCAGATTCCACATATATGCATTAATATACGATATTTGTTTTTCCCTTTCTGACTTACTACACTCTGTATGACAGTCTCTAGGTCCATCCATGTCTCTACAAATGACCCATATTTTGTTTCTTTTTATGGTTGAGTAATATTCCATTGTATATATGTACCACATCTTCTTTATCCATTCCTCTGTTGATGGACATTTAGGTTGCTCCATGTCCCGGCTATTGTAAATAGTCTACAATGAACATTAGAGTGCATGTGTCTTTTTGAATTATGGTTTTCTCTGGGTATATGCCCAGTAGTGGGATTGCTGGGTTATAGGGTAGCTCTATTTTTAGTTTTTTAAGGGATTTCAATACTGCTCTCAGTAGAAGTTGTATAAATTTACATTCCCACCAACAATGCATGACGGTTCCCTTTTCTCCACACCTTCTCCAGCATTTACTGTTTATAGATTTTTTGATGACGGTCATTCAGACCGGTGTGCTACCTCATAGTAGTTTTGATTTCCATTTCTCTAATAATTAGTGATGTTGAGCATCTTTTAATGTGTTTGTTGGCCATCTGTGTGTATTCTTTTGAGAAATGTCTATTTATGTCTTCTGCCATTTTTTAATTCATTTTTTTTGATATTGAGCTGCATGAGCTGTTTGTATATTTTGGAAATTAATCCTTTGTCAGCTGCTTCATTTGCAAATATTTTCTTCCATTCTAAATGTTGTCTTTTCATCTTGTTTATGGTTTCCTTTGCTGTGCAAAAGCTCTTAAGATTCATTAGGTCCTATTTGTTTATTTCTGTTTTTATTCTCATTACTCTAGGAGGTGGGTCCAAAAATATCTTGCTGCAATTTATGTCAAAGAGTGTTTTGCCGATGTTTTCCTCTAAGAGTTTTTTTCTGTGTGTGCTAATACAATAGCATTATCTTCTGTGGGTATATATATATTTTTTATTTTTAACATCTTTATTGGAGTATAATTGCTTTACAATTGTGTGTTAGTTTCTGCTTTATAACACAGTGAACCAGCTATACATATACATATATCCCCATATCTCCTCAGTCTTGCATCTGCCTCACACCCTCTCTATGTCACCCATCTAGGTGGACACAGAGCACCGAGCTGATCTCCCTGTGCTATGTGGCTGCTTCCCACTAGCTATCTATTTTACATTTGGTAGTGTATATATGTCCATGTCACGCTCTCACTTCATCCCAGCTTACCCTTCCCCCTCCCCATGTCCTCAAGTGCATTCATAATGTCTGAGTCTTTATTCCTGTCCTGTCCCTAAGTTCTTCAGAACCATTTTTTTTCATTTTTAGATTCCATATATATATGTGTTAGCATACAGTATTTGTTTTTCTCTTTCTGACTAACTTTATGCTGTATGACAGATTCTAGGTCCATCCACCTCACTGCAAATAACTCAATTTCATTTCTTTTTATGACTGAGTAATATTCCATTGTATATATGTGCCACATCTTCTTTATGCATTCATCTGTCGATGGACACTTAGGCTGCTTCCATGTCCTGGCTCTTGTAAATAGAGCTGCAATGAACATTGTGGTACATGACTCTTTTTGAATTATGGTTTTCTCAGGGTATATGCCCAGTAGTGGGGCTGCTGGGTCGTATGGTGGTTCTATTTTTAGTTTTTTAAGGAACCTCCATACTGTTATCCATAGTGGCTATATCAATTTACAATCCCACCAACAGTGCAAGAGGGTTCCCTTTTCTCCACACCCTCTCCAGCACTTACTGTTTGTAGATTTTTTGATGATGGCCATTCTGAGCGGTGTTAGGTGGTACCTCAGTGTAGCTTTTTTTTTTTAACATCTTTATTGGAGTATAATTGCTTTACAATGGTGTGTTACTTTCTGCTTTATAACAAAGTGAATCAGTTATACATATACATATGTCCCCATATCTCTTCCCTCTTGCTTCTCCCTCCCTCCCCCCCTCCCTATCCCACCCCTCTAGGTGGTCACAAAGCACCTAGCTGATCTCCCTGTGCTATGCGGCTGCTTCCCACTAGCTATCTATTTTACATTTGGTAGTGTATATATGTCCATGCCACTCTCGCTTTGTCCCAGCTTCCCCTTCACTCTCCCTGTATCCTCAAGTCCATTCTCTAGTAGGTCTGTGTCTTTACTCCAGTCTTGCCCCTATGTTCTTCATGACTGTTTTTTTTTTCTTTTTTAGATTCCATGTATATGTGTAAGTATATGGTATTAGTTTTTCTCTATATGACTTACTTCACTCTGTATGACAGACTCTACGTCCATCCACCTCACTACAAATAACTCAATTTCGTTTCTTCTTATGGTTGAGTAATATTCCATTGTATGTATGTGCCACATCTTCCTTATCCATTCATCTGTTGATGGATACTTAGATTGCTTCCATGTCCTGGCTATTGTAACTAGAGCTGCAATGAACATTTTGGTACATGACTCTTTTTGAATTATGGTTTTCTCAGGGTATATGCCCAGTAGTGGGGCTGCTGGGTCGTATGGTAGTTCTATTTGTAGTTTTTTAAGGAACCTCCATACTGTTCTCCATAGTGGCTATATCAATTTACATTCCCACCAATGGTGCAAGAGTGTTCCCTTTTCTCCACACCCTCTCCAGCATTTATTGTTTCTAGATTTTTTGATGATGGCCATTCTGACTGGTGAGAGTTGATGCCTCATTGTAGTTTTGATTTGCATTTCTCTAATGATTAATGATGTTTCATGTGTCTGTTGGCAATCTGTATATCTTCTTTGGAGCAATGTCTATTTAAATATCTATTTAAAATGTTCTGCCCATTTTTGGATTGGGTTGTTTGTTTTTATGATACTAAGCTGCATGAGCTGCTTGTAAATTTTGGAGATTAATCCTTTGTCAGTTGCTTCATTTGCAAATATTTTCTCCCATTATGAGGGTTGTCTTTTCATGTTGTTTATGGTTCCCTTTGCTGTGCAAAAGTAAGTTTCATTAGGCCCTATTTGTTTATTTTTGTTCTTATTTCCATTTCTCTAGGAGGTGGGTCAAAAAGGATCTTGTTGTGATTTATGTCATAGAGTGTTCTGCCTATGTTTTCCTCTAAGAGTTTATAGTGTCTGGTCTTACATTTAGGTCTTTAATCCATTTTGAGTTTATTTTTGTGTATGGTGTGAGTGTTCTAATTTCATTCTTTTACATGTAGCTGTCCAGTTTTCCAAGCACCACTTACTTAAGAGGCTGTCTTTTCTCCACTGTATATTCTTGCCACATTTATCAAAAATAAGGTGACCATAGGTGCGTGGGTTTATTTCTGGGATTTCTATCCTGTTCCATTGATCTATATTTCTTTTTTTATGCCAGTACCATACCATCTTGATTACTGTACCTTTGTAGTATAGTCTGAAGTCTGGGAGCCTGATTCCTCCAGCTCTGTGTTTCTTTCTCAAGATTGCTTTGGCTACATGGGGTCTTTTTTATTTCCATACAAATTGTGAAATTTTTTGTTCTAGCTCTGTGAAAAATGCCATGGGTAGATTGATATGGATCACACTGAATCTGAAGATTGCTTTGGGTGGTATAGTCATTTACACAAGTTGATTCTTCTGATCCAAGAACATGATATATCTCTCCATCTGTTTGTATCATGTTTAATTTCTTTCACCAGTGTCTTACAATTTTCTGCAAACAGGTCTTTTGTATCCTTAGGTAGATACCTACTTATTCCTAGGTATTTTATTCTTTGTGTTGCAATGGTAAATGGGAGTGTTTCCTTAATTTCTCTTTCAGATTTTTTTTCATCAGTGTATAGGAATGCGAGAAATTTCTGTGCATTAATTTTGTATCCTGCTACTTTACCAAATTCATTGATTAGCTCTAGTAGTTTTCTGGTAGCATCTTTAGGATTCTCTATGTATAGTATCATGTCATCTGTGAACAGTGACAGCTTTAATTCTTCTTGTCTGATTTGGATTCCATTTATTTCTTTTTCTTCTATGATTTCTGTGGCTAAAATTTCCAAAACTATGTTGAATAATAGTGGTGAGAGTGCACAACCTTGTCTTGTTCCTGATCTTAGTGGAAATGGTTTCAGTTTTTCACCATTAAGGATGATGTTGGCTGTGGGTTTGTCTTATATGGCCTTTATTATGTTGAGGAAAGTTCCCTCTATGCTTACTTTCTTGAGAGTTTTTATCATAAATGGGTGTTGAATTTTGTTGAAAGCTTTCTCTGCATCTATTGAGATGATCATATGGATTTTCTCCTTCAGTTTGTTAATATGGTGATTCACATTGATTGATTTGCATATATTGAAGAATCCTTGCATTCCTGGGATAAACCCCACCTGGTCATGGTGTGTGATCCTTTTAATGTGCTGTTCTATTCTGTTTGCTAGTATTTTGTTGAGGATTTTTGCGTCTATGTTCATCAGTG
Organism: Lagenorhynchus albirostris; assembly: GCF_949774975.1. Lineage (NCBI taxonomy): Eukaryota > Metazoa > Chordata > Mammalia > Artiodactyla > Delphinidae > Lagenorhynchus > Lagenorhynchus albirostris. Next base: position 98,550,471 of record NC_083101.1, on the reverse strand, counting down.
ATATTGGATTGTAGTTTTCTTTCTTTGTGACATCTTTATCTGGTTTTGGTATCAGGGTGATTGTGTCCTTGTAGAATGAGATTAGGAGTGTTCCTCTATCTTCTATATTTTGGAAGAACTTAAGAAGGGTAGGTGTTAGCTCTTCTCTAAATGTTTGATAGAAATCGCCTGTGAAGCCATCTGGCCCTGTACTTTTGTTTGTTGGAAGATTTTTAATCATGGTCTCAATTTCAGTGCTTGTGATTGGCCTGTTAATATTTTCTATTTCTTCCTAGTTCTGTCTCAGAAGGTGTGCTTTTCTAAGAATTTGTCCATTTCTTCCATGTTGTCCATTTTATTGGCATAAATTTGCTTATCGGAATCTCATGATCCTTTGTATTGCTCCAGTGTCAGTAGTTACTTCTACTTTTTCATTTCTAATTCTATTGATTTAAGTCTTCCTTTTTTTCTTGATAAGTCTGGCTGATGGTTTATCAATTTTGTTTATCTTCTCAAAGAACCAGCTTTTAGTTTTATTGACCATTGCTATTGTTTCCTTCATTTCTTTTTCATTTATTTCTGATCTGATCTTTATGATTTCTTTCTTAGGGTTTTTTTTTTGTTGTTCTTCTTTCTCTAATTTCTCTTGGTGTAAGGCTAGGTTGTTTATTTCAGATATTTCTTGAGGTAGGATTGTATTGCTATAAACTTCCCTCTTAGAACTGCTTTTCTGCATCCCATGGGTTTTGGGTAGTCGTGTTTTCATTGTCATTGGTTTCTAGGTATTTCTTGATATCCTCTTTGATTTCTTCAGTGATCTCTTGGTTATTTAGTAGTGTATTGTTTAGCCACCATGTGTTTGTATTTTTTACAGATTGTTTTCCTGTAATTGATATCTAGTCTCATAGCATTGTGGTTGGAAAAGATACTTGATACGATTTCAATTTTCTTAAATTTACCAAGGTTTGATTTGTAACCCAAGATATGATCTATCCTGGAGAATGTTCCATGGGCACTTGAGAAGAAAGTGTATTCTGTTGTTTTTGGATGGAATGTCCTATAAATATCAATTAAGTACATCTTGTTTAATGTATCATTTAAAGCTTGTGTTTCCTTATTTATTTTCACTTTGGATGATCTGTCCATTGGTAAAATTGGGGTGTTAAAATCCCCTACTATGATTGTGTTACTGTAGATTTCCCCTTTTATGGCTGTTAGCATTTGCCTTATGTATTAAGGTGTTCCTATGTTGGGTGCATAAATATTTACAATTGATCCCTTGATCGTTATGTAGTGTCCTTCTTTGTCTCTTGTAATAGTCTTTATTTTAAAGTCTCTTTTGTCTGATATGAGAATTGCTACTCCAGCTTTCTTTTGATTTCCATTTCCATGAAATATCTTTGTCCATACCCTTAATTTCTACCTGTATGTGTCCCTAGGTCTGAAGTGGGTCTCTTGTAGACAGCATATATACAGGTCTTGTTTTTGTATCCATTCAGCCAGTCTATGCCTTTTGGTTGGAGCATTTAATCCATTTACATTTAAGGTAGTTATTGATATGTATGTTCCTACTACCATTTTCTTAATTGTTTTGTGTTTGTTATTGTAGGTCTTTTCCTTCTCTTCTGTTTCCTGCCTAGAGAAGCTGCTTTAAAATTTGTTGTAAAGCTGGTTTGGTAGTGCTGAATTCTCTTAGCTTTTTCTTGTCTGTAAACGTTTAAATTTCTCCATTGAATGTGTTTGAGATTCTTGCTGCATAGAGTAATCTTGGGTGTATTTTTTTCCCTTTCATCACTTTAAATATGTCCTGCCACTCCTTTCTGGCTTGAAGAGTTTCTGCTGAAAGATCAGATGTTAACCATATGTGGATTCCCTTGTATGTTATTTGTTGTTTTTCCCTTGCTGCTTTTAATATTTTTCCTTTGTATTTAATTTTTGATAGATTGATTAGTATGTGTCTTTGTGTGTTTGTCATTGGATTTATCCTGTATGGGACTCTCTGTGCTTCCTGGACTTGATTGACTATTTCCTTTCCCGTATTAGGGAATTTTCAACTATAATCTCTTCAAATATTTTCTCAGTCCATTTCATTCTCTCTTTTTCCTCTGGGACCCCTATAATTTGAATGTTGTTACATTTAACATTGTCCCAGAGGTCTCTGAGAGTGTCCTCAATTCTTTTCATTCTTTTTTCTTTATTCTGCTCTGTGGTAGTTATTTCCACTCTTTTGTCTTCCAGGTCACTTATCCGTTCTTCTGCCTCAGTTATTCTGCCATTGATTCCCTCTAGAGAATTTTTAATTTCATTTATTGTGTTGTTCATCATTGTTTGTCTGCTCTTTAGTTCTTCTAGGTCCTTGTTAAACGTCTCTTGTATTTTTTCCATTCTATTTCCAAGATTTTGGATCATTTTACTCTCATTACTCTGAATTCTTTTTCAGGTCTACTGCCTATTTCCTCGTCATTTGTTTGGTCTGGTGGGTTTTTGCCTCACTCCTTCATCTGCTGTGTGTTTCTCTGTCTTCTCATTTTGCTTAACTTACTGTGTTTGTGGTCTCCTTTTCGCAGGCTGCAGGTTCATAGTTCCCATTGTTTTTGGTGACTGCCCGCAGTAGCTAAGATTTGTTCAGTGGGTTGTGTAGGTTTCCTGGTTGAGGGGACTAGTGCCTGTGTTCTGGTGGATGAGGCTGGATCTTGTCTTTCTAGTGTGCAGGTCCGTATCTGGTCGTATGTTTTGGGCTGTTTGTGACCTTATTATGATTTTATGAAGCCTCGCTGCTAATGGGTGGGGTTGTGTTCCTGTCTTGCTAGTTGTTTAGCTTAGGGTGTCCATTACTGTAGCTTGCTGGACGTTGAGTGGACCTGGGTCTTAGCGTTGAGATGGAGATCTCTCGGAGAGCTTTTTCCAGTTGATATTACATGCACCTGGGAGGTCTCTGTTGGAGCAATGTCCTGAACTCGGCTCTCCAACCTCAGAGGCACAGGCCTGACACCTGGCCAGAGCAACAAGACCCTGTCCACCACATGGCTCAGAAGAAAAGGTAGAAAAATAGAAAGAAAGAAAGAAAAAATAATAAAATTATTAAAATAAAAAATTATTAAAAATAAACAAAAATTAAAAAGTAATATAAAAGAAAGAAAGAAGAGAACAGCCAAACCAAAAAAGAAATCCACAAATGATAACAAGCACTAAAAATTTATACTAAAAAAATAAAAATAAAAAATAAAAATGGACAGACAGTACACTAGGCCAAATGGTAAAAGCAAAGCTACACAGACAAAATCACATGAAGAAGCATACATATACACACTCACAAAAAGAGAAAAAGAAAAAAAATCTGTATATAAAAAAAAAGAGGAAGAGAGTCAGCAAATAAATAAACAAATTTACCAGTGATAGTAAACTCTAAATACTATACTAAGATAAACATAAAACCATATATAAATTAGATGCAGAAAGCAAACCCCCAGTCTACAGTTGCTCCCAAAGTCCACTGCCTCAATTTTGGGATGATTCGTTTTCTATTCAGGTATTCCACAGAAGCAGGGTACATCTAGTTGACTGTGGAGATTTAATCTACTCCTCCTGAGGCTACTGGGAGAAATATCCCTTTCTCTTCTTTGTTCGCATAGCTTCAGGGGTTCAGCTTTGGGTTTGGCCCTATCTCTGCATGTAGGTCGCCTGAGGGCGTCTATTCTTCGCTCAGACAGGACAGGGTTAAAGTAGCAGCTGATTGGGGGCCTCTGGCTTACTCAGGCCGGGAGAATGGAGGAGTAAGGAACGCAGGGCGAGCCTGTGGTGGCAGAGGCCGGTGTGACATTGCAACAGCCTGAGGCATGCCATGTGTTCTCCTGGGGAAGTTGTCCCTGGATCACAGGACACTGGCAGTGGTGGGCTGCACAGGCTCCCGGGAGGAGAGGTGTTGATAGTGACCCGTGCTTGCACACAGGCTTCTTGGTGGCTGCAGCAGCAGCCTTAGCGTTTCATGCCTGTTACTGTTGTCTGTGCTGATAGTTGCGGCTCATGCCTGTCTCTGGAGCTCGTTTAGGTGGTGCTCTGAATCTCCTCTCCTTGCACACCCCGAAACAATGGTCTCTTGCCTCTTAGGCAGTTCCAGACTTTTTCCTGGACACCCTCCCGGTTAGCTGTGGTGCACTAGCCCCCTTCAGGCTGTGTTCACACAGCCAACCCCAGTCCTCTCCCTGGAATCTGACCTCTGAGGCCGGAGCCTCAGCTCCCAGTCCCCACCCATCCCCGGTGGCTGAGCAGACAGGCCTCTCAGGCTGGTGAGTGCTGGTCGGCACCAATCCTCTGTGCGGGAATCTCTCCGTTTTGCCCTCTGCACCCCTATTGTTCTGCCTCCTCCATGGCTCTGAAAGTTCCCCACTGCCACCCCCATCTCTGCCAGTGAAGGGGCTTCCTAGTGTGTGGAAACTTTTCCTCCTTCACAGCTCCCTCCCAGAGGTGCAGGTCCTGTCTCTATTCTCTTGTCCCCTTTTTTCTTTTGCCCTACCCAGGTACATGGGGAGTTTCTTGCCTTTCGGGAGGCCTGAGGTCTTCTGCCAGCATTCAGTAGGTGTTCTGTAGGAGTTGTTCCACATGTAGATGTATTTCTGTTGTATTTCTGGGGAGGAAGGTGATCTCCACGTTTTACTCCTCTGTCATCTTGAAGGTCTCTTCCCTCTAAGAGTATTATAGAGTCTGGACTACATTTAGGTCTTTAATCCATTTTGAGTTTGTTTTTGTTTATGGTGTTAGGTAGTGTTCTAATTTAATTCTTATACATGTAGCTGTCCAGTTTTCCCAGCACCACTTATTGAAGAGGTTGTCTCTGCTCCATTGTATATTCTGGCCCCCTTTGTCATAGATTAGGTGACTATAGGTGTGTGGGTTTATTTCTGGGCTTTTTATTCTCTTCCATTGATTTATATTTCTGTTTTTGTGCCAATACCATACAGTCTTGATTACTGTAGCTTTGTAGTATAGTATGAAGTCTGGAAGCTTGGTTCCTCCAGCTCCATTTTTGTTTCTCAAGATTGCTTTTGTTATTCTGGTTCTTTTGTGTTTCCATACATATTGTAAAAATTTTTTTCTAGTTCTGTGAAAAATGCCATTGGTAATTTGATAGAGATTGCATTGAATCTGTAGATTACATTGGGTATTGTAGTCATTTTGAGAATATTGATTCTTCCAATCCAAGAACATGGTATATCTCTCCATCTGTTTGTATCATCTTTGATTTCTTTCATCAGTATCTTATAGTTTTCTGTGTACAGGTCTTTTGCCTCCTTAGGTAGGTTTATTCCTATGTATTTTATTCTTTTTGTTGCAGTGGTAAATCGGATTGTTTCCTTAATTTCTCTTTCTGATCTTTTGGTGTTAGTGTAGAGGAATGCAGGAGATTTCTGTGTAATAATTCTGTTTCCTGCGACTTTACTAAATTCATTGATTAGCTCTAGTAGTTTTCTGGTTGAATCTTTAGGATTTTCTATGTATATAGTATCATGTCATATGCCAACAGTGACAGTTTTACTTCTTCCTTGCCAATTTGGATTCCTTTTGTTTCTTTTTTCTTCTCTGATTGCCATGGCTAGGACTTCCACAGCTATGTTAAATAATAGTGGCAAAAGTGAGCACCCTTGTCTTCTTCCTGATTTCAGAGAAAGTGCTTTCAGTTTTTCACCATTGAGAGTAATGTCTGCTGTGGGTTTGTCATATGTAGCCTTTATTATGTTGAGGTAGGTTCCCTCTATGCCTACTTTCTGGAGAGTTTTTATCGTAAATGGGTTTTGAATTTTGTCAAAAGCTTTTTCTGCATCTATTGAGATGATCATATGGTTTTTATTATTCAATTTGTTAATATGGTGTATCACATTGATTGATTTGCATATATTAAAGTATCCTTGCATCACTGGAGTAAATCCCACTATATTCATCAGTGATATTGGCCTGTAATTTTCTTTTTTTGTGATATCTGTGTCTGGTTTTGGTATCTGTGTAATGGTGACTTCATAGAATGAGTTTTGGAGTGTTTCTCCCTCTCTAATTTTTTGGAAGAGTTTGAGAAGGATAGGTGTTAACTCTTCTCTAAATGTTTGATAGATTTCACCTGTGAAGCCATCTGGTTCTGGACTTTTGTTTGTTGGAAGATTTTTAATCACAGTTTCATTTTCATTACTTGTGATTGGTCTGTTAATATTTTCTATTTCTTCCTTGTTCAGTCTTGGAAGGTTGTACTTTTCTAAGAATTTGTCCATTTCTTCCAGGTTGTCCATTTTATTGGCGTATAGTTGCTTGTAGTAGTCTCTTATTTTCCTTTGTATTTCTGTGGTTTCAGCTGTATCTTCTTTTTCATTTCTAATTTTATTGGTTCGAGTCCTATCCCTTTTTTCTTGATGAGTATGGCTAAAAGCTTTATCAATTTTGTTTATCTTCTCAAAGAACCAGCTTCTAGTTTTATTGATGTTTGCTCTTGTTTTTCTTTTCGTTTCTATTTCATTTATTTCTGCTCTGATATATATGATTTATTTCCTTCTACTAACTTTGGGGTTTGTTTGTTCTTCTTCTTCTAGTTGCTTTAGGTGTAAGGTTAGGTTGTTTATTTGAAGTTTTTCTTATTTCTTGAGGTAGGATTGTATTGTTATAAACTTCCCTCAGAACCAATTTTGCTGCATCCCATAGGTTTTGGGTCATTGTGTTTTCGCTGTCATTTGTTTCTAGGTATTTTTTGATTTCTTCTTTGATTTCTTCAGTGATCTGTTGGTTATTTAGTAGCATATTGTTTAACCTCTCTTTGTTTGCATTTTTTGCAGTAGTTTTTCCTCTAATTGATTTCTAATCTCATAGCGTTGTGGTCAGAAAAGATGCTTGATACAATTTCAAGTTTCTTAAATTTACCAGGGCTTGATTTGTGATCCAAGATGTGATATATTCCAGAGAATATTCTGTGTGCACTTTGGAAGAAAGTGTATTCTGCTGCTTTTGGATGGAATGTTCTATAAATATCAATTAAGTGTATCTGCCCTAATGTGTTATTTAAGGCTTGTTTTTCCTTATTAATTTTCTGTCTGTCTGATCTATCCATTGGTGTAAGTGGAGTGTTACAGCCCCCCACTATTATTGTGTTACTGTTGATTTCCCCTTTAATGGCTGTTAGCATTTGTCTTATGTATTGTGGTACTCCTATGTTGGGTGCATAAATATTTACAATTGTTATATCTTCTTCTTGGATTGATCCCTTGATCATTATGTAGTGTTCTTCCTTGTCTCTTGTCACAGTTTTTATTTTAAAGTCTACTTTGTCTGATATGAGTATTGTTATTCCAGCTTTCTTTTGATTTCCATACAATATCCTTTTCCATCCCCTATATATCTTCTTTTTATAATTATTTTTGACATTTCCTTTTGTTTTATAACTACATTGGGAGCAGATATTTTCATTTGATTCTTTGTCTTAATGATTTCAATATTTACCTCTCATTTAATAGCATGACTTCTTCATTGCTGAGTCCTTTATTTTTATTCATTTCTTTTTTCAGCTTTTTTGTCTTTGACTAGTTTTTATTTCCTTCAAGATTTTGTGATTGTTATATTTTTTGTGTTCCTGTATATCTAAGAATATTTTCTGTTGCCATCACATGTAAGCAACAAGTTAATTAGCACAGAATTTTCAAGTAGTAACTATTTTCTCTCAAAACTCTGTCACTATTGTTTCATTGTCTTTGGCGTTTAAATTTAAGAGGTATATTCTGAAGTTAGTTTGCTATCTTGTTTTAGGAGAGCTGTTTTATTTTCCTTGACTATATTTTTATATGAGTCTTTGTCTTGTTCTTGAAATTAATCATTTTCTCTAAAGCATTTCTTTTCTTTTTTTTTTTTAAACTTCATTGTAAGTGACTCCTTTTGGTCTGGCAAATCCAGGTGTTTTTCATATCAAGAAAGTTTTTTTTCGATTTTGTGTCTGCTTGTTGCTTCTTTATTTGTTTATTTGTTTTTTTCCTTCCAGTACTCCAATTATGTTTATTTCCATTCACTGTCTTCTGTATTCATAATGTGTCTTCTCTTCGTATTTTCCTTTGGGCTTTTCCATTTATTGGAAAAGGCTTCTGAAATGCATATTTCATAGCACTGTTTTTGTTTTAGCAGAGTCAGGACAGCTCTTTATTACTTTCTGTCTTTGTTTAATTCTGATACTGTATTTGAAAACTTCTTGCAATTTCTCTTGTTTTAAAATTTTGTGTAACATATAAGTTATAATGTATATATAACATATAAGTTATGTAAGTTATGAATTATGACATTAAAATGAGAACTCACAACTGACTCTACCATCCAGTTTAAGAACTGCAATATTAACCATAGCATTAAAGGACTTCCTCTGCTTGCCTCACCCCCACAGGTAACCTCCATCATTAACTTATATTTGTCATCCTTTTATTTTTAAGAAAGAGTTTATCACAAGTATGTATCTTAAAACAATATAGTGTTTAATGGCTTTATAATATAATATTGTGCAGTGTGACTTACTTTTTTTAATTCAAATTGTTTGTTTTCTTATTATTGAGTTTTAAGAGTTCTTTATATACAGTAGTTTCAATAACAATCTTTTATCAGATGTGTCTTTTGCAAGTATTTTCTCCCAGTCTGTGGATTGTCTGCTCATTCTCTTGGTATTGTTTTTTTCAAAGCAGTAGTTTTTCATTTTAATGAAGTTCAGCTTACCGATTCTTTCATGGATCATGCCTGTGGTATTGTATCTCAAAAGGCATTGCAATATCCAAGGTCATCTAGGTTTTCTCCTATGTTATCTTCTAGGAGTTTTATAGTTTTGCACTTTACATTTAAGGTTATGATCTATTTTGAATTAATTTTTGTGAATGGAGTAAGGTCTTTGTCTAGATTCCTTTTTTTGGCATGGATGTCCAGTTATTCTAGCAAAATTTCTGTTGTTTCTCCATCATATTGCCTTTGCTCCTTTGTCAAAGACCAGTTGACTGTATTTGTGTGTGTCTGTTTTTGGACTCTATTTTGTTGCATTGATCTATTTGTCTGTTCTTTCACCAATACCACACTTTTTTGATTACTGTAGTTTTATATTAAGTCTTGAAGTCAAGTAGTATCAGTCTCCTTAGAATTAATTCATTGACATTTATAAAACTGAAATCTTGATTGGAATTGTATTGAATCTATAGATCAAGTTGGAAGGAATTGACATCTTGACAATATTGAGTCTTTCTATCCATGAATATGGAATATATCTCCATTTAGTTAGTTCTTTTTTGATTTTTTAAATCAGAGTTTCTTAGTTTTCCTCAAATAGATTTTGTAATGTGCTGTATTTTATTTCTATTGATTCTTAATCATGCTAGCTTATTTGCTTGTGGGACTGGATAAATGTTTTTTTTCGTGTGTGTGAGTTTATCTTTGGTTGACCTTAATGTGTGGGAATACTAAGAACTTCTAATGGGGTTATTTTTACTCAGGGAGGATTTGTGTTTACTTCTACTAGGAAGCAAGCAGCATTATTGCCCTAGGACTACTTCAGCCTCTTTGAAGGACCTCAGTTTAATAAAAGATCTTCATGTTCCTTTCCCCCAATTAGCATAAGGTCACAAGTCTAGTCTCTTGATCTTAATGCAGATATAAGAATTTAATTACATAACAATCCTGGCTTTATATGTCTCAGTGTTCCTTACCTCCCTCTCTACGTTTCTTGTAGACTTCATTTTCTTGAGAACTCAAAAATGCTTTAAAAGGTGATTATTATAATCCAGCAGGTTTAGTCCATTAGAATGCTAGAAGATTTGTAATTATTTCTATAGTTTACTTATTTCCCCTTTCCATTCTGTTGTCTTTTAAATCTCAGATTCTTTTCATTCTGTTCCATAAGAGGTAATGACTTGTTGCATTCTATTGAGGATACAAATTTCCAGAAATTTTTTCCTGATGCCTGGAGATGCTCACTTCTTCAGAGGTATGTTGTTCCTCTGAGTTTTAGATGATGTTCTATTTCTCTTGTTCAGCAATTTTATTTCATTGAATTACTTTTCCTTTATTCATCTTCAAACAAATTAAAATCTGTATTCTTCTTTTGTTAGAGGTTCTTGTATAGAGGTTTCCCTGTTCTTTGTTCACTTGAGGCAAAATCTCTAACACTCACTTTCCCAAACCTAAAATTGTTGGCTGGGTTTGTGCATGTAAACTCTCTCTAGTCTAAGTGCCAAACTCTAGTAATAATTTACCTAGAAGGCATCTTCTCCTGCTGCCACTGCCTTGTTCTCTGATTAGCTGAATGGATGGAATACATCAGAAAGTACATTTCCTAGAAGATCTCTACTTCTGACAAGTGATTTCTAAGAGTTCTTGCTGAAGAGATGTAAAAAGATGCAGAGATTAAGATTGGAGGCCAGTAGGAGGGAGAAAAAGATTAAGCAACTGTTCTCCAGCCAAAACTCCTATCAGCACCAAGGGACAGTTCCTCAGATTTATGCTTGGCATAGACCTGTGTTTCTGAGTCTTGGAGTCAGAAGGCAGACAGTGGAGAAAGTATAAAATGTTATCCTAAAGTTATAAAAAAAGAGTCTTTGTTTCACATGACACAGAACTTTGATATTTCATAAGGCAAAGCTTAGCTAGGTTCCCCCCCCCCAATATACATCTGGTTACTTTCCCATAAAGTTCTCTTAGTTTCCTTTGTTATACATTTTCATTTTTCAGCATCTTTGTGGGCATTTTAAAAGGGTATGGGAAGACCTTGGATTAGGTACCATGTTAGCGGTAAGTCCAATAATGGTTTTTAAATGACACAAAATAAAAAGTACTTGGTGCTTCAACTTGATCACTATGGTCTGTACCCTCGTTTCTACCCTTAGTGCTCTTTGTAAAGAGCAGTTCCCGTAGGGTTTTCCAAGTCTGCTCTTCACAGTGGGGATATGGAAGAAACTCAACACACAGGTTGGGTGGATGGAGAAAGCAAGACCTTCAGGTTTTTATTCTCTTATCATATCTAAACTACCTTTTTCAGTGGAAATGTAGTAGAATCTCCATGTAAAATTGCTATTAACAATATTTTCCTCTCTTTCAAAATTGCCTGGAGATAGTCATAAACACATAACCAATGGATTCCTCATTCATTCATTCATCCACCCATCATTTGCTTGAGCTCTTGATTAAGGGTTGACACTAATTAAAGGAGTGAGAGCTCCTCATGCCACCCACAGTCAGTTGGGAGTGAAAGGTATTTAAGTACTCAGAAATAAGGGTACTTATTTACGATAAGCATTACAGTAGAAAAGAGCACAACGATAGACAACAAAATGATTGATTCAGCCTCACAGAGAAATGATTTTGCATTGATTCTCAAAGTCTGATTCATTTGCCAGCAGAGGGAACAACATGCATGTTGGTAAAGAGTTATTTAAAGCATGGCTTTTTAGGGAAACTGAAGTTAGGCATGTGTTTATAGGAATGTGGGGGGAGAGGTGGTGAGCTTGAAAAGATAGACTGATGCCAGTTGATAAAGGGCCTTGTGTGTTAGGCTGGAGTGTGGTCTCTACCCCAAGGGCATGGGTAGTCAGTGAAGGTGCCTTTGTCAGCTCCGGCTGCTGTAAAAAATGCCATGGACTGGGTAGCTTAAACAACAAACATTTATTTCTCACAGTGCTGAGGCTGAAGTCCATGATCAGGGTGCCAGCACAGTTGGGTTTTTTGTGAGAGCCCTCTCCCTGGTTCTGGCCTCACATGGCTTTTCTTTGGTGTGTGCACTGGGAGCTGAGAGAGAGAGAGATCTCAAGTTCTTCCTATAAAGGCACTAATATCATCACGGGGACACCACCCTTATGACCTCATTTAAACTAATCACCCCCAACTACACCACCTCCAAATACCATCACATTGGGCTTTAGAGCTTCAACGTATGGATTCTGTAGGGGCACACATGTTCAGGCTCTAGCAGAAGGATTTTAGGTACACTAGTGACAGAATCAGGTCTGCATCCTAATATACAACAGCATCAGCCTAAAAACACAAACAGAAAACTACTTACAAACAAAGCAAAAATGCATTTTTAGAGTGCTTTTTAAAATTCAAAATATCTTTTTTTTAACATCTTTATTAGAGTATAATTGCTTTACAATGGTGTGTTAGTTTCTGCTTTATAACAAAGTGAATCAGTTATACATATACATATGTTCCCATATCTCTTCCCTCTTGCATCTCCCTCCCTCCCACCCTCCCTATCCCACCCATCTAGGTGGTCACGAAGCACTGAGCTGATCTCCCTGTGCTATGCGGCTGCTTCCCACTAGCTGTCTATTTTACATTTGGTAGTGTATATATGTCCATCTTTCTCTACATTATCTTATTGGGTTTGTTCTTTGAAACCACCCTATGATGGATTATTGGCCCTATTTTAAATATAAGGAAACAGATGCAGAAAGGTGACTCACTTTGCCAAAGTTGGCTTAGCTAGTAGGAGGAGTAGGAAAATAAACTTAAGAACTTGGAAGAACAATACAGCTGAAGCATTTTCTCAGCACTTGGCTCTGGGGAATACCTCGTGGTACTGATTTCTATCTCCAATGAGGCCTGCAGGGCAGTTTAGGAAACTGCTAAGTTATTGGAAAAGTAGTAAGTGGTAGAGCTGACAGCTGTAAATCCCAGGCCAGTGTACCTTCACTCCACCAGGATGGCAAGCAGTGCATATGTAATCTGATGTGAGTGATGTGTTCCTTATGAAACTATATATAAATGCAATTAACCTGGAGAATCCCTGAGGAAGGCTCTGTGTTGGAAACATCAAGCCTTTTAAGAATTTCCTCCAGAGTTTGAACAGGACAGTGTGGATGAAATATTTAGTTTTCATCTGGGAGTTTATTGTATGAAAATACTTGGTATTTCACCAGAATTCTACCGAGTGTTGTGAGATGCTCATACCAGGGGATGCAGGAGGGCGCTGAGAGCACACTGCCCCCTCAGTGTGGGCATGTGCTAATTGACTGTAAAGATGGGTAGAATCACCCACACTTTTAAAATTCCTCTTTCTTTCTCTTTTCATTTGTATAGAGCCCAAATGATTTCATTTGAGTGAATTAAATGTGCTTATGACTCTACTGTATGTATGGAAAGCAACTATGCATTAACCTCTGGACTCTTTCCCACTAAACCTGGACTTGGCCTTAGAACCCATCTCAGCTCAGAGCTTAACCCAGGCAGCTATAACGAGTCAATGGGAATTGGTATCCCTGAACTATATTAATCTATGTATTTTCAGAAATATATTTGAAACATTTAAAAATTGCTCAGAAAACATAAATAAGCATTCATTTCAAGAAGCAGAGTTAGCCTAATCCCTGTACCCCTGAATATGGACCCCTGTGCCAGTAGGAAAGCTGGGCAAGGGCAGAGCATGTCTGCAGGGTAGTTCTTCAGGCCCACATGGAGTGAGAGGTTGGCTCAGGTTGCCAGAAGGAAGAGGTTTTGATTTCCTTTCTCAAGGAGCAGGACATAGAGAAAGGGTTAGGCAGTGAGGGGTGCACGGGCTTTCGCCAAAATTCCACCTCGGCCACGTCACAGCTACATCATGGCTGCATGCCTCAGTTTCTATAAAGTATGGGTAACACTTCCTCTCTCCTTGTGTAGTTGCAAAGACTAAATGAGTGGCAGTGGCAGATCAGAATGAGTTATTGGCCCAAGATGGCCCTTGGAGGCCATGTCTCACCTGACACAAGGGCCTGGAGCCAGGTGTGATTCCCATTAGCCACCTGATCCTCCCTACCTTCAGCCCCTGCATCATTGCAGGGTCCTTCCTGCCAGCTTCTTCTCCATACCAATCTGCCTTCAAATAAATCAATAAATGGACAGATGAGCCAATTTGGGCATTAGAATATTTGCAAAGGTTGGCTCTCAAGACAACAGACACATGAAATAATCTGTTTTGGCACTGGGTGAATTTGTTCCAACCAAAGGGCCATCACCAGTGTCAAAGGCAGTTAGCGTCATGCTGCCTCTGTATCTATTTCTTGTTAGCTTTCCAACATTGAACAGTAAACACATTTCACTGTTTTGTAAACCTCTCCAAAACCGATGGTCTGACGGCAGTGTTAACCATTTTCCTCCCCTCCCATCAGCCTTCCCATAACTTTTTTTTTGCTCTCTCTCATTCCAAAACTTTGCAAGTTCAAGACCCTGGGAACCCACTGAGTTCAGGAGGAGGAGCTGGGAAATTTCCGACAGAAAATTTCCTCTCTTGATCTCCTTTCTCTTCACCTTGGCTAAACATACAAATTTCTCCACCCTGCCCTGTCAATTCCCCTGTAATTAGAAGGGCCTCCAGAGTCTTGCAGGACAAGTCTCTACCCCAGAGCAGAAGGTTGGGAATAGGTGGTGAAGGTGGGTGATGGGGGAGGGGAGAGCTGGAGGACTGGGGGAGCCCTTGTTTTGGAGTTAAGAGCCAATGGTCAGCGAAGCAGGGAGGCTCATGCAGGAGGGTGGACTCCTGTTCCCGGAGGACGTGAGTTGGGGATCCCCTTCCTTTCTCCATCACAGTCGGGCATCCCGCAGGTGCTGGGACCCTGGAGAAGTTCCTGCATTGTGTTGGAGACAGACATACAAATGACCACAAAGCTACATGCACACAGTGGGGTTTATGTGTCAACACTGGTTATTTCTAGGTAGTGGTGGGAGTTTGATAAACTTGTTGCATTCTTTATACTGTTATTTTTCTTTTTTAAAAATTTTTTTCTTGGAGATTCGTTGACTTACAATGTTGTGTTGGTTTCAGGTGTACAGCAAAGTTATTCAGTTATACATGTACATGTATCCATTCTTTCTCAGATTTCTTTTCCAATATAGGTTATTACAGAATATTGAGTAGAGTTCCCTGCGTTATACAGTAGGTCCTTATTAGTTTTCTATTGCTTGCTTTTAAAATAATGAACATGTGTGCTTTATAAAGAGTGGTAACTTTATTACTTAATAAAAATAACAATGCAACATAATGAGTTTTCTAGAAGTCCACTGCAATCTGGGAGCCCTGAGGTTTTAAAGCAAGAGGGAACTTCTGGTTGAAGACAGTTTTTGAACCGGAGTATAATTAGTTAAATTTTTTTTCTGCACAGGCCCTGTGTTGTATCTGAGGATACAGAGAGGGTAATGTTGGGAGAGAGGGTAATGAATGTGAAGTGGGGAGAGGTAAGAACTCATTCTGGAGAGCCAGGCATGGGACAGGCTGAGACAGGT
The DNA here is from genome assembly GCF_949774975.1 of Lagenorhynchus albirostris. Taxonomy (NCBI): domain Eukaryota; kingdom Metazoa; phylum Chordata; class Mammalia; order Artiodactyla; family Delphinidae; genus Lagenorhynchus; species Lagenorhynchus albirostris. Next base: position 98,535,255 of record NC_083101.1, on the reverse strand, counting down.
ATATGTGCCAGGCCAGGGGGCTGGCATTTCTGCTCCTCAGTCAAGGGAAGACATGTAGATGGTGGCTCAAGGTGGTACAACAAAGGACAGCTAAAGGCCCAAGAGAAATGGATACAGAGCAATCTTCTTGAGACATTAATTTTACTTGAACATCCTCGGGGAAGAAGTCCCCTCGGCTGGAGTCCTGGACGAGCCCCTAAGCGGGAGTGTGTTTGCTCTGCTCCGTGGTTGGGGGGATCTCTTGGAGGGTATGAGGAGGCCTGCAGTGGAGACAGGAAGTACGGGGATGAGTCACCATCCTGTCTGTTTTAGAAAGGTCAACTGAGGGGCCTGCATGAAGAGGGAGGATGAGATTTGAGGCAGGGTGACCAGTTAGGAGGCCCTCATGCTAACTTTTTGGAGAAGCTGAGAGCCTGGCCATGGGGAGTGGAAGGCAGAGGGATGTGGGGGTGGCATTGATGGGACCCGGGTATTGCTGGGGGGAGGGGAAGGACAGGTGGGAGTCAAGAATGACCCCCAGGCTTCCATCTTTGGTCCCTTGGGGGATGAGTACACTATCCAACAACAGGGATACAGGAGGAGGATGAGGTTTTATTTTGTGCATATAGGTGGGGATGGACCTGAGACCACTCAGTGAGAGGGTTCTGAGGAGGAAGAAGACAGAGACAAGGGAGAGACTATGGTGACAGCAACTTTAGGGAGTGGGTGGAGGAAGAGGTCCTAGTGATGAGCAGCCCCTGCTCTTATCCCCCAGCCACCCCACATGACTTATGGGGGGCCGGGCACCCAGGCCCCTGCAGGCCTCCAGGCTGCACTTCCTCAGCTCCTCTGCCAGGATGGCATGACTCCCCTTGTCTTTCTGGCAAATGCTCCCTTCTGAAGAATTCCCTCCTAAATGTAATGACAATTCCCTTCTTTTATGCCTCCTTTGACACCTAAATTTCCAGCACTGCCCCTGTAGCACTTTACAGAGTACTCTGGTCTCCCCGAGTGCCTTCCTCCACTGGACGTAAGCTCCTGTGTCCAGACGTGCATGGTAGAGGTGCTCAGTAAACATTTTCTGGGTGAGCAAATGAATTATCAAAGAGGAAGGAGAAAGAAGCAGGAAGGGTGTGGCCATAGAGAGAGAGAAAGGAAGGAATTCTCTGTCAAGAATTCCAAATGCACCAAAGAATAAAGTTATTTAAAAGCTAAGAAGAATCAATTTCACTTGGTAGTTGGGAGGTGTCTCTGGCAAGAATAACTTCCCTGGCATGAAGGGGGCAGAAAAATATTACAACATATTTACATTAAAGAGTGAATATGAGATCGGAAAGTGGGGGCACAGTGCAGACTTTCTTTCCTTAAGAAACTCAGAATAGAATAGGAGAGAGATAAAGTAATAATTACAAGTGACATAGATTTTTTAAGGTTTGAGGTGAAGGGGAAAGTGGAGAGGAGTAGCTCATGATGTGAATGAATGAGTGCCATTGATTGAGGTAGGAATAGGTGAGAACAAGTGCACGGGTGGAGAGATTGACTTTGAACCTGAAGGCAGATGCCTCTTCCACTATGAAGTAGGAGGAGGGAAGAGACTACAAGTTTAAAGAGATCAGGGAAGATTGTGAATGGGAAAGGATGAATTCACAGACAAATAAAAAGACTCCTGTGTGTACTTTGAACCCACTTGAGACTAGAAAATATCAACAAACCTCCAACCCCTATGGTTTTATCATTTTTCTAGCCTTGTTCAGATGCCCAGATGCAGTTGTAGAGAAAGGAGTTTTTAGGGCAGCTGTGACAGAGGAATGTGAGTGTGAGAAAAAAATTAAGGAGTCTGATGTAGGGATACCTGAAGCTCTTGACCTGAATTCTAGAGTGTGTAGGAAAGGCAAGAGAAGATAGTTGGAGAAGACACAGTTCCAAACAACCAGGTATCACTGAGGTTGAAAAGAAGGTATAATGGAGTTAAGAGAGCAGGAAAGCTGCTTTTAAATATACTCCTTCATATATATTGAAGTTGACATGTAAGTTTTCATCATTAGTTTACCAGTTGAAAAGGACATAATTATTTGCATATTGTAATCATACACAAGGAAACACACACAGACATATAGATGTATCTTAAAAATAAACTGCTAACACTCCCAAACTCATTCTATGAGGCCACCATCACTCTGATATGAAAACCAGACAAAGATGTCACAAAGAAAGAAAACTACAGGCCAATATCACTGATGAATATAGATGCAAAAATCGTCAACAAAATACTAGCAAACAGAATCCAACAGCACATGAAAAGGATCATACACTATGATAAAGTGGGGTTTATCCCAGGAGTGCAAGGATTCTTCAATATACACAGATCAATCAACGTGATACACCATATTAATAAATTGGAGGAGAAAAACCATATGATCATCTCAATAGATGCAGAGAAAGCTTTCGACAAAATTCAACACCCATTTATGATAAAAACCCTGCAGAAAGTAGGCATACAGGGAACTTCCCTTAGCATAATAAATGCCATATATGACAAACTCACAGCCAACATCATCCTCAATGGTGAAAATCTGAAACCATTCCCACTAAGATCAGGAAGAAGAAACAGTTGCCCACTCTCACCACTATTATTCAACATAGTTTTGGAACTTTTAGCCACAGCAATCAGACAAGAAAAAGAAATAAAAGGAATCCAAACCAGAAAAGAAAAAGTAAAGTTCTCACTGTTTACAGATGACATGATACTATACATAGAGAATCTTAAAGATGCTACCAGAAAACTACTAGAGCTAATCAATGAATTTGGTAAAGTAAAAGGATACAAAATTAATGCACAGAAATCTCTTGCATTCCTATACACTAATGATGAAAAATCTGAAAGTGAAATTAAGAAAACACTCCCATTTACCATTGCAACAAAAAGAATAAAATATCTAGGAATAAACCTACCGAAGGAGACAAAAGACATGTAGGCAGAAAATTATAAGACACTAATGAAAGAATTAAAGATTGGATTGGAAGAATCAACATTGTAAAAATGACTCTACTACCCAAAGCAATCTACAGATTCAATGCAATCCCTGTCAAACTACTACTGGCATTTTTCACAGAGCTAGAACAAAAAATTTCACAATTTGTATGGAAACACAAAAGACGCCCAATAGCCAAATCAATCTTGAGAAAGAAAAACGGAGCTGGAGGAATCAGGCTCCCAGACTTCAGACTATACTACAAAGCTACAGTAATCACGACAGTATGGTACTGGCACAGAAACAGAAATATAGGTCAATGGAACAGAATAGAAAGCCCAGAGATAAACCCACACATATATGGTCATCTTATCTTTGATAAAGGAGGCAAGAATATACACTGGAGAAAAGACAGCCTCTTCAATAAGTGGTCCTGGGAAAGCTGGACAGCTACATGTAAAAGAATGAAACTAGAACACTCCCTAACACCATACAAAAAAATAAACTCAAAATGGATTAAAGACCTAAATGCAAGGCTAGACACCATCAAACTCTTAGAGGAAAACACAGGCAGAACACTCTATGACATAAATCACAGCAAGATCCTTTCTGACCCACCTCCTAGAGAAATAGAAATAAAAACAAAAATAAACAAATGGGACCTAATGAAACTTAAAAGCTTTTGCACAGCAAAAGAAACCATAAACAAGATGAAGAGGCAACCCTCAGAATGGGAGAAAATATTTGCAAATGAAGCAGCTGACAAAGGATTAATCTCCAAAATTTACAAGCAGCTCATGCAGCTCAATATCAAAAAAAGCCAAACAACCTAATCCAAAAATGGGCAGAAGACCTAAACAGACATTTCTGCAAAGAAGATATACAGATTGCCAACAGACACATGAAAGAATGCTCAACATCACTAATCATTAGAGAAATGCAAATCAAAGCTACAATGAGATATCATCTCACACCGGTCAGAATGGCCATCATCAATAAATCTACAAACAATAAATGCTGGAGAGGGTGTGGAGAAAAGGGAACCCTCTTGCACTGTTGGTGGGAATGTAAATTGATACAGCCACTATGGAGAACAGCATGGAGGTTCCTTAAAAAACTAAAAATAGAACCACCATACGACCCAACAATCCCACTGCTGGGCATATACCCTGAGAAAACCATAATTCAAAAAGAGTCATGTACCACAATGTTCATTGCAACATTGTTTCCTATAGTCAGGACATGGAAGCAACCTAAGTGTCCATCAACAGATGAATGGATAAAGAAGATGTGGCACATATATACAATGGAATATTACTCAGCCATAAAAAGAAACAAAATTGAGTTATTTGTAATGAGGTGGATGGACCTAGAGTCTGTCATACAGAGTGAAGTAAGGCAGAAAGAGAAAAACAAATACCATATGCTAACACATATATGTATTCTACAAAAAAAAAAGTGGTTCTAAAGAACCTAGGTGCAGGACAGGAATAAAGATGCAGATGTAGAGAATGGACTTGAGGACACAGGGATGGGGAAAGTTAAGCTGGGCTCAAGTGAGAGAGTGGCACAGACATATATACACTACCAAACATAAAATAGATAGCTAGTGGGAAGCAGCCGCATAGCACAGGGAGATCAGCTCAGTGCTTTGTGACCACCTAGAGGGGCGGGATAAGGTGGGTGGGAGGGAGACACAAGAGGGAGGAGAAATGGGGATATATGTATACGTATAGCTGATTCACTTTGTTATACAGCAGAAACTAACACACCATTGTAAAGCAATTATACTCCAATAAAGATGTTAAAAAAACCTACAAAAAACAAAAACTGCCACATCATTTTCAAAGCACGTTGAATGGACTCTAATTGCAATAGTAACGTTACAGCACCATTATAGACTTTAAAAAGACATGAACAAGCTTAAGTTTAACAATTGGGAGCGTGGCCTTCTCCTCTCCCCGCCATGGCGTGTGCTCGTCCACTGATATCAGTGTACTCTGAAAAGGGGGAGTCATCTGGCAAAAATGTCACTTTGCCTGCTGTGTTCAAGGCTCCCATTCGACCAGATATTGTGAACTTTGTTCACACCAACTTGCGCAAAAACAACAGACAGCCCTATGCTGTCAGTGAATTAGCAGGTCATCAAACCAGTGCTGAGTCTTGGCGTACTGGCAGAGCTGTGGCTCGAATTCCCAGGGTTCGAGGTGGCGGCACTCACCGTTCTGGCCAGGGTGCTTTTGGAAATATGTGTCGTGGGGGCCGCATGTTTGCACCAACCAAGACCTGGCGACGTTGGCACCGCAGAGTGAATACAACGCAGAAGCGATATGCCATCTGCTCTGCGTTGGCTGCCTCGGCTTTACCAGCGCTGGTCATGTCTAAAGGTCATCGTATAGAGGAAGTTCCTGAACTTCCTTTGGTGGTTGAAGATAAAGTTGAAGGCTACAAGAAGACCAAGGAGGCTGTTTTGCTCCTGAAGAAACTTAAGGCTTGGAATGATATCAAAAAGGTCTACGCCTCACAGCGAATGAGAGCTGGCAAAGGCAAAATGAGAAACCGTCGCCGTATCCAGCGCAGGGGACCCTGCATCATTTATAATGAGGACAATTGTATCATCAAGGCCTTCAGAAACATTCCTGGAATTACTCTGCTTAATGTAAGCAAACTGAACATTTTGAAACTTGCTCCTGGTGGGCACGTGGGACGTTTCTGCATTTGGACTGAAAGTGCTTTCCGCAAGTTAGATGAGCTGTATGGCACTTGGCGTAAATCTGCCTCCCTCAAGAGTAACTACAACCTCCCCATGCACAAGATGCTCAATACAGACCTTAGCAGAATCTTGAAAAGCCCAGAGATCCAAAGAGACCTCCGAGCACCACGCAAGAAGATTCATCGCAGAGTCTTGAAGAAGAATCCACTGAAAAACCTGAGAATCATGTTGAAGCTAAACCCATATGCAAAGACCATGCGCCGGAACACCATTCTTCGCCAGGCCAGGAACCACAAAATCCGGATGGATAGGGTAGCAGCAGCACTAGAAGCCAAATCAGATGAGAAAGGGATTCCAGGCAAGAAGCCTGTGATGGGAAAGAAGGGAAAGGAGGCCATTTGCGTTAAGAAGCTGAAGAAGCCGAAGAAGCCAAAGAAGGCTTTGGTGGGAAAAAAGGCTGCAGTGACCAAGAAACCAGCAGCTAAAAAGAAGCCTGCTAAAAAGAAGCCTGCTAAAAAGAAGCCTGCAGAAAAGAAGCCTGCAGAAAAGAAGCCCGCAGAAAAGAAGCCCACAGAAAAGAAACCCACCACAGAGGAAAAGAAGGCTGCTGCATAAAGTTAAATTTGTTTATTTGGTGAAGGTCAAATCATTTTGGACAGCTAATTTTGAATAAAGACCTTATGATCAAAAAAAAAACAAAACAAAAAAAACAATTGAACAAGTGTTAAGTGAACCATATAACTCATGGAATTACTTGACCGGATGGGAAGCTGTGGTCTGAGAGAGCAATGTTGGGGTTTCAGAGGTAGTGTTAAGTTGTGCCATGCCCAAGAACTGTGAGCCTCAGGTGCTGGGTCTCTTTACCATGTTGCAAGCTCCTGTGTTGAGGGAATCAGAGAGGGGTGGACAAAATCCTTCACTGATATTCCATGGAACACCAGCCCCACAGGATTCCTGACCACAAAGGTTTTCTGTAGTTAGACATATTTTTGGGGAAGATGCTTACTTTGCCCCTCTCTTGGCAGTTAGGAGTGCACATTCTTATTGTGGGAAATGACACTTTAGCTGTCTTTGCACCATTTCTGCCACCCTAACAATGCAGTTATATCACAGATTTTGTTTGAGCCAATATTCAGTATTTACATGGTTATAGTACATGAATCAGGGTACTGCTGAGCCAAGTAGCATACCATAATTACATTTCCTTTCTTGTATGGTCACATCAGGTTTTACAACAGCTTGATTCTCTTTTAAATGCCATTCTTCCTTGGAGCCAGCAGCCTGACTGTTCCCATCTGGATCAGCAGCTCTCTGGGACTGTTACAGAGGTGCTGTCTGGGACTCATTTTCTCTGTCTTCTTAGGATATACCTTCCCCTTCTCCTGTCTGGAGCCCTGTTTCCTGGGATCCATGTTCTTCTCCTTTTTGTCTTTCTTCCTCATATCTTCTACTACCTATCTAGTTGCTTGCTGAAAAGGCTGAATGTGTCTTGTTGGTCTAAAAATATCTTTATTCTATCCTCATACTTGAATCTTTGTTCAGTTGGGAATTTAATTCTAGGTTGAAAATAAATTTCCCTCAGAATTTTGTCTTCTAACGTCCTATGTGGTTATTGAGAATTCAATTGTGATTCATGTTTCATGTCTTTGGATGTGACATTTTTCCTCTCTGGAAGCATTTAAGATGTTATCTTTACCCGTGTTGTTCTAAAATTTCATGATGAGGAGCCTAGATGGGAGGTCTTTATTCATTAACTTTATTGGGCAATCAGAAAGCCATTTCAGTCAGGGGACTCATATATTTCAGTTCATGGGAAACGTTTTTGTAGCACATATTGGATGGTTTTCTTCTTTTTTTTTCTGGAATGTCTATTACATAATTATTGAACTTGGATTATCTTCTAAATTTATTTCCTACTTTTCATCTTTGTTTTTTATTTTCTTCATTTTGGGCCTGGGGATCCTTCCCTTCCCTTTTTGTTGGTCTCCACTTCTTGAACTACATCTCAGTTGGGTTTGTCATTCAGGTGTTTGGTATCAGTGTCCATTATTTTGGCTCTGAGACATAATATGCTGTTAACCCCACTCCCACTGTGAGGCACTGGAGACCAGATTCAGAAAAAGGTTAGCCAACTTCTTGGCTGAGGGCTGGGAAGCAGCCCAGTCCTTCTGCGTCTCCTACAGTAATGAGAATGAAAAGCACATGGATATCTTAGTACATTGTTTGGCTATCACTTGCAGTTGGAAATCCTGGTTCCATTTAACTGGACTTTTGCAACCTTATTTGGCCATAGAACTCCTTTCCCCTCTTAACATTTGTTAACATTGTATCAGTTTGGGCCCAGAGGAAACAGCTGGCATGCTCAGATGGGAATAATGTAAAGAGGGTTAATTTAGAAAAGGACTAGGTACAAAGGCATGGGCAGGGTGTAATGGACAGTGCATGAACTTGAGGCCAGGAGCAATAGCGTTGTTTCCACCCCATCCTGAAGAGCCAGGGAGGTGCAGGGGAATTTGGGGGATCAAATTTGTCAGCCTTGTCAGTATCTGTTCAAAGTTCCCCATTCTGTATTTCAGAGAGCTGCTACTTCTCCACTAGCGCCCTTACCTTACATCCAAGGTCTGGCAGGTTTGCGAACTAATCGGTGCTGGGACTCTACAGCCCCAACTGTCAGACTCTGGGCTTGATCCTCACCATACCTGCCTTGTGATACCTGCAGGAGGTGAGAAACTGTAATGCTGCCACAGAGCCTCGTGTTCTCCAAGTTAGTTCTTTTTTTTTTTTAACATCTTTATTGGGGTATAATTGCTTTACAATGGTGTGTTAGTTTCTGCTTTATAACAAAGTGAATCAGTTATACATATACATATGTTCCCATATCTCTTCCCTCTTGCGTCTCCCTCCCTCCCACCCTCCCTATCCCCAAGTTAGTTCTTAATGGCACATCCATACACTCCAGGGACGGTAGACGGAGGAGTGACAGGGGTCTCTTGTTTCATGCCCACTCCCAGACAAGAAGCAACCCAGGACAGGGCTCAGCCTAAGGCACAATGTCTGTCCAGAAGCCTGGCCAGGGCACTGGAGTGGGAGTCACTTCTCTAGAAGCTCTGGTCCCTGGAGCCAAGGGTGATGCCTAGGAAGCAGCGTGCTTATCAGCAGGTACGTTGTCAACCTGGAGGATGAGGCAGTGAGGGTGGCCCTGGGTTTAGGCAATGGGAGAGAACTGGGACAGCCACACCAGAAGTGTGGAGCTGGAGCAATTCTCTGGATTGGAGATACTGGTTGCAATGACTTTTGATGGATTCTCTGACCGACATGTGGTCAGGAGGAGAGGCACTCAGGCTGCTGGGATGGAGGGGTGCTGACGTTCATTTTCACCAGCTTTACCACTTTTTCTGCCAGCACCTCCCTCTCTCTCCTCACCTCTCCCCAGTCCTCTCTCTGCCCTTCTCCTTTCTTTTCATTTCTCCTTTCTCCTGCGTTGCTCCTTTTATTTTCCCACCTCTGTCTTCTCCCCCATCTTTTCATCTCTCTTTTCTTCTGTGTTTTAGTCTCTTCTCCCTTTTGTGATACACTTTTTGTATTAGGCTGTGCTATCTATATATTTTAAATCCCAGAGGTGTATCTGCTAATTGTCCTTTTAGGGAAATAATTATGGAAGTTAAGATGATTAGATAATGAAAGCATTCTCTGGGGCTGGCCTCTTTACAAAACGATGATGATGAGGTGGTGATGAGAACGGGGGATTGTTTCTACTTAAACTAACAGGGTGGTACAACTCTTACCAGAATGCTTTGAACGTCTGGGATGTAATTATATCCCTCCCAGAGCCTGGCCAGAGGGCAAACTCTGGGAGTAGCATCCTGGGAACAAGAATGTATATTCTGTGGCCTTCCGGGAAGGCAATGATCAGGGAACTCCGTGATATGGCTTGGAGCTCAAGACCCCATGGAATTCCTAGATCCAAATGAAGATTCTTGGAGTTTCTGAAATGTGTATAATTGTGCGTGCGTGTGCGTGCGCACAAACACACACATGTGCAGGGCAAGATTATGGCTTCCCTCAGGCAGAGGGTTTTGTAGATACTAAATTGCTGAAACACATCATATCTGGAATTGCTTCATTGCACACTAATAGTTGCTGTAAGCTTCCTGCTCACTCACTCTTGTCATATAAAAAGTGTTCATGAGACAGTCCTTTCGTTGTCTGGGTTCTGCTCTTGATCCAGCACTGACTGCATTTTAACGCCCTCCTGGCACTCCTGGGCCATTGCAAGTGCCTGCCACTCCCTCGCATCCAGCAAAGAGCTGACCTCCGCAGGCAGGAAGAGGTGGAATGCTCTCAGCCAAAGGCCAGTGGACACAAGGAGAGGTGGCAGTAGAGGAGGGCATGAGTGGGGAAGGGACAGAGAGAAAGGGTTCAGACAGTATTGGGTGGTGGGGCAGCAGGAAAGTGGGACTGGGAAAATGCGCTTCCTGTTGGGGAAGGGAGGGTCTGGAAAGAGTAATGACTGGGAAGAATGAAAAGGGAGGGGAGACTAATTCTGACTGAGAGCCTGCTGTTTTACAAAGAGAGAATGTGATGCCCAAAGAGGTTAAATTACATGCCCACAAGTCATTGTAAGCATATGAGGGACAGGGATGAAAATCCAAGGCTCATGGTCCTCATCCTGGCACACCCTGCCCAGAAAATAGGATTGCAATGGATGCCAGAGTTAAATTACTCCCCTCCACACCTCAAGAAAGAGGACTCCTTAAAGACCACTCAGGCAAGAAGTGTCCACTGAAATACGTGCTATCGCTAGGAATTAGTGATTCATCCAGGTTTAACCTTAAGAAAGGAAGGAAATTCCTCTCCAGATTTAACTAGAAGTTCTCTCAGTAAACCCTAAGCCCTTTTGCATTGTCCATCTCCCCATAACCCATGCCACCCTTCCCCCTTCATCATTCCTCAGGGCTAGCAAAGGAAGTGGTTTCATATCGTAGTGTGACAGCAAAGAACTGTAGCCTAAGGACACAGTAGAAGGCGGCTCAGATAAAAGATTCCCACTCTTCTGACTTATTTTGTTTCTCTGACTTATTTATTATTGTTAGGCACAAGCATAGAACAGCCTCAATTGGGGGTGCTCCTGACTTCAGAATTTCCTCCCTTCAGCCTCCATTAAGGAAACCATGGAGCTGAGTTCTTCCATGAAGTCCTGTCCCTGGATCCTGATGGCTCACCCACCCTTGCAGGCTTCCTGGTGGTCCCAGAGCATCTCACCACATTCACTGCAGACAGTGTTGCCAGGTTTAGCAAATAAAAATACACAATGCTCTGTTAAATATCAGTTTCAGATAAAACCCAAATACCTGTTTTGCTTAAGTGTATCCCATGCAATATTTGGGACATACTTATGCAACGGAAGTGTTTGCTGTTTATCTGAAAAGATTTTATTTGGAAGCTCCACAGCTGGGGATGCCGTCAGCATGATTTTACTGGAGTGAGTACAGGTAGATCTGTTAGAAGAAGTCAAGTGCCCCAAGTCCCAGGGCAGGAATTACAACACCACACTGTTTCCTTCAGGAGCTGCCTCAGCTTCCCCTGTTCCTCCTTTAGTCTAGACTGGACTTCTATGTCTGCAATACCCTGTTCATGACCAAACAGTGCACAGATGACTTTCCAGAGCCATTTGCCTAGACTTCTCACAATATCAGTGAGTATCCATTTTTCTGACTTGTAAAATAATACACGTTCATTGATAAAAATTGGAAAATACAGCTCAATAAAAAGAAAAATAAACATTCACCTTAATTGCAGTATATAGATCAGATCCAGACAGACTGAGTTCAAATTCCAGCTTACTAGCTGTATGATTTTAGGCAATTTCCTTAACTTCTCTGTGCCTCAGTTTTTCAATTGTAAAATGAAGGTAATATAGTGGCTTGAATGAATTTTTGAGGATTAAATGAGTTTATATGTGTTCAGGTACTTTAAAAAGTGCCTGGTATATAGCAAGCACTGTGTAAACACTTTTCAAAAAAAAAAATTCTTTTACCCAGAGATAAGAATTATTGATGTCTTTTCTATGCATTTCTATACATTCTATCATATAGATTTATACCATAGATTTCCATACCGTGGTAGGGTGCACTTTCCAAAGTTGAACGTAATGATTCTCCTGTCCAACATGTTCTTCTGCAAGGTGGTCTGGACACTTCTCCATCAAGAGGTGGAATCAATTCCTCTCCCCTTGTATCTAGGCTTTTTTAAAGTTTTCTGGTCAACAGAATGCAGCAGCAGTGGTGTTCTGGGACTTCCAAGGCCGGACAGAGGAGGCTTGTGGTTTCTGGTTCCCTCTCTGGCACACTCACCATTGGGTACTTCCTCTTGGAATCCACACTCACCATTGGGTACTTCCTCTTGGAATCCACACTCACCATTGGGTACTTCCTCTTGGAATCCACACTCACCATTGGGTACTTCCTCTTGGAATCCACACTCACCATTGGGTACTTCCTCTTGGAATCCACACTCACCATTGGGTACTTCCTCTTGGAATCCACCCTCAAGCCAAGGCACATGGAAAGACTTCATGTAGGTGCTCTGCTCAGTTCAGCAGCTGAGTGGCCTGCTGGCAGCCAGCTTCACCTGCCAGCCCATGTGAGTGGGTCAGACCAGCTGTCTACAACGGCATGAGAGACCCCAAACAAGAACCACACAACTGAGCCCAATTGAACCACAGAGCCATGAGGGATAATCGTCAATTATTGTTTGGAGCCACTAACTTATGAGATGGTTTACTACAAAGCGATAGAGATCTGGAAACATATTTAAGGAAAGTGCCTAAGATCCTGAGTTTTATTATTCATTTATTTATTTAACATCTTTATTGGAGTATAATTGATTTACAATGGTGTGTTAGTTTCTGCTGTATAACAAAGTGAATCAGCTAACCATATATATATATCCCCATATCTCCTCCCTCTTGCATCTCCCTCCCACACTCCGTATCCCACCCCTCTAAGTGGTCACAAAGCACTGAGCTGATCTCCCTGTGCTATGTGGCTACTTCCCACTAGCTATCTATTTTACATTTGGTAGTGTATATATGTCCATGCCACTCTCTCACTTCAGCCCAGCTTAACCTTCGCCCTTCCTGTGTCCTCAAGTCCATTCTCTACGTCTGCATCTTTATTCCTGTCCTGCACCTAGGTTCTTTAGAACCACTTTTTTTTTTTTTAGATTCCATATATGTGTTAGCATATGGTATGTGTTTTTCTCTTTCTGAATTACTTCACTCTGTATGACAGATTCTAAGTCCATCCACCTCATTACAAATAACTCAATTTCGTTTCCTTTTATGGCTGAGTAATATTCCATTGTATATATGTGCCATATCTTTTTTATCCATTCATCTGTTGATGGACACTTAGGTTGCTTCCATGTCCTGGCTATTGTAAATAGAGCTGCAATGAACATTGTGGTACATGACTCTTTTTGAATTATGGTTTTCTCAGGGTATATGCCCAGTAGTGGGATGGCTGGGTCGTATGGTAGTTCTATTTGTAGTTTTTTAAGGAACCTCCATGCTGTTCTCCATAGTGGCTGTATCAATTTACATTCCCACCAACAGTGCAAGAGGGTTCCCTTTTCTCCACACCCTCTCCAGCATTTATTGTTTGTAGATTTTTTGATGATGGCCCTTCTGACCGGTGAAAGGTGATGCCTCATTGTAGTTTTGATTTGCATTTCTCTAATGGTTAGTGATGTTGAGTGTCCTTTCATGTGTTTGTTGGCAATCAGTATATCTTCTCTGGCAAAATGTCTATTTAGGTCTTCTGCCCATTTTTGGATTGGGTAGTTTGTTTTTTTGATATTGAGCTGCATGAGCTGCTTGTAAATTTTGGAGATTAATCCTTAGTCACTTGCTTCATTTGCAAATATTTTCTCCCATTCTGAGGGTTGTCTTTTCATCTTGTTTATGGTTTCCTTTGCTGTACAAAAGCTTTGAAGTTCATTAGGTCCCATTTTTTTATTTTTGGTTTTATTTCCATTTCTCTAGGAGGTGGGTCAAAAAGGATCTTGCTGTGATGTATGTCATAGAGTGTTCTGCCTATGTTTTCCTCTAAGAGTTTTGTAGTGTCTGGTCTTACACTTAGGTCTTTAATCAATTTTGAGTTTATTTTTGTGTATCGTCTTAGGGAGTGTTCTAATTTCATTCTTTTACATGTAGCTGTCCAGTTTTCCCAGCACCGCTTACTGAAGAGGCTGTCTTTTCTCCATTGTATACTCTTATCTCCTTTATCAAAAATAAGGTGACCATAGGTGCATGGATTTATCTCTGGGATTTCTATCCTGTTCCATTGATCTATATTTCTGCTTTAGTGCCAGTACATACTGTCTTGATTACTTTAGCTTTGTAGTATAGCCTGAGGTCTGGGAGCCTGATTCCTCCAGCTCTGTTTTTCTTTCTCAAGATTGTATTGACTATTCAGGGTCTTTTGTATTTCCATACAAATTGTGAAATTTTTTGTTCTAGTTCTGTGAAAAATGCCAGTGGTAGTTTGATAGGGAATGCATTGAATCTGTAGATTGCTTTGGGTCGTATAGTCATTTTCACAATGTTGATTCTTCCAATCCAAGAACATAGTATATCTCTCCATCTATTTGTATCATCTTTAATACTTTCATTAGTGCCTTATACTTTTCTGCATACAGATCTTTTGTCTCCTTAGGTAGGCTTATTCTTAGGTATTTTATTCTTTTGTTGCAATGGTAAATGGGAGTGTTTCCTTAATTTCTCTTTCAGATTTTTCATCATTAGTGTATAGGAATGCAAGAGATTTCTGTGCATTAATTTTGTATCCTTCTACTTTACCAAATTCATTGATTAGCTCTAGTAGTTTTCTGGTAGCATCTTTAGGATTCTCTATGTATAGTATCATGTCATCTGCAAACAGTGACAGCTTTACTTCTTCTTTTCCGATTTGGATTCCTTTTATTTCATTTTTTTTCTCTGATTGCTGTGGCTAAAACTTCCAAAACTATGTTGAATGATAATGGTGAGAGTGGACAACCTTGTTTTGTTCGTGATCTTAGAGGAAATGTTTTCAATTTTTCACCATTGAGAACGATGTTGGCTGGGGGTTCGTCATATATGGCCTTTATTATGTTGAGGTAAGTTCCCCCTATGCCTACTTTTTGGAGGGTTCTTATCATAAATGGGTGTTGAATTTTGTCGAAAGCTGTTTCTACATCTATTGAGAATATCATATGGTTTTTTTCCTTCAGTTTTTAAATACGGTGTATCACATTGTTTGACTTGCATATATTGAAGAATCCTTGCATTCCTGGGATAAACCCCACTTGATCATGGTGTATGATCCTTTTAATGTGCTGTTCTATATTCTGTTTGCTAGTATTTTGTTGAGGATTTTTGCATCTATGTTCATCAGTAATATTGGCCTGTAGTTTTGTTTCTTTGTGACATATTTTTCTGGTTTTGGTATCATATGATGGTGGCCTCATAGAATGAGATTGGGAGTGTCCCTCCCTCTGCTATATTTTGGAAGAGTTTGAGAAGGATAGGTGTTAGCTCTTCTCTAAATGTCTGATAGAATTCACCTGTGAAGCCATCTGGTCCTTGTCTTTTGTTTGTTGGAAGATTTTTAATCACAGTTTCAATTTCAGTGCTTGTGTTTGGTATGTTTATTTTTTCTATTTCTTGCTGGTTCTGTCTCAGAAGATTGTGCTTTTCTACGAATTTGTCCATTTTTTCCAGGTTGTCCATTTTATCGGCATATAGTTGCTTTTAGTAATCTCTCATGATCCTTTGTATTTCTGCAGTCAGCTGTTACTTCTCCCTTTTCATTTCTAATTCTATTGATTTGAGTCTTTTCCCTTTTTTTCTTGATGAGTCTGGCTAATGGTTTATCAATTTTGTTTATGTTACTGTTTTGTTTATGTTACTGTTAGTGTTGTCTGCACTGATAGCTGCAGCTTGCACCCGTCTCTGGAGCTCCTTTAGGCGGTGCTCTGAATCCCCTCTCCTCCCACACCCCAAAACAATGGTCTCTTGCCTCTTAGGCAGTTCCAGACTTTTCCCCAAACTCCCTCCCAGCTAGCTGTGGCACACTAGCCCCCTTCAGCCTGTGTTCATGCAGCCAACCCCAGTCCTCTCCCTGGGATCTGATCTCCAAAGCCCGAGCCTCAGCTCCCAGCCCCTACCCGACCCCAGCGGTTGAGCAGGCAAGCCTGTCAGGCTGGTGAATGCTGGTCCGCATTGATCCTCTGTGCAGGAATCTCTCTGCTTTGCCCTCTGCACCCCTGTTGCTGTGCTCTCCTCTGTGGCTCTGAAGCTTCCCCCCTGCCATCCCCTGTCTCCACCAGTGAAGGGGTTTCCTAGTGTGTGGAAGCTTTTCCTCCTTCACAGCTCCCTACCAGAGGTGCAGGTCCGATCCCTAATTTTTGTTTCTGTTTTTTCTTTTTTCTTTTGCCCTACCCAGGTACATGGGGAGTTTCTTGCCTTTTGGGAAGTCTGAAGTCTTCTGCCAGCATTCAGTAGGTGTTCTGTAGGAGTTGTTTCACATGTAGATGTATTTCTGATGTATTTGTGGGGAGGAAGGTCATCTCCACGTCTTACTCCTCCAGCATCTTGAAGGTTTCCCCCCTGAATTTTAAATATGAACCAACGTGGTTTCTATCCTGTTTCGCTATTACTTTCAGAGAAAGGGGACAAGTTCTTTTCTTTTTTTTTCTTAAAAAGTTTTGTTTTAGTTAAAAAAATGTAAAGGATTTTAAAAAGTATTTTATTTTTGTCTTTGCTGTGAGGCTTGTGGGATCTTAGTTCCCTGACCAGGGATTGAACCTGGACCTCAGCAGTGAAAGCATGGAGTCTTAACCACTGGACTGCCAGGGAATTCCCTAATGTTTTTTTTTTTTTTTTTTTTTGTGGTATGCGGGCCTCTCACTGTTGTGGCCTCTCCCGTTGTGGAGCACAGGCTCCGGACGCGCACGCTCAGCGGCCAGGGCTCACGGGCCCAGCTGCTCCGCGGCATGTGGGATCTTCCTGGACAGGGGCACGAACCTGTGTCCCCTGCATCAGCAGGTGGACTCTCAACCACTGTGCCACCAGGGAAGCCCGAATTCCCTAATTTTTAAAACTATTAAAAAAAATTTTTATTGGAGTATAGTTGATTTACAATGTTGTGTTAGTTTCAGTTGTACTGTAAAGTGAATCAGTTATACATATACATATACCTACTCTTTTTAAGATTCTTTTCCCAAATAGTCATTATAGAGTACTGAGCAGAGTTCCCTGTGGTATACAGTAGGTCCTTATTAGTTATTGAGTATATATATAGTAGTGTGTATATGTCAATCCCAATCTCCCAATTTATCGATACCTCCCCCTTTCCCTGCCTGGTAACCATAAGTTTCTCTTCTACATCTGTGACTCTATTTCCATTTTGTAAATAAGTTCATTTGTACTATTTTTAAAAATATTCCACATATAAGCAATAATATATGATATTTGTCTTTCTCTGTCTGACTTACTTCACTCAGTATGACAATATCTATGTCTATCCATGTTGCTGCAAATGGCATTATTTTTTCTTTTTTATGGCTGAGTAATATTCCATTGTACATATGTACCACATATTCTTTGTCCATTCCTCTGTTGATGGACTTTTAGGTTGTTTCTATGTCTTGGCTATTGTAAATAGTGCTTCAATGAACATTGTGGTACATATATCTTTTTGAATTATGATTTTCTCCAGATATATTCCCAGGAGTAGGATTGCTGGATCACATGGTAGTTCTATATTTAGTTTTGTAAGGAATCTCCATACTGTTTTCCATAGTGGCTGTACCAATTTACATTCCCACCAACAGTGTATGAGGGTTCCCTTTTCTCCACACCCTTTCCAGCATTCATTGTTTGTAGATTTTTTGATGATGGCCATTCTGACTGGTGTGAGGTGATACCTCATTGTAGTTTTGATTTGCATTTCTCTAATAATTAGTCATATTGAGGAAAAGAGACATTTTCAAATAAGCTTTCCTGTCTAAGAAAATATATTCCTCTCTCTTTGGACAAGTTAACCCCCAGCTGGGCTGGTGGTTAGTGAACCCTAGGTCATTCATGCTTGAAGGCAACTTAGAGATCATCTAATAGTCACTCATCTGCCTATTTGCTTTACAGGTGAGAACCAGGAGGTGAAGTGACTCACCTAAAGTCACCTGGGTGCTAAATGACAGAGCCTGGTTGCACCACAGGTATCCTGACTCCAAGCTCAGTGCTCTCTTTTTTATATTGTGCTACTTGTTTATAAGGATGCTTAGGGGCAGGATAGAATTGCGAGTTTCCAAAGGCCTGATGAGAGTGATGAAAGAATCTGGAGTCCTGAAGTCACCTGGGCTCTTTCACAGCTATGTCCAGTCAGTGTTTCTTGGAGAGGACACAGCTTCTTTAAAAAGTACCCTTTCATGCTCTGTCCGGTGAGGAAAATGTGAAATGTGGTGTGTCAAAGTCAAGTCTGGAGTGAGGGCTTCAGTGAAGAACTGGATGTGCTGAAGTCAGGAAGAGTGACAGGCTTCAGGACACCCTGTTGTCTTGAGATTGAGAGAGTCTGGCAAGGGCGGGGCCTGTCGTGAGTATGTGAGGGTCAGTGGGAGGGCTGCTTCTTGGGCCTCATGCTCACTACCATCCCAACTGAGTGGTTCAGATTCAAAGAATGACAGTGTTTGGATGATGTAGGAGGCAGTTATCCTCATCCCAGGAGGAAGGAAGCGTCAGAGAGAGGTGTTCAATGAGGAGAGAACATCAAGATGTTTGTTATGGGTTGAACTGTCACACAATTCATATACTGATGTCCTAACTCTAATGCCTCAGAGTATGACCTTATTTGGAAATAAGACTGCTGCAGATGTAGTTAGTTAAGATGAGGTCATACTGGAGTAGGATGGGCCTCTAATCCAAACTGACTGGTGTCCCTATGAAAAGGGGAAATTTGGACACAGACACACATACAGGAGGAATGCCATGTGAAGATAAAGACAGAGATTGCAGTGATGCTTCTACAAGGCAATGAATGGCAAAGATTGCCAGCAAACCACTAGAAGCTAAGGAAGAGGCCTGGGGCAGATTCTCCCACACAGCTTACAGAAGGAACCAACCCTACTCACACCTTGATCTTGGACCTCCATCCTCCATAACTGTGAGACAGTAAGTTTCTGTTGTTTAAGCCAGCTCGTTTATGGTATTTTGCTATGGCAGCCCCATCAAACTAATAGAATGTCATATAAGTCAATGCATAGAGTCTTGAGATAAATAAATAAGATGAAAGGGGCCAGAGACTTGGCTGGAGGAGGGAAGTGTAGGTGGGGTGACCTTGGCTTATGGTAAACTCTAGTGGGAGAATCACAATGCAGGCCCCTGGGATCCTGGAGCAAAGCCATGCTGTCTTCAGTGGAGAATTATGCACCCTTTGAGAAATAGCTCTTGGCACATTACTGTAACCTGATAGAAGCAGAGTACTTGGCCATAATCATCAAGTGACAATGCATCTGGAACTGCTCATTATGAACTGGGTTCTGTCAGACCTCCAAACCATAAAGACAAGCAGGTCCAGCAGGCATCCATTGTGGTGTGGAAATAGTACATCTAAGGTTGAGCCCTAGTAGGACCAGAGGGCATGACTAACCTGCACGTTTAGGTAGCCCAGACCTGCTTGTCACCCACTACAGTTGGATCAATGCCCTTCTCCGACTTGTGCTTATGGCCATAGAGGAGAATCACTTATGACCAGCTGGAAGAGGAGGAAAAAGCCTGAGCTTGGTTTATAGATAGATTAACTCAGTACATGTGTGTAAGTCAAAATTGACAGCAGCTGCATTTCTCCCACATTTAGGGTTGGCCCTAAAATACAGTAGAGAGGGGAAAGTCTTCCCAGTGGAACTACAAGCAGTGTACCTGATCATCTTCTTTGTAGGAAAGGAAAAGTGGCCCAAAGTGGATGGCTAATGGCCTGGTCTGGGGTCAGAAAAGAAAAGGAATAGAGGAACACAGGCAAGGAGGTCTGGGGTGGAGGCATGTGGTGGACATGTAGGAGTGGGCATAATGTGTGGAGATTTTTGTATTGCACTTGCACTCACAAGTAAGTGTCCGCCATCAACTGTATAACCAAGTAGATCAAATGACTTGTTCTGTGAACCTTAGCCAGCCTTCATCATCAACCACTGGGACCACAACTAGCAGATATATTTGTTGTGAGACTGGGACCACAACTAGCAGATATATTTGTTTTATTACATACTACATACTCAGAGGCAGCCATCCTCATGGAACACTAGAATAGCCTTCTATCAGTACAATGGAAGCCCTAGCTTAGAGGAAACATTCTGAAGCAATTGGATGCCATCATTCAGGATGAAGAGTATTTATTAAATCAGTGACTCTTATGTGTTATTCCGTCTCCAATAAGAATTCAAGGGTCCAGGAACAAAGGAGTAGCAGCAGAGGTGGCCAAATTTACCATCATACCAATGACCCATGGGGGGATGTTATACGCCTTGTCCCTGCATCTTTGGGTTCTGCAGGGTTGGAGGATTGCTGAAGAGGTGAACCCTTGTCATGGGTCACAGCAAGTGTACCATTGAACCACAACTCGCAGATGCTGTTAGGGCACATTAGGTTCATTGTGCCCAGAGACAACGGGCAAGGAAAGGAGTCACTACGCTTACAGGGGCAAGTGACTTTGACCAGCAGGAAGATGCAGCTCTGCTTTTACACAATAGTGGCAGGAAAGAAGACACATGGAATCCAGATGTTAGTAACTAAACCTGTCCCTCCAAAATCCATATGTTGAAGCTCTAGCATCTAGTGTGGCTGTGTCTGGAAATGGGGGTCTCTAAAGAAGTAATTGAGGTTAAATGAGGTCTTAAAGATGGGGTCCTGATCTGACTGGACTCTTACCCTTATAAGAAGAGACACCAGAAAACTCTGTCTCTTCATGTGCAGGCACCGAGGAAAAGCCATGGGAGTAAACAGCAAGAAGGTGGCTGTCTACAACAAAAGGGAGAGCTCTCATCAGATGCTAAACCTGCTGTCACCTTGGTCTTGGACTTCCACTCTTCAGAACTGTGAGAAGATAAAAATTTATATTGTTTAAGCCCCCCAGTCTGTGGTATTTTGTTTAAAGCAGCCTGAGCTGACTAACACACTGGGTGATCCACTTGGGTCTCTCCTTGTGCTCCTTTGCCACATTGTAAGTATGAATGGACACATGCAATCACCCTGGCCTGAGATGAGTGATTATCATGGGTTCATAACCCTTAGGAATGAAGGTTTGGGTCACACCACCAGGGAAGCCAACAAGACCTGCCAAAATCTTGATGAGTCATAGTTGAGCTTGAGGAAAATTTAAAAAAGGGTAGTGGAGCAGGGAGAGGGTGGTATTTGTTCTGACCCCACAGTCAATTGCAAAGATGGGAGC
The DNA here is from genome assembly GCF_949774975.1 of Lagenorhynchus albirostris. Lineage (NCBI taxonomy): Eukaryota > Metazoa > Chordata > Mammalia > Artiodactyla > Delphinidae > Lagenorhynchus > Lagenorhynchus albirostris. Next base: position 98,514,112 of record NC_083101.1, on the reverse strand, counting down.
AGTAATTCACCCTGCTAAACTCCCTCTTCTGATTCCCCCTCAGGAAAAAAGGCCCCCTGGAACCATGGGGGAGCTGCTGCCCAAATCTTGTAGAGAAGTAGATTTGTTTGGTGGAAGAGATAGGCTGTGGTGACCATGAGAATAAGCCTTGCAGACCTCCAACTACAGGGAGCACAGATGCCTAAGGGTGCTAGCTGTAAAGCCCACCACCACACTTGCACTGAGGCTCCACTTCCCGTGGGCTGCTCCCAGTCAATGAATGAGTGTCGCAGGTATAGTAAGGAAGGTCCAGTCTTGGGAGACACAAGATCCTCTGATGACCGACATTGGCTGAAGGACTCCTAAAATTTCCTCAGATTGTATCATCCTTTAGGATACTTCTACCCAACATTCTATTCCTCTGGCCTCCCTTCAGGGTCAAACTTGCATCATTGTCTGACTGTTCTTCTAGCTTTATCTGGACCCTACCCATTTTTTCCCCTCATGGATATTTCCCCTGAAAAATCCTTGCAAGTTTAATCTTAGTCTTGGCATCTTCTTCACAGAGGACCCAGAATAACACAGTTCCTTTAACCCTTGCTCACACCTCTGTAAATAGATCTTCTATAAAACATCTCTTTAAACATCCCAGCTGACTGTGACATCTGTTTCCTGCTGGGACCTTGACTAATATAGATTGCTGTGGACCATAAATGCTGTAACATTCCGAAGGAGAAAAACCAGTGTTAGTGTGGTAAGAATAAATAGCAAGGAATAAATGTGTTCTGAAATATGGGGTTGATCTGGGGTTAGAGTTTGGTATTTCAGATAGGGGTATGTGTGTGTGTGTGTGTGTACAGCATAAACAAAGGTACTGGGGTAGAAACAAGCAGTTATGGCAGGGTCTGTTCAAGAGCCCACACTGTTTTTCCAAGGAGCTCCACCTGTCCTATGGGAGAAGAGAACTCAGAATGCTCATTTCTCTACGTTCATTGCTTGGAACCTGTGAGGAAGCCTCTACCTTTCCCCCTTTCATCACTTCATTTTGTATATCTTTCTATGTGCACACATGAGCTCTTGTTAGAGAAGAGCTGAGTCAGTGGCCATGGGACTCCCTGGAAAGCACATGGAAAAGGGGAAAGGAAGACAGGGAAGAATGAGTATCTTGAAATTCTGAGGTCAGGACATTGGGAGAATTGGGACTGAATATCCCCATTTCTTAGGATCCCAGTTTCCTTTAGAATTCAGAGGCTGAGGGAAGGTTGATTTCACAAGAGGCACAGAAAACAGAATTCACAGAGAGCCAGGGAATTTACAGATATTCAGACAGAGGCTTCTAGAATTTAAACATCTTTAAGCCAAACTTTCTTACTGAGCCGGTGAAAACTATTTTGTTTATGTATTCATTCATTCAGCACACATTTACAGAGCACCTACCACGTGCCAGGAACTGTTCTAGGCATTGGGGATGCACTGGTAAGACAAGATGAAAATCCCTATCCTCATGGAGCTTCCATCCTTGTGGGGGAGAGGCAGACAACAAATAAATAAACAAATAAAGCAGTAAAACAAATAGCATGTCAGAGGGTGGTAAGTGCTGTGGAGCAAAGCAAACCAGAAAGAGGAATAGACTGTGCATGGGTCTGTCTGGGGCAGCCACGGAAGACCCTACAGACAAGGCAACATAGAACAGACTTAAAGGAGGGGAAGGTTCAATGCCCAATGGGTTCCATGGGGAGTGGTTCATGCAGTGGAAAGAGCAAACGCAAAGGCCTGGAAGCAGGGGTGTGATTGGTCACATTAACATCTGTCTACTCCATGCATCTCCATGCTTGTCTACCTGCCCATAGATAAACTGTTAATTCCAGTCTTCAAGTTCTAGGGGTTTAAATTTCTAGACTATGTTGAAGTTATCTAACTGTAGGATCTAAGAAGCACCAGTGGTACAACAAAAAATTATTTCTCATTATGGCATCAGACATGAAGTCCATTATCTCATGATCTGCATCAGGTTCAGAAGCAGATAAGGCTCCTCAAGTGTGTCTCCACAGATGCCCTTTCTCTTGGTCCAGGACTTTGAACTACTAAAAACAGGTAGCACCCTGGATTTTAGAACTGGAAAAATTGAGTCCTGGTTCACTTACAGGCTGCACGGCCCTGAATAGTTACTTAACTTCTCTGAGCTTCTGCTTCTTTATCTATAGATAGAGATAATAACACCTATGGCACAAATCACGGAGGAAATCAAATAAGACCGTGTATTATAAAGTGTTTATTTATGAATAGTTGGCTTTTATATAGCACAGATACACTAACTAAACTATTAGTCTATTTCTTGATATTTTAGTTATTATTATCTAGTTATTATTTGAACATAAACCATGTAAAAATATTGGCTTAAAACAACAATCATTTATTTGCTCGTGGTTCTGAAATATGGACTGGGCTTAGCTGGGGGTTACTTTTGTGGTTGCAGTCATCCAGCAGCTCGATGGAGGCTGGATGTCCCAAGAAGGATTCACTCACATGCCTGGTCTCATTCACATGTCCCCAGCTAGGGCTTTTGGCTGGGGTTTCTGGTTCTCCTTTACATGGTCTCTCCCTTCCTGGCAGGATAATCAGTTTTTCTTTTACATGGTGACAGTCGCTTTTCAAGAGGACGAGGATAGCAGCTGTTTTGAGGCCAGGGCTCAGAAGTCACACAATATCACTTTTGCCACATTTGATTGGCCAAAGCAAATTACAGAACCAACTGAGATGCAAGGGGTGGAGAAATAGGTTTCCCACTGCAATGGAGAGAGCTGCAGAGTCACATTGCATGGGTGGAAGAAATGGGCCATCTGTAGAAACAGTATATGACAGTCTATCCCCTGGTCTCAGCAAATCACTCCCTGGCATGTGCAAAATACACTCATGCTTCCCAAGGCCCCCCAAAGTTTTATCTCATTATGACATCAAGCTGGAAGTCCATTATCTGATGATCTGCACCAGGTTATCACATAGATACGACTTCTCAAGTATGGCTTTTCAGATGCAGCTTCTCTCTTTTTAAAAAAATTTTATTTATTTATTTTTAGCTTTTCTTTTTTTTTAACATCTTTATTGAAGTATAATTGCTTTAAAATGGTGTGTTAGCTTACTGCTGTATAACAAAGTGAATCAGCTATACATAAACATATATCCCCATATCCCTTCCCTCTTGCATCTCCCTCCCACCCTCCCTATCCCACCCCTCTAGGTGGACACAAAGCACCAAGCTTCTCTTGATACAGAGACCTTCAACTCTTCAACTTAAAAGATAAGTAAGTATTCTATCCCTTCACCCCTAAAACACAGTAATGAGAAAGGAACTAGATAGACCCTACAGCCACTCTTATTTAAAATGGATAGGATGGGAACCACAGAGCAGTCACTAGTTTACAGAAATTATGAAGTCCAGCTGGTCACATGTTGGTTTCCCCTATAAGGGTCAGAAAATGTTCCTTGATTAGGACACGATTCTGCTCCCTCAGAGGGATACCTAGCCAATTGTTCTCTGTGGCTTTTAGGTCTTCCCTCTGGGCTCTTAGCTCCACCCTCTGAGATGTATTTTCTTTCACATAGGAAATTATGCATGTCTGTAGCTAAGTAGCCTTCTCAGTCTGATCCCTGCTTGCAGAAAGTGGAGGTCCAGTGGCCTCTTTTCATTTTGAATGATCTCTTTCACTTTTAGTTGAACCTTGTAATGCTTTCATTGATAAAACTCTCTTAAAACTTTTGTGCATTTACTAGGAATCTTATCGGGATTAACTTTATGCCCTCAAGACTTTATCTATAATTTTTTTGAGACAGACCCCTCTCTTTGAGCATATCAAGCTGCTGTGGGACAATGCCCTCAAGATTCTCAGAAGTCCGTTTATCTAGTTGAGAGGGTCTCCTAGGCACTTCCTTTCAGAGGTCTTACAAGCATACCCCTGATTTGATCTTTATGCTGAGGTCACTTTTTATGTGAGAATTTTTGCCTGGCTGGAGATACTAGGGATGAAAAACAGTGTAATTTTTTCTAAACCAGGAATTTCTGGGCTCTCTACATTTCTCCTAAAATATCCTTGAATACTGAACAGTTTCTCTTTTGGCTTATCTCTCTTGGTGGTATCTTATCATATACAACTGGAAGCATCTAGTTGATGCCTTCAACATTGTGTCTAGAAATTTCCTTAGTTAAATCCATAAGTTCATTAGGTACTTTATATTTTTTAAGTTACTGCAGGCAACATTTTTGCCAATGATTCTGCTACTACATAACATAGATTGTCCTTTTCCCAACTCCTAGTAACAATTTCCTCACTATATTTTTAGCATACACTAAAAGATTGTTCACCATTTCTCCAGCCTCTGCTGACAATCTATTCACTGCTTTCCCAGCTCCTATCCTCTGGTTTGTCACAAAGCCAATACCACATGTTTTAGATTTTTGTTATGGCAGTACTCCCCTTCTAGATAAGAATTGCATTAGCAGTTATCTAACACTGTACAACAAATCACTCCACGTTTTTGTGGTTTCAAACAAGAACCATTTATTTGCTCACTCTTCTGTGGTTCAGTAATTTGGGCAGGCTTAGCTTGGATGGTTTATCTCTGTCCCGCATGGTGTTGGCTGGGTTCAGTCATATGCTTATTATACTCAGTTGTCAGTTCATCTGGGAGCTGGCTGATGGAGATGGCCTCGTGCACATCTTCCAGTTGGCTGGGGCTATCCACAGAGGCACCTCTATTCTTTTCTGTGTGGCCTCTCCAGCAGAAAGTCTGGACTTCCTACAGGGTACAGGGTAGTGGCGGCATTTCAAGAGAGCAAGCCTCAGTGTGCAAGCACTTATAAATCCCTGGCTTGCATTACATTTGCTGATGTCCCATTGGCCAAAGAAAGTAACTTGGCCAAGTTCATAGTCAATGTGAGGGTGAACTAAGAAAAGGAATAGATTCTGGGAGGCATGATCCACTGAGGGGCCACTAATGTAACGATATATCACACTTGATGTGTTCATTGATCAGCTCTTGCTGACATCCAGATGTGGTAGAGAATTCGAATACTTACCCTTATCTTGATCTTGTATTCCTCTTCTTCCAGTCACATAGGAGGATGACAGTTTTTTCCCTGTCCTTCCTTATAGTGAGATCATGAGACCAGTGGGCCATGTGGGCTGTGGGTGGACTTATGTTATTTCCAGGTAGGAAATTCAATTTCTGGGGTGAACACCTCTGGCCTTGCCATTCCTCCTGTACTGTATGAACCCTGAAGTGTCTGCTGAGAGTATGGTGGTTTCTGTTGGCCTAGGTAGGCAACTGACTACATAAAGCAGAGCCCCCTACCATTACTTCTACACTTGGTACCTGTACAATGAGGTAGCAATGAACTTTCACCATTTTAAACCATTGAGATTTGGGATTTGCCGGTTACTATGACATAGTCTAGCTTAGCCTGATGGATGCAGAAGCCTCAGTCCCTCTGTGCTCTGTGGTCAATTCTAGCTCCCTGTTGTGACTTATGCAGCAAGAAAAGGAGGATGTGGATAAAAAAAAATAAGCATCTAATGGAGAAGATGGAAAAAAGGGGAAGGAAAAAAATCACTGGGCCAATGAGGAGCCCGTTGTTTATTCACCAAGCATTTATGAAGTACCTCCTCTGTACTGGGTTCTGTACACTGCCTGGGCGATGCAATGATGGATGAGACACATGACCTTGAGGAGGACATGGGCTACCAGGGGAGGTTGACACACAAACAACGAACCACACTTGAGAGCCATTAGTGCCACCAAGTGGTGGGACTGATTTTCTATTTTCCTCTGTAATTGGGTAATTGTTCCTGCAGTCACTTTCCATAGAGAAATTCCAGTCTTGGTTCCTGGAGTGGCAGCCTCATTGCTGTAAGTGTGTGGCCAGCCTCCCAGGGTGACATCACTGAAGGCCAGCGCTCATCTGGATTCATAAGGTCTGTGATTTGTTTAAAAGTCAGTCTCATTACTTTATAAACACATATCAGATTCAATCCTTACAGATGACAAGTAATACATGGACAGAACAAAGCTGTTCCGAGGACTGCAGCTTGCAATTTTGTGGCAGGAATGGTGACTGAAATAGGGAGGTACCTTTGAGCATTCAGTGCCTGCTCAGAGCTGAGGGCCTTGGGAAGTTGGTAGACAGCATTCACGACAAAGCTTTGAAACTCTGACATTGCAAAGCCACAGTATAGTAAGGGAAACCCATGAAATATTAACTTCTAACTAGCGTTGGTTCATGCATATTGAAGGCGGATCTGCCTTGGAATGTCTGGGACCAGCCAGGCTGGGCTGTACAGGGCTGCTTGGGAGGGCAGCACAAGGATGAATTTTACTCTACTTACAAGGTGAGTTATAAAGAAAGTTTTCTTCCCTCTAACTCTATTTTATTCTGAGCCCACATCCTGCCAGGCCAATGGAAAATCCAATCTTAGCCACAATTGGGGCTCCTTTCCCCCGGCTCTATGGCTTCTTTGAGGTGTGAGTCATAGAATCTTAAAAAGTGCAGATTATTTGCCGGGCACCCTCTGGTCTTTAGTTCAGATGACACTGTCCAATTTTCAAGCCCACACAGTCCCTTGAAGCTTGGCTGCCTCTGTGCAAGCTGGCACATACAGCCTTTGCTGAGGCCCATGCTTAGTTCTTGGGCTAAGCCCATGCTTAGCCCAAGCTGTATCTTCTAGTCACCTAGATGCAGCCTACAGAGGCATTGCTCTCTGAGGTCCTGACACCTCCTAGCACATGCAAGGGAGCAGGATATAGACCCTTCCTACTTCCAGAACTCCCATAACTCTCTGTGTCTTTTAATCTTTCCAACCTTCTCTAAGGTCTGCCTGTGTCATGTTACTGTCTCCTGTCCCAATCCCAAGCTCTGGTACTAGTCCTCTTTTCAGACAACTCTTTTTTTGGTCTTTTGGTCTCTGAGATCACATGATTTTTAAAAATAAAGATCTTTTAACCTTATTTTTTGGGCAAAAGAAGCACAGTTTCTAGGACTCAAAGCCTTACCTACCCTCTTGAGAGGAAGAAGAGGAGGTGGGTAGCACATCTCATTCTTTCTGATTTTTCTACAGTAATAAGACCAAAGTGCTATCTATCTATCTATCAATCTATCTATCATCTATCTATCTTTCTCCATCCATATAGGCATTGAACCTAGAATGGTGGTAAAGAGGGGAGTCAGAGAAGAAGGAAGGGCTGTAGACAAGATGGTCAGAAATTTAACAGGGTAATCAATGAATTTGGTAAAGTAGCAGGATACAAAATTAATGCACAGAAATCTCTGGCATTCCTATATACTAATGATGAAAAATCTGAAAGTGAAATCAAGAAAACACTCCCATTTACCATTGCAACAAAAAGAATAAAATATATAGGAATAAACCTACCTAAGGAGACAAAAGACCTGTATGCAGAAAATTATAAGACACTGATGAAAGAAATTAAAGATGATACAAATAGATGGAGAGATATACCATGTTCTTGAATTGGAAGAATCAACATTGTGAAAATGACTCTACTACCCAAAGCAATCTATAGATTCAATGAAATCCCTATCAAACTACCATTGGCATTTTTCACAGAACTAGAACAAAAAATTTCGCAATTTGTATGGAAACACAAAAGACCCCAAATAGCCAAAGCAATCTTGAGAACGAAAAAAGGAGCTGGAGGAATCAGGCTCCCTGACTTCAGACTATACTACAAAGCTACAGTAATCAAGACAGTATGGTACTGGCACAAAAACAGAAAGATAGATCAATGGAACAGGATAGAAAGCCCAGAGATAAACCCACACACATATGGACATCTTATCTTTGATAAAGGTGGCAGGAATGTACAGTGGAGAAAGAACAGCCTCTTCAATAAGTGGTGCTGGGAAAACTGGACAGATACATGTAAAAGTAAAAGTATGAGATTATATCACTCCCTAACATCATACACAAAAAAGCTCAAAATGGATTAAAGACCTAAATGTAAGGCCAGAAACTATCAAACTCTTAGAGGAAAACATAGGCAGAGCACTCTATGACATAAATCACAGCAAGATCCTTTTTGGCCCACCTCCTAGAGAAATGAAAATAAAAACAAAAATAAACAAATGGGACCTAATGAAACTTAAAAGCTTTTGCACAACAAAGGAAACCATAAACAAGACCAAAAGACAACCCTCAGAATGGGAGAAAATATTTGCAAATAAAGCAACTGACAAAGGATTAATCTCCAAAATTTACAAGCAGCTCATGCAGCTCAATAACAAAAAAACAAACAACCCAATCCAAAAATGGGCAGAAGACCTAAGTAGACATTTCTCCAAAGAAGATATACAGACTGCCAACAAACACATGAAAGAATGCTCAACATCATTAATCATTAGAGAAATGCAAATCAAAACTACAATGAGATATCATCTCACACCAGTCAGAATGGCCATCAACAAAAAATCTAGAAACAATAAATGCTGGAGAGGGTGTGGAGAAAAGGGAACACTCTTGCACTGCTGGTGGGAATGTGAATTGGTACAGCCACTATGGAGAACAGTGTGGAGATTCCTTAAAAAAACTACAAATAGAACTACCATATGACCCAGCAATCCCACTACTGGGCATATACCCTGAGAAAACCATAATTCAAAAAGAGTCATGTACCAAAATGTTCATTGCAGCTCTATTTACAATAGCCAGGAGATGGAAATAACCTAAGTGCCCATCATCGGATGAATGGATAAAGAAGATGTGGCACATATATACAATGGAATATTACTCAGCCATAAGAAGAAACGAAATTGAGCTATTTGTAATGAGGTGGATAGACCTAGAGTCTGTCATACAGAGTGAAGTAAGTCAGAAAGAAAAAGACAAATACCGTATGCTAACACATATATATGGAATTTAAGAAAAAAAAATGTCATGAAGAACCTAGGGGTAAGACAGGAATAAAGACACAGACCTACTGGAGAACGGACTTGAGGATATGGGGAGCGGGAAGGGTAAGCTGTGACAAAGCGAGAGAGAGGCGTGGACATATATACACTACCAAATGTAAAATAGATAGCTAGTGGGAAGCAGCCGCATAGCACAGGGAGATCAGCTGGGTGCTTTGTGACCGCCTGGAGGGGTGGGATAGGGAGGGTGGGAGGGAGGGAGATGCAAGAGGGAAGAGATATGGGAACATATGCATATGTATAACTGATTCACTTTGTTATAAAGCAGAAACTAACACACCATTGTAAAGCAATTATACCCCAATAAAGATGTTAAAAAAATAAAAATAAAATAAAATAAAAGAAATTTAACAGGGTATAGAGTGGTCACCATGGAAGATGGCGAACTATAATACTTCCAAGAACATGGGGTATTCAACAGGGCACTCCATTTATGGGCAGCTTGATGGTGGTCTCTGACCAGCTGGAACAGGCTTATATAGAATCCAATTGGAGCCAGACTTGCAGAATGAGGGTCCAGGAGGAATCTTCTACTACTGAGAAGATGCATAAAGGCACGTCATTCTATTTAATGGCCTTTGACAAATACTTACCTAGGGCCTACCCTATGCCAGGCAATGTACAAGGCACAGGGGTAGGCAGAAGGAACCTGCAATGTGTTGATGTCAAAGAAAATAGGGCACCAATAGCACAATATCTATGGCAGTGGGCAGCTCTTGGAGTGAGCTCATGTCTGGCTGGCTACAGGGGAATCTGCCAGGAAGAAACAAAGGCAGCAAAACAGGCCTCCCTGGTCAGTTTCTCAAAGAGCCTAAAAGAGTGTTTCTCTAAAGACCCTTCAAATATGATCATCATTGTCTTAAAGATAACTTTACTTATCCATGTTTCTTCATCTTTTAATTTGTTGTGATAAAAAAATTGCTACTCTCCTCCCCTTCCACAAAGGAAATGTCTTATAGCCATGAGGTTGGGCTCTTCTCTCCTGGTTCTGCTGAAACTGGAGAATGGAGAGAGAGGGGAGTTTGTGTCGCCCCCAGACCCCTCAACACCCTTGTCACATTCAAACTCAGATGGAGGGGTCTGGGGTGGGGGGATACCCTGTGCCCGCAGCACACCCCCAGGAAGGCCCACTCTGCATTGTGGCCTCTTGGGCCCTCCCTCGGTCACTCAGCCAGGCCACTCCTGGCTCCTCATTTTGTAGATCCTGGCTTTTTAGATCCAAGTGTGGGTTTCATCTTTTTCATAAGGCTTTTGTCTTTAGACTCTATCTCACTGCTTTTTCTTTTTCTACCTGCTTCTGAGGCACCAGCCTCTTGAGTACTTAACAAGGATCCCTTCCACCAGGAACAGTTTTTCTTCTTTTTCTTCTTCTCATCTTCCTCTTCCTCCTCCATCTCTTCCTCTTCCTCCTCTTCTTCTTCATCCTTTTCCTCTTCCTCCTTCTCCTCTTCATCTTCCTTTTCCAGGGAAGGTCTCCAGTTTCATAACATTCTTGACCACTGAGGAACTCAGGTCCAGAACCAGCCCAGAGTGGAGAAGTAAGGATTTATCAATACTTATGTACAATAGATTGCTATGAAAGGCTATATTTAACCCCACTTCATAGTACTATGATTAACTGGTTTACATGACTTTAGAAAGCGTATAAAGTAGAGTCATGCATAGCTAATCAGATTTTATACCATTGACACTCTGAAAATCAGATTCAGGCTTCATGCATTTGACTCAGAGCTCCTTTCTTTTTTTTTGAGTTTGAAGAACTGGTTCATGATCCCATTTGGATAAACTTCTGCTTGTTAATTTCTCTCAGTGCCTGACTACTGCAAGGCATTTGGGCAGTTATTGAGACAATCTCCATTTTTGAGTCTGAATTCTAAATAAGGGACCACTACAGTTTTGACCAGTGACAGTAAATGGCAGTGAGAGCAAGAGACTCCCTGCTTTGTTGTAGGATAGATAGAGATGTCTCCTCTTCCAGCCCAGAGCCTTCATCCATGTGAGGATACCTTACGACAACAGTTGGATTAGAGCCCCCTTAATCAACATGATCAGTGTCCATAAGCAGGGACAGAGCCTTTGGCCTTTTTCTTGGGGAAAGAAGATCTTAGGTTACTTTCCAGGATAATTTCCAGTTTCTAGGATAGTTTCTAGACTCTACTTCTCAGGTCCCTAAAAAAATGTAGCCAGAAGTGGAAGCTGTGCCACTGGAACCCAGATTCTAGGCACAGAGTTAGGTCATACACCTGCCTTCTCTTCTTCTTCCAGGGAAATTCTCTATCCTCATTTGATAGAGGTTTGCAAATGGTTGTGTTTCAGGGGAAGCCTTGCAATTACCTGCCTCATTCACTGTTCTATTTATGTGTCATTTTGGGGGGTTAATTTATTTCAGAGAAATAAAACCCAAGCTTTCTGGTGCCAACCTCAGAGCTGGTTCCCAATCATGGGGTTGGCCAGGATGAAGCAGGAAAGAGGCCTCCCTGGTTCCAGCTAAGATTGCAGAGATGGAAGATCAGAAACACTCATCCTAGGGCAGATCTAAAAATACAGTGAGATCTCTTCTGAAGCCTTCAAAATTTCAGAGACCACTCCGTGAGGAGCAGCTAAAAGGTGAGACTCTATTTGGGGTAAGGTAGGTCTGGTGAACACACAGATTATTGAGCTACATCCAGTCTTCCTCTGGGCATTTTGCTTTTGTCACTTCTATATTCATACCAGTACCAGGAAATCATAATTCGTTCAGATCGGTCTTTGTCCAACTCAATCTCATGTGCTGGAGTTGGTTGGTTACACTGTCATGGAAACATGGGATTATACCTAATTCTAATGTATTTGACTGAGTGTAGAGGTAGACACCTCGAGCTTCTCTATCAGAGATCAAGGGAGCAGATGTATGGTTCTAGTTCTGCTCTGACCTCTGACTTGTTGCTTATTTCTCCATGGTATTCACTGTATAAGCCTCCCCTTATTTTTCCCTTGTTGGATGATTTTCGCTCCTTTGTAAGCTCTTACGCTAAACACTTTAGGGTGCATGGCTGCTCTTACCTTGCAGTAATCAATACTTTTCTTTACCTAACACATAGTAGGTATTTAATAATGTTCATGGCTCTGGTAACATCTATTCTACAACAAAACAGCAAGTTTCTAGCTATCTCCGTTATTCCCACTTTCCTTGGGGATCTAGGTGCAAAAATGGAGATTGGCCCAATAACTCACCAAATAGAAATAAAAAATTTAAAAGTGTTTGACAGGGCTTCCCTGGTGGCACAGTGGTTGAGAGTCTGCCTGCCGATGCAGGGGACACGGGTTCGAGCCCCGGTCCGGGAAGATCCCACATGCCGCGGAGCGGCTGGGCCCGTGAGCCATGGCCGCTGGGGCTGCGCGTCCGGAACCTGTGCACTGCAACGGGAGAGGCCACAACAGTGAGAGGCCTGCGTACCGCAAAAAAAAAAAAAAAGAGAAAAGTGTTTGACAAACTCTTTAGATTACTGTCTCTTTTCAGATTGTCTGACAGACAAGGATATCCCATGTCCCTTCCAAAAAGGGTGACACTGATCCAGAAAAACAGTGAGTGTGGTAATGCAGAACCTGACCAGATCCATCACATTGATTTGAGCACTTATTTCTGGTTAAAAAACTGTCTTGAAATTCACTTCCTTGGATCACTCCACTCCCTCCTTAAGTTACCTGTGTTCCTTTGTTCTCCTGGATTGCTGTTTCCATGCCATATTAATGCAGATGTCTGATCACGACAACTCTCCCCAGCTCAAACCTTGGGAGTTCAGCCTCTCGGGAAACTAGGTTCTCCCCGTGGGAAGCTCCAGCAGGAGAAGTGATGGAAGAAGCAGCCTGAGACTCTTGACTCAAAAAAGATGATTACTTATGAATCTCATCCAACTGCTCTATCCCGGTCTCTCACTGTCACCAATAATTAAGAGCTGACGATACAGCTATTTTCAATGAGAATTTTCACTAGGGAAATTCAAAGTTCTTTAGAAATACCATTTGAAGATCTATCTTAACACCCTGGTAGGGAAGGTTCATAAATCCACTAGATGCTTGAATATAAAACACTTGAAAAAGTATTAGAAAGGGACAAAGTTGTTACAGTGGAAAAAGCATAGGGTTTATAGGTAGAATTTTGCCTCCTGGTCCTCCCAAACATTAGCTGTATTATGTTGAACCAGTCACTTAAGCTCTTGGATTCTTCATTTCCTCTGCTGTAAAAAATGGAGATAATAAGATACCCACTATTTAGTGAGCACCTACTATTAATTATCTGTTAAATGGAGATAATTAATAGCTACAACTTAGTGAACCCCCCTCCCGCCATGATATGTTACATTTTGTTATCTGTATCTCACTTTAACCTGCAAAATATTTGAACAAATTCTGCGTTGAACACAAATTCAAGAGAATAACATAAAGTCAGGATAAAGGTAGGAAAATATTAGAGGCAGAGGTAAGACTGCACTCAGGATACATTTGGAAGCATCGGTTGCTTGGCCTCTTATCCAGTAATCCCTCTGCCACCTCCCTCCGTGCTGCCCCTGCTCACTGTCCCCTCCCCTTGGTCTGGCCACCATCCTTATAAGCAGGGATGCAGAAATGGTCAATGCATAGGTCAGTTTTGGCATTACAACCGGATCTTTGAAATATGTAACTGAGATAATCATTTGAGAGAAAAGAGTTGCTTGGGGTTGAAAATCAAAGTCCTGCAGGATTCAGAGCACAAGGTTTCTGGAAAGAACACATGGAGAGCCCCACTGTTCCAGCCTCCAAGACGGAGCCTTCATAGGCCAAGTAGCTGACACAGCCATGGAGGTGAGATCCCGGGAGCATCTCCGCTGAGGCCACTGGCCGAACAATGCTCTGAGAGGGTGTGTGTGGTGGTGAAAAAGCAGCAAGGATGAAGGTGCACCAGGAGATGCCATCCAGACAGCTGGTGACCAGGGCTGGGGGCCACCCTGACCCTCTCCACCTGTCATGGACTGGTTGTATGTCCCCCCAAAATTCATCTGTTGAAGGCCTAATCCCCAATTCGATGGCATTTGGAGCTGGGGTCTGTGGGGGGTAATTAGGTTTATTTACTTATTTATTTTTATAAATTTATTTATTTTATTTTTGGCTGCATTGGGTCTTTGTTGCTGCGCGCGGGCTTTCTCTAGTTGCAGCGAGCAGGGGCTGCTCTTCTTTGTGGTGCACGGGCTTCTCATTGCAGTGGCTTCTCTTGTTATGGAGCACAGGCTTTAGGCATGCGGGCTTCAGTAGTTGCGGTTTGCAGGCTCTAGAGCTCAGACTCAGTAGTTGTGGTGCAGGGGCTTAGTTGCTCCACAGCATGTGGGATCTTCTCGGACCAGGGGTCGAGCCCATGTCCCCCGAATTGACGGGCAGATTCCTAACCACTGTGCCACCAGGGAGGGCCCCAGGGTAACAGTGTTTAAATTAGATCGTGAAGGTGGAGCTCCCATGATGGGTGTAGTGTCTTTTTTTTCGTTTTTCTTTTTTGGCGGTGCCATGTGTCTTGCGGGATCTTAGTTCTCCAACCAGGGATCGAACCCGGGCCCATGTCACTGAAAGCACCGAGTCCTAACCACTGGACCACCAGGGAATTCCTGGGAGTAGTGTCTTTATGAGAAGAAGAGAGACCAAAGCTCTCTCTCTCCCTGTTCTCACAAAGAAGAGGTCACATGAGGATGCTGCAAGATGGTTCTATCTAGAAACCAGTACGAGGGCCCTCGCCAGGAACTGAATCTGCCGACACCTTGATCTTGGACTTCCCAGACTCTAGAACTGTGAGAAATAAATGTCTGTTGTTTCAGGCCCCCAGCCTATGATATTTTGCTATAGTAACCCGAGCTGACCAAGACACTGTCCCCAGCACCCCAGAACATCGGCACACCAGTGAAACAAGCAGAGGAGGGAAGATAAATCCAGTGGGCTGGAAAACCCTGAATTGACTAGAAGCAAATTTTCACTAGTCAGCACGACAGAGACTTGGGTTTGAAAATGAGTCATGTTATGGAAATTTAAGAACATTCCATATTTGTATACCTGCTTTTGTGGCCTGAGAAAGTCATTCTTGCTTTTTGTGAGGTGTTGCCACCTGGTTTCTGATAGCGATCTGTGCTAGAATTAGCTAAGGCATCTGTTTCCTGAGCCACCATACCACTTTGGGGATCATGCCCTCCATCAACTACGTTTAAGAATGGAGAACAGTCTTAGAGGAAAACATAGGCAGAACACTCTATGACATAAATCACAGCAAGATCCTTTCTGACCCACCTCCTAGAGAAATGAAAATAAAAACAAAAATAAACAAATGGGACCTAATGAAACTTAAAAGCTTTTGCACAGCAAAGGAAACCATAAACAAGACCAAAAGACAACCCTCAGAATGGGAGAAGATATTTGTGAATGAAGCAAGTGACTAAGGATGAATCTCCAAAATTTACAAGAAGCTCATGCAGCTCAATAATAAAAAAACAAACAACCCAATCCAAAAATGGGCAGAAGACCTAAGTAGACATTTCTCCAAAGAAGATATACAGACTGCCAACAAACACATGAAAGAATGCTCAACATCACTAATCATTAGAGAAATGCAAATCAAAACTACAATGAGATATCATCTCACGCCAGTCAGAATGGCCATCATCAAAAAATCTAGAAACAGTAAATGCTGGAGAGGGTGTGGAGAAAAGAGAACACTTTCACTGCTGGTGGGAATGTGAATTGGTACAGCCAGTATGGAGAACAGTATGGAGGTTCCTTAAAAAGCTACAAATAGAACTACCATATGACCCAGCAATTCCACTACTGAGCATATACCCTGAGAAAACCATAATTCAAAAAGAGTCATGTACCAAAATGTTCATTGCAGCTCTATTTACAATAGCCAGGAGATGGAAACAACCTAAGTGTCCATCATTGGATGAATGAATAAAGAAGATGTGGCACATATATACAATGGAATATTACTCAGCCATAAGAAGAAAAAAAATTGAGCTATTTGTAATGAGGTGGATGGACTAGAGTCTGTCATACAGAGTGAAGTAAGTCAGAAAGAGAAAGACAAATACCATATGCTAACACATATATATGGAATTTAAGAAAAAAAAATGTCATGAAGAACCTAGGGGTAAGACAGGAATAAAGACACAGACCTACTAGAGAATGGACTTGAGGATATGGGGAGGGGGAAAGGTAAGCTGTGACAAAGTGAGAGGGTGGCATGGACATATATACACTACCAATCATAAAATAGAGAGCTAGTGGGAAGCAGTCACATAGCACAGGAAGATTAGCTCGGTGCTTTGTGACCACCTAGAGGGGTGTGATAGGAAGGGTGGGAGGGAGGGAGACGCAAGAGGGAAGAGCTATGGGAACATATGTATATGTATAACTGATTCACTTTGTTATAAAGCAGAAAGTAACACACCATTGTAAAGCAATTATACTCCAATAAAGATGTAAAACAAACAAACAAACAAAAAACAAAAAAAACCTAACACTTCAATTAAAAAATGTGCAGAACATATATACAATGGAACATTACTCAGCCATAAAAAGGAACAAAATTGAGTTATTTGTAGTGAGGTAGATGGACCTAGAGTCTATCATACAGAGTGAAGTAAATCAGAAAGAGAAAAACAAATACCGTATGCTAACACATATATATGGAATCTAAAAAAATCACAGTGAAGAACCTAGTGGCAGGGCAGGAATAAAGACACTGATGTAGGGAACAGACTTGAGGACATGGTGGGGAAGGGGAAGCTGGGACAAAGTGAGAGAGGAGCATTGACATATATACACTACCAAATGTAAAATGGATGTCTAGTGGGAAGCTGCTGCATAGCACAGGGAGGTCAACTTGATGCTTTGTGATGACCTAGAGGGGTGGTATAGGGAGGGTGGGAGGGAGGCTCAAGAGGGAGGGGATATGGGGATATATGTATACATATAGCTGATTCACTTTGTTGTACAGCAGAAACTAACACAATATTGTAAAACAATTATACTCCAATAAAGATGTGAAAAAAATGTGCAAAAAAAAAGAATGGAGAACAGGAATATTTGGGACTTGATCCTCCATCACTCTCGGCTGCAGGACCTGAGGGGGCTTTCCCAGGCCCTTTCTGCTGTGGGGCTGCCCTGGCATGCTGCCAGGAGAGGTGGGGACCCTGCCTGAATAGCTCCTCCTCAGCTGCACCCAGGTCTCTGCTTCTTTTGGATCTATTGTCCTGTTGCCTAGGGGCTGGGGGAGGGGAAGGGAGGGCATGCTGCAGGCTCAGCGTCTGGATATTCACCAGCTTGACAGTCTCCTCCCACCATGCACTCCCATCCTCCAGCCTGCGGAAGAATCAGCTGGTCAGAACAGGGTAGTCTGGCACTTTATCAGTAATTTCCAAATATATTATTTGTAGCCTAAACTTTATGCCAGGATCCTTTTAGGGCTGTGGCATTTGATACAGACATGCTAGTTGAGACTTAAAAATGATCCTCTCTGTTCTCTGTGCTATGAGACTCAGTAGTCGACTCTGAAGCTCAGAAGCTGAGCCCTTGACACTTTTTGTTCCTTTTTTTTTTTTTTTTTTTTTTTTCTGCTGGAACAATGCTTCCCAGAAATAGCAAAGGAATGCTTGTCATATGATTTGAATAGAGAATAGCTGAAGTCATGCAGAATAGTATTTGGACACAGATGCATATCATAGGTTATCAGTGATTTTTAAAGATAAGACACAAAGTTGTGTTTAAGATTCTCATGGCCAATGTGAAGAGGAAAATCATCTTATGATTAATAATGTTCAAAGATTTTTAAAAAATTGCTTTGGAATAGCACAACTTTTTCTGATTTGAAAGCCATAAAATTTACAAAACAGAAATAGACTCACAGACATAGAAAACAAACTCATGGTTACCAAAGGGGAAAGAGGGGTGAGGGATAAATTAGGAGTTTGTGATGAACTGATATTCACTACTGTGTATGTAAAACAGATAAACAACAAGGTCCTACTGTATAGCACAGGGAACTATATTCAGTATCTTGTAATAACATATAATGGTAAAAAATCTGAAAAAGAATATACATACATAACTGAAAATCACTTTGATGTACACCCGAAACTAACACAACATTGTAAATCAACTATACTTCAACAAAAAAATTCTACCAGGGATGTCCATAAAAATATACAATGATGAAGCTGACAGCATTCATGGAATCCTGACAATGGGGACAGCATCAACTTTTATACAGCCACTACTTATGACATCTTCCCAGTGTGCCAATGACATAGTGAAGTGTAAACCCTGAAATAATTAGATAATAAGTTAAAGAAACCGTATTTAAGGGCTTGACTCTGGTGATCTTAGTTGACCCCAGAATAAATTTAAGAATTCTCAGAGCACTTTTTTCTCAAAATGCAGTCCATGAACCATCTGTACCAGTATCTTAGGGTATGTTATAAAAATGTAGGTTTCTGGGTCCCCCTCTCACCAATAGAATCAGATCCTTTGGGGATAAGACCCAGGGCTCTCTACTTCCAATAAGTCTCCTAGGTGATCCTTATGTACACTTAGATGACCTAGAACAGGGGTGCCTCGCCAATTTTGTGCCATAGGCCCCTTGGCTCTCAGGTGAAGCCTGTAAACCAGAATGATGTTTTTAAATGCAGGGAATCAAATATACATGATTACAAATGAAACTGATTATATTGAAAAGCAATCATCAAAATATTAAGCAAAAATAATTTTGTGATAAATAATGACTGAGTTTCATCATTCATGCATTAAATAACAAGATCTAGCACCAGATATAATAACCACAATAATTTTCAAGACATGATGAGTACAAATGATATTTAGAGACACTTGCAGTCCCTGTAACGTGATATGATATGACTGTCTGTGGTTTCTTTCTTTCTTTTTCTTTTTTTAAACATCTTTATTGAAGTATAATTGCTTTACAATGGTGTGTTAGTTTCTGCTGTATAACAAAGTGAATCAGCTATACATAAACATGTATCCCCATATCTCCTCCCTCTTGCATCTCCTTCCCACCCTCCCTACCCCACCTCTCTAGGTGATCACAAAGCACCGAGCTGATCTCCCTGTGCTATGCGGCTGCTTCCCACTAGCTATCTATTTTATGATTGGTAGTGTATATATGTCCATGCCACTCTCTCACTTCGTCCCAGCTTACGCTTCCCACTCCCTGTGTCCTCAAGTCCATTCTCTACGTCTGCATCTTTATTCCTGTCCTGCCCCTAGGTTCTTCAAAACCATTTTTGTTTTTACATTCCATATATATGTGTTAGCATGCGGTATTTGTTCTCCTCTTACTGACTTGCTTCACTCTGCATGACAGTCTCTAGGTCCATCCACCTCACTACAAATAACTAAATTTCATTTCTTTTTATGGCTGAGTAATATTCCATTGTATATATGTGCCACATCTTCTTTATCCATTCATCTGTCGATGGACGCTTAGGTTGCTTCCATGTCCTGGCTCTTGTAAATAGAGCTGCAATGAACATTGTGGTACATGACTCTTTTTGAATTATGGTATATGCTCAGGGTATATGCTCAGTAGTGGGATTGCTAGGTCGTATGGTAGTTCTATTTTAAGTTTTTTAAGGAAGCTCCATGCTGTTTGCCATAGTGGCTCTATCAATTTACATTCCCACCAACAGTGCAAGAGGGTTCCCTTTTCTCCACACCCTCTCCAGCATTTATCGTTTGTAGATTTTTTGATGATGGCCATTCTGACCAATGTGAGGTGATACCTCATTGTAGTTTTGATTTACATTTCTATAATGATTAGTGACATTGAGCATTCTTTCATGTGTTTATTGGCAATCTGTATATCTTCTTTAGAGAAATGTCTATTTAGGTCTTCTGCCCATTTTTGGATTGGGGTGTTTGTTGGGTTGATTTTGATATTGAGCTGCATGAACTGCCTGCATACTTTGGAGTTTAATCCTTTGTCAGTTGCTTCGTGTGCAAATATTTTGTCCCATTCTGAGGGTTCTCTTTTCATCCTGTTTATGGTTTCCTCTGCTGTGCAAAAGCTTTCAACTTTCATTAGGTCCCATTTGTTTACTTTTATTTCCATTTCTCTAGGAGGTGGATCAAAAAGGATCTTGCTGTGATGTATGTCATAAAGTGTTCTGCCTATGTTTTTGTTCTGCCTATGTTTTCTGCTAAGAGTTTTATAGTGTCCAGTCTTACATTTAGGTCTTTAATCCATTTAGAGTTTATTTTTGTGTACGGTGTTAAGGAGTGTTCTAATTTCATTCTTTTACATGTAGCTGTCCAGTTTTCCCACTACCACTTATTGAAGAGGTTGTCTTTTCTCCATTGTGTATTCTTGCCTCCTTTATCAAAGATAAGGTGACCATATGTGTGTGGGTTTATCTCTGGGCTTTCTATCCTGTTCCATTGATCTATATTTCTGTTTTTTGTGCCAGTATATACTATCTTGATTACTGTAGCTTTGAAGTATTGTCTGAAGTCAGGGAGCCTGATTCCTCCAGCTCCATTTTTTTCCTCAAGATTGCTTTGGCTATTTGGGGTCTTTTGTCTTTTGTGTCTTTTGTGTTTCCATACATATTGTGAAATTTTTTGTTCTAGTTCTGTGAAAAATGCCATTGGTAGATTGATGGGGATTGCACTGAATCTGTAGATTGCTTTGGGTAGTAGAGTCATTTTCACAATGTTGATTCTTCCAGTCCAAGAACATGGTATATCTCACCTCTGTGTGTATCATCTCTAATTTCTTTCATCAATGTCTTATAGTTTTCTGCATACAGGTCTTTTGTCTCCTCAGGTAGGTTTATTCCTAGATATTTTATTCTTTTTGTTGCAACAGTAAATGAGAGTGTTTCCTTAATTTCTCTTTCAGATATTTCATCATTAGTGTACAGGAATGCAAGAGATTTCTGTGCATTAATTTTATATCCTGCTACTTTACCAAATTCATTGATTAGCGCTAGTAGTTTTCTGGTAGCATCTTTGGGATTCTCTATGTATAGTATCATGTCATCTGCAAACACTGACACCTCTACTTCTTCTTTTCCAATTTGGATTCTTTTTATTTCTTTTTTTCTCTGATTGCTGCGGCTAAAAATCTCAAAACTAGGTTGAATAATAGTGGTGAGAGTGGGCAACCTTGTCTTGTTGCTGATCTTAGAGGAAATGGTTTCAGTTTTTCACCATTGAGAGCGATGTTGGCTTTCGGTCTGTCATATATGGCCTTTATTTTTTTGAGGTAAGTTCTCTCTATGTCTACTTTCTGGAGAGTTTTTTAATCAAAAATCAGTGTTGAATTTTGTCAAAAGCTTTCTCTGCATCTATTGAGATGATCATATGGTTTTTCTCCTTCAATTTGTTAATATGGTGTATGTATCACATTGGATGATTAGTGTATATTGAAGAATCCTTGCATTCCTGGGATAAACCCCACTTGATCCTGGTGTATGATCCTTTTAATGTGCTGTTGGATTCTGTTTGCTAGTATTTTTTAAGGATTTTTGCATCTATGTTCATCAGTGATATTGGCCTGTAGTTTTTTTTCTTTGCAACGTCTTTGCCTGGTTTTGGTATCAGGGTGATGGTAGTTTCATAGAATGTGTTTGGGAGTGTTCCTTCCTCTGCTATATTTTGGAAGAGTTTGAGAAGGAAAGGTGTTAGTTCTTCTCTAAATGTTTGATAGAATTCACGTGTGATACCATCTGGTCCTGGGCTTTGGTTTGTTGGAAGATTTTTAATCACGGTTTCAATTTCAGTGCTTGTGATTCGTCTGTTTATA